>NC_031990.1:3697046-3697718 GCF_001879085.1 Nicotiana attenuata
TGTCCAACTATCATTCTAGAAATTTCAGTTTTCTTTTACTATTACTGAGAAAATTGGATAATGATTTTGGAACATAGGGAATAAAATGGCAAAGAATTAAATGCTTACTTGTACTAAACAATTGGGGTATCAACAGGCTCGGGAAGAGGTAGACGAGGTGAGACTTCAACTTCGTCATCTGAGACGATACGCTTCTAGCTCGTGGTCTCGTCACCAGGGAGCCTCCTTCGTCCTCTTCTTCTGAGTCTTCTTCCTCAGAAGCTTTTCTTTTGTAGAAGAAGAACCCAAGACTATTTCTCGGGCTAAAGAGGTACGGGTACCCGAAGAGTCACGAGAGGCCACAACTGCCTCAGCAGTAACTCCCCGAATAGCAAATCCTGTTAAAAAGAAGGATGAAACTTAGAACAATAAAGGAAAATATTTATATACGTGAAAGATAAAATAGAAACTCTTACCATGAGTCTTTACTTTCCAACCGTAAAGGTTGGAAAGGTTTTTCCAGGACCTATCCTCCATTGGAGCAGTCTTCAACAATTTCTCTACCCAACCACGGAAGTTGGGCACATTCTCTACAACACCCATGGTTGCTGAGAAAAGAAAAGAAGCGACATTAGAGAAATTAATAAGCTTGAAAGAAAAAGTCATGAGAAATCTATAACACTTACGTGAAAA
>NC_031990.1:3697818-3776693 GCF_001879085.1 Nicotiana attenuata
TAGCACAGCTAGAAATGGACTTGCAACAACTTCGAGAACAAAGCCAGGCGTTTGAGCAGACTTTGGAGGCTAGGGCCCAGCAGATAGGGCGGTTGCTTTAAGAGAAAGGAAGAATCCGAGAGAAAATCTTAACCGTCGCTCATTCTATTACCCGGAAATGCCAGATGTGCGAGAACATGACCCGTACCACCTTCTTTGCATCAGTCATGACATTTGTGAAGCAGATAATGAACGATCTAGACAGCCTCCAAGGGGAACTTGCATATAGGCCCGCGGCGAGACCGAACGATGTCCCGCGGGCACCAGGAGCTTTAATGTATTCATAATTGAGTTTACATTTTGAGTCTGTATTTCCTTTTAATGGAGGTAGGTCACTTGGGCTTGTATTTCTTTTTTTTCGGAGTCTGTATTTCCCCTTTGTTAAAAAACAGTCAGTTGATTGAGTCTGTATTTCGTTCAGGATAGGGATGTGGAGTCTGTAGTTCTTTTGCATCAGAGTCTGTCTTGAGTCTTTGTAATAGACGCCGTTGCTGTCAATAAACTTGGAAATTCCCAAAAACATTCTGCTTTTACTTTACATTTATTCTTCGCGAACTACGCTTGGTCTGATTCACGCGGGGTCGTGATACGTAGGCAATCTCCATAGGATTCGACCATTTCTAAATAAATCAAAGGAACTAAAAGGAATGATACAAATAAGGGAAAAACCAAAGGAAAAAGAATCCAAAAGAGAAAAAGAAGGGGTGAAGAGGGAAAGATAGTAGTAGGAATTAATTGGCAAGAGAAAGAAATAAAAGCCGGGATGACGCATGTGATAGAACAGCGACATAATAGCAACGCTTGACTGCTTAGGTGCATCCATCCATCAATGTGCGGTTATCTATTTGTTAATGCCCTAACCGCTAACAAGTTGTTGTTGATGAGACCAGGCAGGTGATAAGCTGACTGGCATTCTGGCAACCCACCCTTACAACACCCGCTCCAAAGACAGGTCGAAAATGGCCAATCAAGATATGGAAGCAAGCATCGTTGACCCATCCAGAGAGGAGGAGGCAATGGATGTGAATACAATGAGAGAGGAAATGTATAAGTTAAAGCAGCAGATGGCCGAAATGTACCAGGCTTGGTCGAAGGGACATCCCCCACCAGCCTATCCTGCCAATCCCAATTACCTCCCACCAACTCAACCCCAAGACTCTCCCACAGCGAACTCATATCCTGCTCTCCCTACTCACCAGCAATATTACGGAACCACTTCTCAGACACCACCACCACCACCCTCCAAGCCAATTCCAGGTCCCCCACCACCAATCGCCCCAGTATTCGTGGCTCCTCCGCCCACCGCATTACACAGATCCTCAAGTGAACCTCTGTTCCAAACCCAGGAAAATCACTATTACCCACCCGAACCCACCTTCAAACCCCCAGAACCATACTTTACACTCCCATTTTAATCTCTCAGCCGAAGAAGAGAAACCTCCCAAAAACCCGGAACAAGAGGAGATGATACGAAAGGTCAAAAGTTTAGAGCAGTCCTTCAGAAATATGCAAGGTCTCGGGGGTCAAGTAAGTGTGGCCTACAAGGACTTGTGCTTATTTCCTGACGTCCAATTGCCAGTGGGATTCAAACTACCCAAATTCGACTTATACGACGGCCATGGTGATCCGGTGGCCCACCTGAGGGGTTTCTGCAGCAAGATGAGGGGGGCCGGAGGAAAGGATGAGCTATTAATGGCCTACTTTAGTCAAAGCTTAAGTGGAGCGGCGTTGGAATGGTACACAAGACAAGATCATGCTCGGTGGTACACCTGGGATGACTTAGCCCAAGCTTTTGCATGTCATTTTCAGTACAACCTCGAAATTGTCCCGGACCGTCTTTCATTGACCAAAATCGAGAAGAAGCCCGGAGAAAGCTTTAGAGAATACGGTTTCCGCTGGAGAGAGCAAGCAGCAAGGGTTGATCCCCCGATGAAAGAGAATGAGATGGTGGATTATTTCCTTCAGGCTTTAGAGCCAACTTACTATGGCCATCTAGTGTCCGCTGTGGGGATGACTTTCAACGAAGTTGTAAAGATGGGCAGCATGGTAGAAGAGGGTCTCAAGTCCAACAAAATTATGAGCTACTCAGCACTCAAAGCAACCACGCAGGCCATTCAAAGCGGCACCGGAGGAGTATTGGGCAAGAAGAAGAAAGAAGAAATGGCAGTAGTGGAATCAAGGGTTTGGTCCAGGGGTCCGTCACCACATTATCACCAACCTCGCCCTCACCCCCAAGCTTACCCGCATACCTCATATGGCCCACCACAGCACTACTACCCACCTCCTACTCCCCATTTCTCTGTCCATCATGCCCAGACATACCCACAACCTCCTACTCGTGCCCATTGGCGCGCACCCACTCCCCGAAACACTTACCCCACCCCCAAGAACCAACCAAATGTCGCTGGAACCAGTTTCCAACCCAATCCTGCATATAAGGATGATAGGTCGCAGAAGAAGAAGACTTTTACTCCCTTGGGAGAATCTTATACGAGCCTATACCACAGACTGAGGCAGTTGGGTATGTTGAACCCGATCGAACCTAAATTACCAAACCCCCCCCCCCCTCCCAAGGAACCTGGACCATTTAGTGAATTGTGAGTACTGCTCAGGAGCGCCTGGACATGATACGGAGAAGTGTTGGCATTTGAAAACTGCCATTCAGGAATTGATTGATACACGGAGAATTGAGGTGCAGGTTTCGGAGACTCCCAATATTACGCAGAATCCGCTACCTGTTCATCATGAGGCTCACATGATCGAGATAGTGCAGAAGGGAGAACACACGAAGCCGTCACAGACTGTGATGATGATTAAAGCAAGCGAAAGTAAAGCAAAAGAGGAGTTGGTTGATAAGAAAGCTTTGGTCGCAGTGGGCCAGATAGTCAGTGAACCAGTGAGGGTGATAAAACCAGGGCCTGTTAAGGTGACAATACCAGGAGCAGCTGTCGAGCCTGTGTTGGTTGTAAAAGGCGTTCGAACAGAGCCAGTCATCATCAAACCGGTGACCCAATTGCCCGTGGTTAGTGAGAAAGCTGTCCCGTGGAATTATGACAGGGTAACTGTGATGTACCAAGGAAAGGAAATTAAAGAAGAAGTGTGCGAGACTCATGGGTTGACTAGATCAGGGAGATGCTTTGCCCCTGAAGAATTGAGAAAGGCTAAAGCAGCTAAAGACAATTCGGCACCGATAAAGAAGGCCGTTACTGAAGAAGAAGCTGAAGAGTTCCTGAAAAAGATGAAGGCCCAGGACTATTCGATTGTGGAACAATTGAGGAAAACCCCAACACAAATTTCATTATTGTCCTTATTGATCCATTCGGATGAACACCGCCGGGCCTTGATGAAGATTCTAAATGAAGCTCATGTGCCGGATAAAATTACTGTGAATCATCTTGAGAAGATTGCAAATAAGATTTTTGAGGTAAACAGGGTGACATTTTCTGATGACGAGTTACCATTGGAAGGAACTGAACATAATAGAGCTTTGTACCTCACAGTGAGGTGTGAAGATTCCGTGGTGACTCGGGTGTTAATTGATAATGGGTCTAGTGCCAACATTTGCCCTCTTTCCACTCTAGAAAAGTTGCAAGTTGACAGGGAAAGAATTCATAAAAACAGCATCTGCGTACGGGGATTTGACGGCGGAGGGAAAGACACAGTGGGAGATATTGTGTTGGAGCTAACAATAGGACCTGTGGAATTCATGATGGAGTTTCAAGTGCTCGATGTCAGTGTTTCCTACAATCTTTTATTGGGACGGCCCTGGATTCATGCCGCAAAGGCAGTACCGTCTACTTTGCATCAAATGGTCAAGTTTGAATGGGATCGGAAGGAGATCGTGGTCCACGGAGAGGACCATTCTTGTAACGCTATCACATCCTTCGAGGAAGCTGAAAATGATAAAGGGCCGTGGGTGTACCAAGTCATGGACACAGTGCCAGTTGATAGAATCCCGGAAGGGGAGTGTGTTCCCGGGCCCAAGATAGCTGCCGCATCTGTTATGGTAGCCTCAGAGATGATAAGAAATGGATTCTTGCCCGGATAGGGGTTAGGTGCTTCACTGTAGGGGATCATACAGCCGGTGTCTCTCCCCGGAAATCTAGACACTTTTGGGCTAGGTTTCAAACCCACTTCAGCTGACATAAGGAGAGCCAAAAAGATGAAAAAGAGAGTATGGACCCTTCCAAAACCTATTCCCCACCTTTCCCGTTCCTTCGTCCGGCCTGATACTAAACAATGCCCAGCAACAGCAATGCCAAATTCTGTGGTAATAGAAACTGACAAGGAGATGCTCGCAAGGTTTGAAAAGGTGTTCGATGAAGTGAATATGGTGGAACCCGGCAAAGGCCCGAGTGAATTTGATGTGCAGTTCATGGGATCTCAGGCTAGGCTCAATAACTGGGAAGCTACTCCTCTTCCAATTCGAAAGGAGTCGTGGTAGTTAGTTTTGATTTTTCTTTGAGTACTAAATCTGGATTATTTCCAGGGTTGTAATTCAGATTCCTATGTTCCGTCCATTTTGGATGAGTTAAACCTTGTTATCTTACAATTATAATGAAATGCAATTTCCTCTTTTCTTCTCTCCTGATAGTCTTTATTTTTGTTTTCTTTTCTCTTTTGTACAGTCCCTTTTATGCTGATTTCAATGATGTGTCATGCATAAGGAGTCGCCGGCCTAGTCTTGATAATCAATGTGAAATAGTAATACAGGAAATTGAGTGTGAGGATGGAGGGGAATACGATGATGTGGAAGCTTTGGAAGAAATCAGTAAAGAGTTAAATCAATTTGAGGAAAAACCCAAACCTAACTTGAATGACACAGAGGCAATCAATTTAGGGGATCGAGAGAATGTTCGGGAAACAAAAATAAGTGTCCATTTGGAAGCCCCGCTCAGGGAGGAGATAATTAAATTGCTGCTTGAATACAAAGATGTTTTCGCATGGTCATATGATGACATGCCGGGTTTGAGTACCGATCTGGTGGTCCACAAATTGCCTGTCTATTCGGCATGCCCGCCTGTTAAGCAGAAGTTGAGGAAGTTTAAAACAGATATCAGTGTGAAAATCAAAGAAGAGGTTACCAAGCAGCTTGAGGCGAAGGTCATACGAGTTACTCGATACCCTACCTGGTTAGCTAATGTGGTGCCCGTACCAAAGAAGGATGGGAAGACCAGAGTATGTGTTGATTACCGTGATCTCAATACGGCAAGCCCGAAGGACAATTTCCCACTTCCAAACATCCATATATTGATTGACAATTGTGCCAAACATGAGATTGCTTCCTTCGTGGACGCGGGCTATCACCAGATTCTGATGGATGAGGAGGATGCAGAAAAGACAGCATTCATCACACCTTGGGGAACGTATTGTTACAGGGTCATGCCATTCGGGTTGAAGAACGCAGGGGCAACGTATATGAGGGAAATGACTACCATGTTCCATGACATGATACATCAGGAAATCGAGGTCTATGTGGACGACGTGATCATAAAGTCGAGGAAACAATGTGACCATGTTAGGGATTTGAGGAAATTCTTCCAGAGACTCTGCAGGTACAACCTCAAGCTTAATCCAGCAAAATGTGCGTTTGGAGTTCCATCGGGGAAGTTATTGGGATTCGTGGTAAGTCGGCGCGGTATCGAATTAGACCCGTCAAAGATCAAAGCCATCCAAGGGTTACCACCGCCAAAGAACAAGAAAGATGTGATGAGTTTACTTGGCAGGTTGAATTACATCAGCAGGTTCATTGCCCAGCTTACAACTACTTGTGAACCCATTTTCAAGTTGTTAAAGAAAGATGCTGCGGTCAGATGGACGGACGAATGTCAAGCAGCATTTGATAAGATCAAGAAGTATTTGGCTAGCCCACCAGTGTTGGTCCCGCCAGAGCCAGGAAGGCCCCTGATCCTTTACCTGACTGTGTTAGACAATTCGTTTGGTTGTGTACTGGGGCAGCATGACATCACGGGAAGTTAAGAGCAGGCGATTTACTACCTCAGCAAGAAGTTCACATCATATGAGGTAAAATACACTCCACTCGAGAGGACGTGTTGTGCCCTAACCTGGGTAGCGTAAAAGTTGAAACACTACTTGTCAGCATATACTACCTATCTCATCTCTCGGTTGGACCCATTGAAGTATATTTTTCAAAAGCCCATGCCCACAGGGAGGCTGGCGAAATGGCAAATCCTGCTTACGGAGTTTGATATTGTCTACGTGACGCGGACCGCCATGAAAGCACAAGCACTGGCTGATCATCTGGCTGAGAATCCCGTTGATGACGAATATGAGCCTTTGAAAACATATTTCCCGGACGAGGAGGTAATGTATGTTGAAGAATTAGAACAGGTCGAGAAGCCTGGATGGAAACTGTTCTTTGATGGAGCTGCCAATGCCAAGGGTGTCGGAATAGGAGCTGTACTGATTTCTGAGACAGGGCAACACTACCCTGTCACTGCTCAACTCCGTTTCTATTGCACCAACACATGGCTGAGTCGAAGCCTGTATCCTGGAACTGAGACTGGCTATAGCATGGGTGTTCAGAAATCTGGTCATGGGTGACTCGGATCTTCTTGTACACCAGATTNTTTCTTCAGTGGAGGAGTGTTGTACAAGAGAACTCCAGATCTGGGGTTATTGAGATGCATAGATGCCAGACAGGCTACAGTTATCATGGCTGAGGTACATGCGGGAGTTTGCGGACCTCATATGAGTGGATACATATTGGCAAAGAAGATCCTCCGAGCAGGGTATTATTGGCTCACCATGGAACGAGATTGCATCAGTTTCGTGCGCAAATGTCATCAATGTCAGATACATGGAGATTTGATTCATTCTCCGCCCTCGGAATTGCATACAATGTCGGCACCATGGCCCTTCGTTGCTTGGGGAATGGATGTTATTGGACCGATTGAGCCAGCAGCATCAAATGGACATAGATTTATTTTGGTAGCTATTGATTATTTCACTAAATGGGTGGAGGCAAAAACCTTCAAATCTGTGACTAAGAAGGCAGTTGTCGATTTCGTGCATTCAAATATCATATGCCGGTTTGGGGTCCCAAAGGTAATCATCACAGATAATGGTGCAAATCTCAATAGTCATTTGATGGCCGAGACATGTCAGCAGTTTAAGATCATGCACCGCAATTCCACTCCATATCGTCCTAAGGCAAATGGAGCAGTTGAAGCAGCTAACAAGAATATCAAGAAAATACTTCGGAAAATGGTCGAAGGGTCAAGGCAATGGCAT
The DNA here is from genome assembly GCF_001879085.1 of Nicotiana attenuata. Taxonomy (NCBI): domain Eukaryota; kingdom Viridiplantae; phylum Streptophyta; class Magnoliopsida; order Solanales; family Solanaceae; genus Nicotiana; species Nicotiana attenuata. Next base: position 3,705,112 of record NC_031990.1, read on the forward strand.
GAAAAACTACCTTTTGCATTGTTGGGTTATCGCACTACTGTCCGCACTTCAGTAGGAGCGACTCCTTATTCCTTGGTGTATGGAACCGAAGCAGTAATACCCGCAGAGGTTGAGATCCCGTCCCTTCGGATCATTGCTGAGGCAGAAATTGATGATGATGAATGGGTTAAAACCCGCTTGGAACAATTAAGTCTGATTGATGAAAAACGACTGGCAGCGGTATGTCATGGTCAGTTATACCAACAGAGAATGGCAAGAGCATATAACAAGAAGGTGCGTCCACGTAAGTTTGAAGTAGGGCAGTTGGTGCTGAGACGTATCCTACCTCATTGGGCTGAGGCAAAAGGAAAGTTCGCCCCAAACTGGCAGGGGCCATTTGTTGTAACCAGAGTGTTGTCCAATGGCGCTTTATATTTGACGGATGTGGAAGGAAAATGTGTAGAAATGGCTATCAATTCTGATACACGGAGAAAATGCACCAAGAATCCGCCCCTCGGGCACAAATACCACAGTATAACAGGTAAAATGACAAGTAAATATGAAAGATGAACACATAAAGGTTCTCCCCTGGGGCACATATTTCAGAACAATACCAGCTCCTCGGGCTCACTCTCAGAATAGTATCAGCCCCTCGGGCTCACTCTTGGAACACTCTCAGCCCCTCGGGCTCACTCTTAGAACACTCTCAACCCCTCGGGCTCACTCTCAGAACAATGGGTACCCGCGCTCACTGTAGGTGTGCAGACTCCGGAGGGGCCCCTTATGGTCCAAGCGATATATCAAGCCACCTCGTGGCATCATCACTCGGCACTCGGCCTCACATCACTCAAGCCACCTCGTGGCATATAAATGTATCTCAGGCCCTCGGCCTCATATCACTCAGCATATCCTCACATATGGCACTCGGCCTCACTCAGTCCGAAAATCATCACAAGCCCCTCGGGCATTAGTAAAACAGTAGTTCTGAGCCCAAAACATCATTTAGAAATATCATTTAAGTTTCAAATCTGAGTAAAAGTGGCTGAGTTTGTAAAACAGTAGATATCAACAGGATTGAGTCAAGTAATAGATCAAAATAGTGAGGAAATAGTGATAAAAATCCCCGAAGGGTTCAAATAATTGGCACGAAGCCCAAATATGGCAATTAGCCCAAATCATGGCGATAACAAATAAGTTTCAGTCAAATACGCGGTAAAATCATCAATCGGGACGGACCAAGTCACAATCCCCAGTAGTAAAAGACCATGCTCATCATCCAACGCGTGTCTCACCTCAATATAGCACTATGATGTGCAATCCGGGGTTTCAAACCCTCAAGATATCATTTACAATCATTACTCACCTCGAACCGGCAGAATCTCTAGCTCGCGACGCCTTTGCTCCTCAAATCAGCCTCCACGCGCGTCGAATCTAACCAAAACCACAACGAATACGTCACAACAGGCTAAGGGAACAGAACCCAAGCAAAAACAATCGAAAATCCCGAAATTAGCAAAGACCGAGCCCCGGACCCACTTCTCGAAACTCAAAAATTTTCACATCAACGGGTTCCTTATCTCCTCACGAGTTCATACATACCAAAAGTTCTCAAATCCGACCCCAATTCGTCCTTCAAATCCCCAAATCAATTTTCAAAATCCCAAGCCATAGTTTCTTCCTTTTTTGCTTAAGTTCCATGAATTTCTAGGTAGATTACACAATAAAAACGAGTTTTAAGTTCAAAAATCTTACCTCCAATCGATTCGCCTTGGTTCCCTCTTGAATCTCTCTCAAAAAGCTCTCAAAATACTCAACTATGGAGGAAAAATGGCTCAAAATCACGGATGAAATATTTAATGAACTCACTGCCCAGCACTAGAATTCCTTCTTCGCGAACGCGGCCAAACCCACGCGTTCGCGATGCACAATTATTCTTGACCCAAAAATAACCCTTCACGAACGCAACACCATACCCGCGAACGCGATGCTCTGACTCTTAAACCTACGCGAACGCGCACAATCTCATGCGAACGCGAAGGACAACTACTCCTGGAACCAAAGCCTTACACGCGAACGCGAACTTTCACTTGCGAACGCGAAGCACAAGCTGCTCACCTTCCGTGAACGCGATCCCTCAGATGCGAACGCGAAGCACAAACTTAGGCCAACCCAATTTCCTTCTACGCGATCGCGAGGGACCTCACGCGATCGCGAAGGCTAATTCTTCTGCAATAGCTGATGATCAATTTCTGCAACATTTCAACATGGAAAATGGTCCGATTGACCACCCGAAACTCACCCGAGGCCCCCGAAACCTCAACCAAAAGCACCAACATATCCTAAAACCCCATTCAAACTTGTTCCAATCATCAAAACACCTCAAAGAACACCAAATCCATCAATTCACATCGAATTCAAGCCTAAGTTTTCTAAAAACTTCCGAAATACGCTTTCGATCAAAAACCCAACCAAACCACGTCCGAATGACCTGAAATTTTGCACACACATCACAAACCACATAACGAAGCCACAACAACTCTCGGAATACCATTTGACCCTCGGATCAAAATCTCACCTACCAACCGAAAATCGCCAAAATACTAACTTCGCCAATTCAAGCCTAATTCTACTTCGGGCCTCCAAAACCAAATTCCGATCACGCTCCTAAGTCACAAATCACCCAACGAAGCTAACCAAATCATAAAAATTCCGATCCGAGCTCATATACAAATAAGTCAACTCTTGGTCAAACCTTTCAAATTCAAAGCTTTCAACTGAAACTGTTCTTTCAAATTCATTCCGATTTATCCTGAAACCAAAACTAACAATCTACATCAGTCATAATACATTACACGGGGCAAGTCATGCCCGGGAACTGGCGATCGAAGTGCAAAAGCTCAAAACGACCGGTCGGGTCGTTACATCCTCCCCCACTTAAACACACGTTCGTCCTCGAATGTACTCAGAGTTATTCCAAAAGCCAACCAATCGCTGAATGATCTTGCCATGCATATACCCGGGGGTGATTCCACGTCACCCTATCTCATATAGGTCCGATAACACATTGTAACTGAAATTTCACAACCCAATCTAGCCCATAAGCCATAGAACCACATTTCCATTTTCAAAATCATACAGAAGATCAGAACCTCACATCTATATTCAGAATAAGCTCGAACCAGCTATCATAACCCATACCTGCAACCTCAGATGCAATTACCTGATATACCGCATAACTCAAATACACATAGCGATAACTTCCATTCACAACAGCTGCACACAATGCCTGAATACCGGTAGAAACCTCTTATCAGCTAAAGTCTCATTCCAACACCTTCAGATACTGCCAACGATAAATGAAGCACGCAATAAACCATAACCATTTCTCAGATCAACCATTCATGAAGCCATTTCCCCCCTGGCAATTTACCATAGCAAATTTTTGAACCGAACCTCGAGATTTACCCATCAAACATGCTGAAATCGAATCCGTTTGTATTCATTAATGATCCCAAGGATCTCTTCTGACCCAACACACTACCCTGGTGACATGACACATCAATACAGACCTAAGCCACAACTTGTATAGCTACGCGCACCAATAAGCAACAGTCCGAACATACTCAAATCATGAAAAATGACTCAAATGAAAGAGCTGTACCACAAGCCCACCAGTACCACCACAACACAAGATTGAGAACCCATCTCACATCATAGAATAAAACACACAAATCTAACCCGCAAGGTCATATCTCCACATAGCCTCACTGCAATGCTCGATCCTATCCAAACACTGCTCCACATGAGACACCTCAAGTCACTATGCCCGAAACTGACAACCACGCACAATTTGATGCCTAAAACCAAAGCGAATCATTACACCCTCGGTGAAACAAGTAACATATACTACGCAAGCCCGATAGGACATAACCGATACGCCACCCACCGAGCAACACCCAATCACTCTTCCCGCTCGACTTCCACTAAGAACCCCAATAGACGCACCATATGTGCCCATAACCAACAAATCATAACGTCTCGCAACACAGGAAGGCCACTCATAGATTTCCCCAGATCGCCAACAAGCTCAATAACGATTGAATCAACCTATCCCTCAACAATAGGATTCGGGGCCAACCAAGCCGACCCAAGCTGGAACACGCATCCACATTGGCCTGCCAACGAACTCATTATCAAGGAAGCCTGAAGATACTCCTTCCACTACTATAACTTCTGCCGGAGCCGTACAATAAGGTGCCCGACACCAAATCAATACCGAAATCCACAACCTCGCCCGGCGACATGCCCGGCCACAAGAAACACATCTGAAGGTCCTTCAACACTGGAACTGAATCGATGGTAGAAACTTCTGCACTGACATCCGTCACGAAGGCCCAATTAAGAAAAACAGTCCTTCCCAGCCATCCGCTGGGTCTTTGAAATATAACCCACTATACTAGAACATAATCCAACACACCTCGCCACTCAACCTGTGGCATTTCTGGCATGGCCCATAGCGTAATAGTCCAGAATAACCCAACACTGAGACAACCAGTCTGAACTCCAACATCACATCCAAAATCTAACATATCAGCAAAGAAAGATCCACTCGAGCCTCCAAATCCCGAAAGCCGCTAAACGGTGCCGATACACACGATCCACAACCACAACATAGCCTGCACATGAGAACTCCCAGTCTCCAACTCCATATAGCACACGAATCATCGTACCTGAATCCCAATTTCGCCGTCCGAAAGCATACCACCTTAAATACCCCATCATCCCACAATAAATACACTAATATTTCCCTATGCCACCAAGAAAACCCGAATATCACCGGTCGATCTAACAAGAAAGTGCCGCAATATTACCGAAGGGCCATCAACTTAATCACATTACCCTTTTTCTGAACATATACTATCGTCAAATCACTTCCAATTAGAAATATCATTCCCTTAACTATCCGAGGCTACCCGCTGCTCAAGAGTTCTATGAACTCCTTTTCAGAACTGAACTGTAACCTAACACACGCAACTCTCGGTCCTCCATAACATACCGCATATAACATACCATCCGAGGATAATATGAACACTTTATCTCCCTTCCGAGCCAAAGACACCTACGCACTCAACTAGTCAAGAACTTTTCCATTGGTCCCATCTAGAAGAAAAATCACTACGCATCCCATGCTCCGCATGCCCGTAGAAAATATACATCTCCAAACCACGGTAAAACCCAACAAGAACTCTCTCCCAATTCCATTTGCACAAACTAAACTGCCAGGATTGAATCCTTCTAACTAGACCAAGCTAAGCAAGCTGTCAAAACCCAAGAGCTCTGCTGCAAAATACCTGTACGAACTCATTACCTCGAACACACACAAAGAATTAATCATATCCTTACCATGCCGATTCGATCTACTATCAAACTATTCTATCTATCCAAATTTCCTCCTGATTCATTTTCAACTTGATATTCTCTCTTGCTGTAGCACCACAATTCCTCAACCCAGCTCACCAAACGAGACCCAAGCATAAAACCACATTGTCTGAGACCCATAAGCCACTGAATACTCTCTCAGATATTCCCAGAAACACCACATTCCAGAATACTTTACTCTGAAGAACTTCCCGCGAACCTAAATTCGTTACTTTTACCTTCCTGATACAAATACATAGAATCCCATAATTAACATAGGAATACCACAAGTCTTGACATCTTCCAATGAAAACATAGTTTCTAACTGCATATGTAACTTTAGAATACTCAATTGATGTATGTAGACTCTTGAACACATTAGAACCATTCTCGCAAGTCATTCACTCTTATTCAAACTGCAACTTACTTGGCCCAACGAACAGAACCACCCGTGCCTCATTGGCACTCCGACACCGCAGAATGAAATCCTCATCCTAATACAACCAAGCAACTTCCTGCTCTATGCACCGAGCATTCTTTACCAACGACAACTCAAGACCTCCCGTGAATTCTCTTTCCCCATGAAGCATAATGTAACCTTTGTCGAAATCTTCCTTTCCTCGAGCCATTCTCGGTCTCAATTTTTGCAAGTCATAGCTAATTCACTCGCATGCCTCAAACTGGAACCAACATAGCACCTAACCATGCAATCAACTGCTCACAGCAGACTCCCCCACTTGGCTCGAAGCCATGGATCCAGATACACTCAATAACTCGTAACACTTTTACTCTATTGATGCCACAATACCATAGTGAGATTAAACTCAAATCATTTGTAAGCTTGTGAAAACAGAAATCATCTAGTACTGTAAATCTTCTGCAAATCTCACATTCATCCCCGCAACAGTTAAACCCACTCTCTTAAGCGACCCGAAATTTCAAATTTCAACACGTACTTTTCACTTACACATGAGATCTTCAAACATACACATAAGGATCACACCACCTGCTTCGCCTCAATCTAATATTTCTGCATACCTTCCACCGTCATACACATTACATAGTCATTTAGTCTTCCTGGGCCTGAAATCATACCGCAACATGAAATGCACTTCACTCCCAACTAGGAGACACGAAAGGATTCTTCACGCGCCCATAACTCGGGCTACACATCAAATCACAATAGAAATCAAACACTCAATAGTTCATCTATCAGCCTGCAGACTTCCTCGTCACTACCAAGTCATATGATCACATCTCGCTGTACTAACATACTCATCACATAGTTACCCAACCGTCGCTCCTACCAATAGGGACAATACATAACATATAAGTTCAAAACACTTGCTCACACAATCAGCACCTCGGTGCTCAAGCCATAGGCAAAGATCCGGCCTCAGGTCTTTCAAACTGGCCCAACATCAGCTCACAGAGATCACATCTCGCCCCTCAATCGGGAAATCACAAGCCATTAAGGCAAATCTGATACTGAGCGCTCATGTGCGCATACGAACGCGTGGAAGGAATTTCAAAAGTTTCTTTTCAAGCTGAATCAAGGACGCACGATAAGAATTCAAGACTTGTGAAGTTTTCCTAAAGGTTCCGCAACCTCTCGAGGATAAATACAGACGTCTCCGTACCGATCCGCAAGACTCTACTAAACCTGCTCATGACTCGTGAGACCTATGTAACCTAGGCTCTGATACCAACTTGTCACGACCCAAACCTCGATCCGGTCGTGATGGCGCCTCTCGTGAAGACAAGGCCAGCCAACTAACCCATTTCGCCCTTTTCAGAATAGTTAAATATTAAATAACAGTTTTAGCATAATTAAATAATCACAGTCTAAACAAGGATTTCTTTATTAAGTGCGGAATACAACCCAAACACAGCCCAAATCGGGGTGTTACAAGTCACGAGCATCTATCAGAGTATAAATACAACTACAAGGCCTAAAATATACAAAAGAGGACTGATAAACATAAGGAAGAAATGCGGTGCTGCGAACGCTAGCAGTCACCTCGCTAAACTCCGATAAACTTAGCCTCCAATCAACTCAAACCCGCTACCGGGTGAACAAATACCTGCATCTGCACACGAGGTGCAGGGAGTAAAGTGAGTACTCCAACTCAGTGAGTAATAAAGGTAAATAACAACTGAGCAGTAAGAAATCACGTAAAGCAAACCAACATGCTGAATAGAAGCAGTGTAAAACCCTTTGAGAAAAGCAGTGAAGCTGTAAAATCTTTAGAAATATCTTAGCTCAGTTTAAACTCTTTTGAAAATGACTTTTTCAACAGTTACGCAATGAATGCAAAATAGTTAGTGTCGATAAACACCAAGAATCCGCCCCTCGGGCACAAATACCACAGCCACATGTGCCTATATGCCACAACACTTACCAAAATCAACAATAACAATGTTATCACAACGTATAGCCCATGGCTCAATCACAATGTGTACAGGAATCTCAATAACAATGAAATAAATGAGGAATAATCGACAGGGAAAGATATCTCAACAATTAACAACTTCAACCTCAATTTGATAATGGCTTCCACAACTTCAACATCAATAACCTATCAAGAAGGTATTCCATGAAATAACAACTTTAAGTAAGTGTAATTTAACAATAAGGGAGTAATAAGAGAATAAGAGTGGTAGTAACTTCAACTAAAGCATATGACATATTGCAACGACAAGGATAGAACAAATACTAACAACGTCAATTAGATCATGTGAGAGGAAATTTAACAATAAAAGATGTAACATGATATAACAAGTTCAATTAAATGCATGGAAGAAGACTAACACTCGAAACTGGTCAGAATACCACACATAGCCTGTGTACATACTTGTCACCCTGCGTACACGTCTTTCACATAGTACAATTAACACAAACAACCCAAATCCTAAGGGGTAGTTCCCCACACAAAGGTAGGCAAGATACTTACCTCAACTAGGCCAAATCACCCCTTGAAAATAGCTTCCCCCCTAAAATCTGCATCCACACGGATCATATTAAACCAAAAATAACTTAATAACATCAAACAATACAAGAGAAACCAATTACAATAGATAAAGCTTTGATCTTCACTCAATTCTCCAAAAGTTAACAAAAGTCAACACCCGAGCCCGTCCGGTAAAAATCGGGTCCAAGAGTAGATTTCGACTATCCATAACCCCACGAGTCCATATGTGTGTGTGTGTGTGTGTCTGTATATATATATATATATATATATATATATATATATATATTGTTTTCAAATCCGAGCCCAAATCAACTCTCAAAACTCAAATCTTTATTTTTTAAAACTTTGACAAAAATCCCCATTTTTCATCTTTGATTCTCATAAATTTGATGTTAAATCTAAGATATAATCATGAAATATAGTTAAAAAGTTGATTAGAATCACTTACCCAATGATTATAGATGAAAATCCCCTCTCGAAGTCGCCTCCTACTGAGTCTAGTTGATGAAATCCCGACTTTTCACCCTTTTAATTAGTTGAAGATATCGCAATTATGATACTGGATTCGCAATTGGGAACCCTCACAATTGCGAACAAAGCGTCACAATTGCGATTACTGACAAACCCAGGAGATTTTGCAATTGCGACACAGAATTTGCAAATGTGAAGTATGTCCTCCTCGTAAATGCGAGAAAATTATCGCAAATGAGAACTGACCTACCCAAGCCTAGACTTCGCAAATATGAACCAGGTATCCCAATTGCGATACCCGATCCTCCTGTCATTTTCACTATTGCGATGCTGGTGCTCGTAATTGCGACAATTGCAGCACTAACACACTAGCAATCATGTTTTCAGTCCAAACTTTTTCGAAACACATCCGAAAATCACCCGAGCCCTCAGGATTCCAAAGTCCAAATCAAACATCCTCACAAGTCTAAAAACATCATACAAACTCGCTCGCGTCAAAACACAAAAATAAAATCTAGCACTATTAATCAGACATCAAAACGCATGAATTTCATAGAAAAGTTCAAGATTGCAACCAAGAGTCTGAATCCTATCAAACCAACTCCAAATGACACCAAATTTTGTAGACAAGTTTCAGTTATAAAAACGAACCTATTCCAAGTCCCAAAATTAAATTCCGAACCTGATAGCTCAAAAGTCAACCTACAGTCAAACTTGAGAAATCTTCTAAACCTCAAATTGCCAACTTTCGGCAAAACAAGTCTAATCAACCTAGAGACCTCCGAATTTGATTCCGGGCATACTCCCAAGTCTAAAATCACGAAACAAACCTATCGAAGTCTTCACAATATCGTTCCGGGGCCGTTTTCACAAAAGTCAAACTTTGGTCAACATTTCTAACTTAAACTTCAAAGTCAAGAACCAAAGGGTCCAAATCAATCCAAAACCTTCTCGGGATGAAACTAACCAAACCCGCAAGTCATAAAACCACAATACACGTGTGAAGAATTAAAAGGGGAAACATGGCACAAATACACAAAACAACCGATCGGGTCATTATATTCTCCCTCTCTTAAAACAAACGTTTGTCCTAGAACGTGCATAGAGACATGCCTGAAGTGATGAATAGGCGAGGATAGCGACTCTGCATGTCATGCTCGATCTCCCAGGTCGCCTCGTCGACTGAATGACCCCTCCATTGAACTTTCACTGAAGCAATGTTCTTTAATCTTAACTTTCGGACCTGTTTGTCCAAGATAGCCACCGGCTCCTCAACATAAGTCAAATTCTGGTCCAATTGGACTGAAATAAAGTCTAATACATTGGACAAATCACTATAATACTTCAGGAGAATGAATATATAAAATACCGGGTGGACCGCCGATAGGCTAGGTGGCAGTGCAAGCTTGTAAGTCACCTCACCAACTCTCTCAAGGATCTCAAAAGGACCGATATACCTAGGGTCAACTTGCCATTCCTCCCGAACCTCATCACACCCTTCATGGGGAAACTCACAGCAAAAACCCCTCTCCCACGATAAATGCTACATCACAAGCCCTCCGATCAGCGTAACTCTTCTTTGTAGACTTTTGTTGTACAAATAATTTCTCCATGGCATCCAAACCAAATCAGTCCCCAACAACCTAGCCTCACCCGGATCAAACCAACCAACTAGAGAACGATACCATCTCTCATATAGGGCCTCATAAGGAGCCATCTGAATACTCGACTGGTAGCTATTTGTAGGCGAACTTTGCAAGCGGTAGGAACTGATCCCATGAACCCTCGAAATCCATAACACAGACGCGTAGCATATCCTCAAAAATTTAAATGGTGCGCTCCGATTGCTCGTCCGCTTGGGGTGAAATTTTTCTCAACTTAACCCGTGTGCCTAACTCACGCTGCATGGCTCTCTAGAAATGCGATATGAACTGCGTCCCTCGATCGGAGATAATGGACATTGGCATACCATGGAGATTTACAACCTCACGGATATAGATCTGAGGCAGCTGCTCCGAAGAATAGGTAGTCACCACCGGAATGAAATGTTCCTACTTGATCAACCTATCCATAATCACCCACATTGCATCAAATTTCTTCAAAGTCCGTCGGAGCCTAAAAACAAAATCCATAGTAATACGCTACCACTTCTACTCGGGAATCTAAAGTCTCTGAAGCAAATTGCGCGGCCTCTCATGCTCGTACTTTGCCTGCTGACAGTTCAAGTACCGAGACACATACTCCACTATATCTTTCTTCATTCTTCTCCACCAATAATTGTTGATACCCAATTTTTTTCTACATATTTTTTATACTCAAAATATTCTCAAAATAGCATGTACATGCATATATAAGCATGCCCAAAAGTTTTGGTATTTTTCCTTTATTTTTAAAGATTTTTTAAATCAATTTATTGTCTATTTTAATACTAAAAAATTCAATAATTATTCCCAAACTAGCCTTTTTTGGTGAATAATTTATTTTCATTCTCATATTCACACTAAGATATAATTAAGGTAATTTTTGCATATTTTTATACATTTGTTTGGTATTTTTTTAAAGCTAAATTGCATATAATTGCAATTATGGCCTATTAACAGCATTTTACAATTATAAAATCACTTTTAGTATTTTTACATTAATATTTGTATGTTATTAATTAGTCCAGTACCTTTAATTTATTTTTAAATCATTTTTACTATTTTATAAAATGATAAAAGGGGAAAATTGGCTATTTAGCAAACAACCCTTTATTATTTCAATTCTAGCCAAATTGGCCACACCCACTATCAGATTCAAATGGCCCAATATCCTAATTAAACTAACCCAGCCCAATCCCTAAAATAACCCGGTCCAACCCTTTTTTAATCTGAGCCGTTGATCAAATGAGATCAACGGTCCAGATCTAATTCCCTTAATTAAATTCAATTACCCCCCCCAGACCCCTTATTCTCTCTGAGACTGTCTCTCTCTCTATATCGTCTCTTCCTCTCCCTTCCCTCTAGAACCTTCTGGTTCTCTCTTCTTCGATGATCTCCACCGCCTCTCTGGCCATCTCCGGCCACCTCCCTTCAACCCCAAGGCTCCGATGGGCCTCTCGTTGTCCTGTTCAACATCTCTAGGACCTTCAAGGTCTATGGACCTTGGTGATTCAAACCTAGGGTTCCTGGTTATGCTACCTGTGAGTTCTCCGGTGTGATTTCAGGCAAAATCACACCCTATATGTCACGATCTCTGAAGTGTTAACAGGTTTAGGGTTCCCCCCCCCCTTTTTTGAAACCCTAACCCTCTCCTGAATCTCTCAAAACAGTGTTATTTTAATATTTTTCTCTATGTTCTGCTTATTCTCGAGTTTCTTCTGAAAGATTCTCTACTTTGAACCATTTTTACTTTCTTTGAAAATTTAGGGTTTCTTGGATTTCTTTTACGCATATTTCGACTAATTTTATTTATGTTAAAACCTCCTTATTTATTCTGACCGATTTCTATGCTCTTACTGTTCTTTAGTTTGACTCTGCTAAAAACCCTAATTTCTAAAAATTGTTTCTTCGTTTGATTATGTGTATTAGCATGCTTCTTTGCTTCTATTATATGTGTTAGCCTAATTTCCTTTGCCTTGTCTCTATGTGTTAGCATGTTTCTTCGTCTGATTATGTGTGATAGCCTGATTTTCCTTACTTTGGGTCTGTCTACTAGCCTATTTACTTGATTCTTGTTAATGTCTCATGGTCACCATGCTTCGAATATGCCTTGTTGAATCCTAACCTATTTCCACTATCTCTGGATGGTTGTGTTTGTTCATCTCTTGTCCCCCTTATGTCTATACGGTTGATTTTATTTGTTACTCTTGTTAATTCACCTCTATTTATAAGTTGAGAATGCAGAATCATGACTTCGCATGATTGATTCTGATTTTCTTTGATTGATTGGTAGTTCAAAAACTTTCCTTCAAAACCCTAGCATTATATTCGCCTGTTTTAAATTAACTGATCTTTTATACCTTATTTGCTATGGTACTCTATTCTACCTAGCCTTTCCTTAATTGTAATTTTCCTGAATTTGGTCTTAATTGGTTACTATATGCATACTGAACCTTGACTCATTCCTTATTTATCCCTGCCCTGATTTTTCTACTTGCTTTGTATGATGCTGAATCTTTTCTTTTGATTTTGATTCCCTTAATTAATGGGAGTACTTCCTTGATTCTTCAATCAATTGATTTCGAGTTCTTAAATTGACATATTTATGTGATTTTTTTACCTTATTTTTACCACCTACTTTCAACTATAAATACCCTAAGTCTTTTACATAGCACACACGACAAGTCTTCCTGGCTTACACACACTGAATACTTTAAAATCTGTATTCTCTCTTGCTCTTTGTTCTATTGCTATTCTCTGCTCCTGCTTATTATTAGCCGGCTGAAAGCCAGCTAATATAGTGTTACTACCTTGTCTTTGCATCCTGCTTTTGCTCTTTTACTGGTATTTCCTAATTAATTTTCAAGTCTCACACCAATGTGTTTATTTTTGTTTCAGTTCATTATCTTTGTAATTTTCTTCTACTTATGCTTCTCCTGCTCAATGTGTAATTGATTCTTTGCTCTAATACTTCACCATGTCTTCTGATTTACATGCTAAGTCTGACTTTGTCTATTCCTTGCTATGCCTATGTCCTGTTGTTATACATTAGCATGCCTAAATTTTACTACTTCCAGGTTCCCCTGAATCCCTTGATTCTGTGTAGTCATGTTCATTAAACCTGTATCCCCTTCAGCGTTGTGTGATCTATCTGTTCCCCTTTCCCCACGATCCTTCTATGCAATCATGTACTGTTGAACTATGGTTATGCTGTTTTCTTTTAAAACAAACCCCCTTATTTTCGAAAACTCTTCTTCTTGCACTTCACACTACTCTTAGAAAATAGGTTCTGCCCCCTTCGTGTGAGCATTGCTTTGAGTACCTCTGAGCACTCACTGAACTTTGACACACAAGGCTGGTATTCCACACTGCACATGTCCTGCATTTTCTTTTAAATGTCTAGGTGCTGGTATTGGCCAGGGACCCAATGGGGCCCTAAGGAGCTTTGCCGCACCTAGACCATGGCAAAGGCTGTGAACACGAAGGGGTTGAGGTTGGAAGACTGGGCCTGATTGAAGGCTCCCTATAGAATAACTTCTTATTTTTTTTGTTCTTATTTACTGTAATTCAGATGATACTGGTTTGGAATAATTTGTAAACAAACGATTGGGGTTGAATAGTGAATATGAGGGAGGGTTATGCATGCTTAGTATAAATAATGGGTAGAAAATATGCTTATAGGATTTTATTTACTTATCTGCGCAATAGATAACCTGTATAGGCCATGCATCTCATTCATTAGAGATCCTGCTTTAGGTTCTTTACTTTTAACCCTCTCATTACGCTCTCTTGTAATCACGATCAGTTAATAACTTGCACATAATTAACAACAAGCTAAATAATTTGTCATTACTGCATTGGCATGTTAGAAACCATGATTTAGGTACTTCTATGTGCATTAGATATCCTGCCCTTAGGACTTCTCACTCATTCGAGTTGCAGTAGTTAATTCTCGTTTGTCTAATAACTTTGTTAAAATATGGCTAAGTGGTTTGAAACATTTTCTGCAAAATACTTTATCACACGTACCTTTATAAATCAGAATCGAAATATGTATGTTCATTCTCTAAAATAATCATACAATGTACAACGACGCCTAGGCAAACTTTAGGCCCGATAATAACTGATTAATTGTGTTGCTATTAGCCCAAAACCAACCAACTTCTTTTAATTTCAACTTTGCCTTTCTTATTCTTGTTTTGATTTTCTGAAGCTCACTTAGCTTTCTTTCTTAAAACAAAACTCTGCTGAAAACGATTTTGAAATGATCCATCCATCTTACTCTTACTAAGTTTCTGATTTCCATCACTGGATTCCCAACCTTTGCCCAGAGTCGTGCTATTATTATTCTTACTTCATTTTTTTTAAAACCAAGTTTAAACTGCTGTAAAAGTCCCTATCTTTTGAGACCTTAATTATGATTAAGTCATGCTACTTATATGTTTTTTTTGAGGAGGTATACATGAGCCTTTATATGTTTACATGCTTCTCCCAACATGCAGTATGTGTTTTTTGTATGTTGCATTAGAATTTATCCTTTGAAACCAATCAGCCTAATATCCCACCTTGTAGGACTAGTAGTCCTAAATGCCTCCGGGACTGATAGGATGGGACGGGTAATAGCATGCAATAAGTAAAACGAGACCATTCCGCGTTTAATACCTTAACGGGGTGGGAAAGGGTAGATATGGATATGATGACCACGCGATAATACCACGTGTATAAACGGTTACTGGGTGTTGTGTGGAGTGATCCATATTATGTATAAACCTAGGACCCCTTCCCTTATTTATACGTTTTATTTTCAGAATTTCAACTACTTTTTTGCCAAACTTCAGCTTTTTAAACTGCTTTTAACTTGCTACAACTATATGAAACTTTCCTCTTTTGTTCAAGATTTTAAAACTGCTTCCTCTATTAAAAAATTCAGTCTTTAACTTCTTAAATCTCTTGCAACCATTATGTGAAAACCCCCTTGTATTTGTAATTCTTGCTTGCCTACTTGTTGTTTGCATTTAAGTCACAATATAACATGGCCGGGAACCACACTAGTGGATCTTGAGGGGTGCCTAACACCTTCCCCTCGAGATAATTTCTAGCCCTTACCCGAACTCTGGTTTTCCAACTCAAAAACCTTTAGTGTCCTAATGCACTTAATCATTAGGTGGCGACTCTTCAATTTCAATTCCAAAAAACCCAAATCCCAAAAGGGAATAGAGTTGTCCTCCCAAATGTCGTAAACCCGATTTCACGAGAAAAAGGGGGCGTCGAGAATAATGCCGCCTCAAATCTCGATATATCTTAGACGAACCTGGATAAATGGAATACCTCGAACTATGGCCTCCTCAAGAATCAACTCATGCAACCCATCCACATTGGGCACACATATCCGGCCTTGCATCTGCAACATCCTATCATCTCCAATAGAAACCTCCTTGGCATCACCGTGCTGCACAGTGTCCTTAAGGATAAGCAGATGAGGGTCGTCATACTAACGCTCTTTGATGCGCTCTTACAAAGAAGACTGGGAAATCACACAAATAAGAACTCGGCTAGGCTCCGAAATATCCTGTCTTAAAAACTGGTTGGCCAAAGCTTGAACATCCATGGCTAGGGGGCTCTCTACCACAAGTAAGTATGCCAAACTGCCCACACGCTCCGCCTTTCTACTCAAGGCATCGGCCACTACATTGGCCTTCTCGGGATGATACAAAATATGATATCATAGTCTTTCAGCAACTCTAACCATCTCCGCTGCCGCAAATTAAGATCCTTTTGCTTGAACAGATGTTGGAGACTCCGGTGGTCAGTATAGACCTCACACGGAACACCGTATAAATAGTTCCTCCAAATTTTCAATGCATGAACAATAGCTACCAATTCCAAGTCATGCACTGGATAATTCTTCTCATGAACCTTCAGTTACCGAGACACGTAGGCAATTGCCATACCATCTTGCATCAACACCGTACCAAGCCCAAAATGTGATGCGTCACAATACACAGTGTAAGACCCCGAGCCCGTAGGCAACACCAACACTAGGGCTGTAGTCAAAGTAGTCTTGAGCTTTTGAAAGCTCGCCTCAATCCTCGGACCATTTGAAAGGAGCACCCTTCTGGGTCAATATAGTCAAAGGTGTAGTATTGGATGGAAACCCACTATGAAGTGGCGATAATACCCGGCCAAACCAAGGAAACGCCAAATCTCAGTAGCAGAAGACGGTCTAGGCCAACTTTGAACTGCCTCGGATCTACCTTGATCCCCTCACTAGACACCACATGACCCAAAAATGCCACCGAATCAAGCTAGAACACACTTAGAGAATTTTGCATGTAACTTCTTCTCCCTCAAGGTTAGGAGCACATCCTGAAATGCTGCTCATGATCCACTCGGCTGCGTGAATATACCATGATGTCGTCAATAAACACAATGACAATGACGAATGAGTCAAGATATGGCTGGAATACACTATTCATCAGGTGCATGAATATTGCTGAGGCGTTGGTCAGTCCAAATAACATCACGAGGAACTCGAAGTGACCACACCTAGTCCTGAAAGCAGTCTTCGGAATATTCGGGTCCTGAATCTTCAACTGATGATACCCGGACCGAAAATCAATCTTCGAGAGCTCTTTGGAACCTTGAAGCTGGTCAAATAAGTCATCAATCCACAGTATTGGGTACCTGTTCTTTACTGTAACCTTTTTTAACTGTCTATAATCAATACACATATGCATAGTACCATCATTCTTTTTCACAAACAGAATCGAAACACCCCGAGGTGAAACGCTAGGCCGGATGAAACCCTTATCAAGTAACTCCTGCAACTGTTCCTTTTACTCCTTCAACTCCACTAGTGCCATACGATATGGTGGAATAGAAATGGGCTGAGTTCCCGGTACCAAGTCAACACCAAAATAGATATCCCTATCGGGCGGCATGTCTGGTAGGTCTGCTGGGGACACATATGGAAAATCCCTCATTACCAAAAACGATACAATGGTAGGAGTATCGGCACTAACATCCCTCACAAAGGCTAGATATGCTTCACACTCCTTCTCAACCATCCATTGTGCCTCAAGGAAGGATACAACCATGCTAGGAATATAATCCAATGTAACCCCCACTCTAACCGCGGCAAACCTGGCATAACTAGTGTCATAGTCTTGGCATGGCAATGTAGAATAATGTGATAGGGTGACAACCAGTCCTTGCCCAAGATCACATTAAAGTCTACTATGTTGAGTAATAATAGATCAACTCTGGTCTCAAAACCACCAATAACAACTAAACACAACCGATAAACACGATCCATAATAATAGAATCTCCCATACGTGTGGACACATATACAAGAGAACTCAAAGAATCACGAGATATATCCAAATACAGAACAATAAGATGACACATATGAATAAGTGGACCCCAGATCAAATAAGACTGATGCATCCCTATAACCGATCAGAACCATACCTGTGATGATAACATCCAATGCATCCGCCTCCATCCTGCCAGAAAAAGTATAGAACAAGCCTTGCCTCTCCCTTTAGGGCCCGCCCGACCTCTACCCCTAGATGGTGGGGCAGGTGGAGCGAAAATTAGAGTAGCAACCATGGTCTGCGAACCCTGTGGACCTTGTGGAATCCGCCGAGCTTGTGTAGTCTGTAGAGGTGCAACCCTCATGAGTCTGGAGTAGTTCCTCACCATATGTCTGGTATTACCACACTCAAAACAAGCTCTCGGTGACCGTGGATTTCGAAACTGACCCTGGCCTGGTCAGGTAGAATGACCGCTGAAGGCGTCCCGCATAGGAGTTGCACTAATGGCTGAGCAAAATGGGCAACCTGAGACCTCGGAATAGCCAGAGCACCGCTAGTAGTTGGAAGTGCTAAATGAACTGGCCAGCTCACATAGCATCTGCCATAATGAGTTGCAACAAGAGCGTGGGCACCATTATATCCTCTCAAATCTCGAGGCCTTTTGGCCTCCCTATACTCTCTCTCTCTTTCTCTCTCTCTCTCTCTCTCTCTCTCTCTCTCTCTCTCTCTCTCTCTCTCTCTCTCTCTGCCCTGAATACCCTCCGACCTCCGTGCAATCTTTACCACTTGCTTAAACGGAGTATCCGTCTCCAACTCGCAATCCATACTGACCTAAGGTGATAATTGAGCCCCTCGATGAATCTGCGGACTCCCTCTCTGACTGTAGAAACCAAGGCAGGTGCATGTCAAGACAACTCATAAAACCTAATAGCATACCCTGGCACTAACATAGTCCCCTGACGCAGCTGCTCAAACTCTGTGAGCCATGCCTCATGAAGGGTCTGGAGAACAAACACTCTCAAGAACATCTCTTAATACTAAGCCCAAGTAAGTAGGTCTGCATTATTTGGCCTACCCTTCTCGTAAGTCTGCTACCACCGATACGCTACTCCTAAAAGCTGAAATGTAGTAAAAGCAACTTCTCTCACCTCCACAATACCCATGGTGCGGAGAATACGGTGGCACTTCTCTATAAAATCCTACGCATCATCACTAGTTGTGCCGCTGAAAGTAGGAGGATCATACTTCTTGAACCTCTCAAGTCTCCTCTGCTCTTCCTTAGATGCCTTTGGCTTGACCTTAGGCTGAACCAGAATAACATATTATGCTAGAATGATACCCAGGACTTGATCAATGAGGACCCACTACTTTGGAGTACAGGCTGCGGGAGTTTGAGCTCCTCCCCCAGCCTGAGATGTAGCTGGTGCAAGGGGAATCAATCCCGCATGAGCTAGAGTGATGAACGTGCTCAAAAATTGTGCCAGGGTCTCTTGAAGTCCAGGGGCAGTAACATGCGCCTTAGGTGCCTGTTCCCAACCAGATATATTGGTGGCTCCTCAGTCGCTGCTCAAGAAGGTGCTCTAGCTGCAGCACTTGCCCCTCCTCGACCTCTGCTTGGGCCTCGCGCGGCTCTAGCAGGGGGCGTGAGTGTTTGATCATCGGATCCAGCAGTGCGTGTCCTCACCATCTGTGAGAGAATAGAAATACAAAGATTCAGATTTCGAAGTCAACTAATTCGCACGATAAGGAATCAAAGGAATGTAATTTCCTAATAGTTTCGTAGCCTCTTGAAGATAAGTACAGGCGTCTGCGTACTAATTTGCAAGACTACTAAACTTGCTTATGACTCGTAACACCTATGAACCTAGAGCTCTGATACCAACTTGTCACGACCCTAATTTCCCACCTTAGGATGTCATGATGGAATCTAGTCTTTAAGACTAGGTAAGCTTAATATTCATTGATAGCTTAACAGAATAACAAAATGAGATAATAAAATAAACCGATAAAGCTCATAATAACTCCAAAATGAAATATCAATAACAAATCCCCAAAAGCGGTGGAACTGAGTCATAAGATTTATATAATGCTCTAACATTTCTAATACAACACTGACTGATAAAAGGGTAAACAATAATAAGAAGATATTAGAAGCTGACTCCGAGGCGTGCGGACGTCGAACAGGTATACCTTAAAGTCTCCGAAAATAACTGAATGATCACTAGCGTCCGACATGGGCAGATGCATGTACCTGGATCTGCACAAAAATATGCAGAAGTATAGCATGAGTACACCACAACAGTACCCAGTAAGTATCAAGCCTAATCTCGGTAGAGTAGTGACGAGGTTATGTCAAAACACCTACTAGGACAAGATAAACTGAACAGAGTATAATAAAGACCAATAACAGAAAATGAGAAAATGAATGATAACAAAGCAGCATAATAATGTAGGCAAATGATAAAATTTAAAGAAATAAAGGCAACAAAAGTGAACACACGATGAGGACAACAAGTAGTCAAATAAAGACAAATACAAGTAAGACAATGAAGAAAATAACAAGAATTGTTCAACCAACACGCCTTTTTAACATAGAATGTACAACAACATTCACATTCAAGGTACCACACCTCATAATCACAATCTTTCTTTATATCACCGAGTGAACCTTGCATTTATTTTTAGAAACATTTTCCCGAAATAGGTAACATGCATTTTAGCCCTTTATCACACCGCGTGGCTTCAAGTAATTCTCTTACTAGCAACACACGTATCAATCCAACCTTATCTCACCGCATGCGTATCAATATCACAACACCAGAATCAACTCGCACCACATATGCTCATATGCAACAACAATTGTCAAAATCAGCAATACCAATGTTACCACAGCGTATAGCCCATGGCTCAATCACAATGTGTACAAGAATCTCAATAGCAACAAAATGAATACAAAATACTCAACAAAGGAAAGGTATCTCAACAATTAACAACTTCAACCTCAATATGATAATGACTTCCACAGCTTCAACATCAATAACCCATCAAGAAAATATTCCACGAAGTAACAACTTCAAGTAAGAGTAATTTACAATAAGGGAGTAACAAGACAATAAGAGAGGTAGTAATTTCTGTCACACCCCTTTTTTTAACCTCACTAACCCTCTTAAAAATAATAAAAGGATTTGTAAAGCTCAAAAGAGTTTCAATTATAAAAAGTGACAATAATTTGTGTTCAAAGGATTTTTCAGAGTCGCCACCAGACATTGGTTTCGGTGTGCCAGGTCACGTTTTTAAAAAAATGATTTTTTCTCTTAAAACCCTTTGGACTCCAAAACTAAATATGCACCAGAGAATCGGGTAAGGGGGTTCATTTGACTCGGGGAGAAGGTGTTAGGCATTCCCAAGTCCCGTGAAGGTCACGGTTGCGTACTCGATCAAGTTGGCTTTTAAAATGTTCAAATTGAGGTAAACAATACAGAAGAAGAAAAATAAACACACAAGAGGCTCAAGGTCGTGCCCGCCTAATAAAAGAAAGTGAAAAATAAATAAAAATAAAAAATAAAAATAAAAATACTATGTGGTCTACTTCGGCCTCAAAATACAAATACTTCAGGGTATACCCCGGATAAAAATATATACAAATTTCGCGAGGCATTCCTCGAATAAATTTAACTAAGAGAACGGGCTCTCGCCTCAATACTAACAAAATCCTAGGGCTTGCCTACTCAAGTGTGGTCGGCCTATGCATAATCCTAGCGACCCGAAGAAGTAAATAAAACAAGAATAAAAGAACTATAATTTATCTTGCACCTAAATTTCTTTTAACTTTACCCAACAACCCAACTACTGAAATCAATTCCAAATAAGATTTCAAATTCGAACTTCTTATTCAATTTAAGAGCCACCATTCGATTAAATCAGTAATGTCGAAATGTGTTAATTAGCCAAATTCATCATAAGATCAAAAATATCACAAATAGCCATGGAAAACACACGCATATTCCATTCAAACACATATGTGACAAACATCAAGATACAAAATATTAAAAGTAAGAATGGACCTTGAATGAGTTTTTAATTAACCTCTGTCTGGACGTGCAAAGTTTTATAAGAACAGCATCAAGCAACGAACAATTGACGTGAAACTCAATCCGGTGACAGAACTTTGAACGGCACCTCAAATAGCAATGAATCCGAATACGAAATGAAATGACATAGGAATCAAAGAAACATTTCCATTCACAGAGACATTTTCTTAATCCAAATCGACTTAGGGGTCATTGGGCGGCTGGTCTTTGGAATTGGGTGTGCCGTTCCCTCTTGTCTTTGTGTGTGTTTTCGATTTCTGTTTAAGTCAGGGAAATTGCATCGATTTTCTTCTTGGAATAATGAGGGGTCTGCTCCATGTTGTTTGAAGATGAGGGTTAGATATGAGACCTTTTTACTGCGGCTGATCTCGGGTGTCTTTTTTGGGTCTCTTAAGGGTTAGTCGCTGGTTTTTGTGTGAGAGAGAGAAGGGGGGTGGGCGACGGGGGTAGTGAGGAGGTTCGCAACAGGGGGGGTGAGAAAATGAGGGAGTGACGACTGGTTTCCGGCGGGTTAGAGGCTGACAGCGGAGGGGATCCAAATGGCGTGTGTGGAGGCGGAAAGGTGGTGGTTGTTTGACTGGCTAGAGAAAGGAGGGGTGTCGCTGGGTTTTTTGTGATAGAATGGAGACGAGGAGATCGACTGCTGCTGTTTGTGTGCCTAGGGTTTTTGGGTGTGTTTAGCGAGTTTGAGTGGTTCATTGGTGTGACGACCCAAAGGGTCATCACCTATTTTCTTACCCATTCTGTGCTTCCTAGGCCTTGAAAACCTCATTTATATTTGCCTCATTTTGCGTGCGCAGTCCGGGCGCGTAGCCGGAAGGCTTAAATATGAAATTCTGTGAAATATGCAAAATTTTGGTGTTAAAATGAATAAATTTGACTTCGGTCAATATTTTGGGTAAACGGACCCGGACCCGTGATTTGACGGTCCCGGAGGGTCCGTAGGAAAATATGGGACTTGGGCGTATGCCCGGAATCGAATTCCGAGGTCCCAAGCCCGAGAGATGAATTTTTGAGTAAAATTGTCTTCTGAAAATATTTAAGGAAATCGGAAATGTAATTTGATTAGAACGTGTTGGTATCGGTCCCGTATTTTGGTTCCGGTGCCCGGTACAGGTCTTATATATGGTTTAAGCACTGTCTGTAAAGTTTGGTTGAAAACGGACGTCGTTTGACGTGTTTCGGACTTAAAATGGAAAGTTTGATTTTTATGAAACTTGGAAGAAATCATGGATTTTGAGGCTTAATTCGATGTATGTGATGTTATTTTGGCGATTCGATCGCACGGATAAGTCCGTAGGATGTTTTTGAGGTTGTGTGCATATTTGGTTTGGAGCCCTGAGGGCTCGGGTGAGTTTTGGATAGGCTACGAATGCATTTTTAACCTTTGACAAAATCTGGTATCATCAGTTCTGCAGTTTTCGCATTTGCGAAGCAGGTCTCGCAAATGCGAGCCTGTCATCGCAAATGCGAAGGAGGGGAAT
The DNA here is from genome assembly GCF_001879085.1 of Nicotiana attenuata. NCBI lineage: Eukaryota > Viridiplantae > Streptophyta > Magnoliopsida > Solanales > Solanaceae > Nicotiana > Nicotiana attenuata. The sequence goes on from NC_031990.1 coordinate 3,728,484, forward strand.
CCTGCAGCTGGGTCGCAAATGCGACCATTAGGTCCGCAAATGCATAGTTGAGCCTGTCGCAAATGCGACGTTTTGGCTCGCAAATGCGAAGCTTGGTACATTGCAAATGCGACATCTTTGTCGCAAATGCGAAGTTCTCATTTTTTTTCAGTGTTCACAAATGCGAACTTCAGTTCGCAATTCCCATGGCAGGTCGGGGTTCGCAATTGCGAACCCAGTTCGCATTTCCCACATCTGCAACCTGCATTTTTCATACTTAGTATATTTTAAGACATTTTTCACCCCATTTTCAAAACACAACTCCTTTGGTGGGCGATTTTTCAAGAACTAACCTTCTTCCAAATCATTTGTAAGTTGATTTTTACTCGTTTCTTTCAATCATTAACATCATTTAACATGTTTTCAACTTGAAATCAAAGATTTTCATGGGAGAAATTGGGGGTTTTGGGTAGGACCTAGGTTTTTCTAAAATTGGGGATTTGGACCTCAATTTGAGGCCCGATTTCAAAACAAATCACATATTTGGGTTTGTGGGGGAATGGTAGCCGGGTTTTGGTTCGAACCTCAGGTTTTGACCACGTGGGCCCGGGGGCGATTTTGGGATTTTTGGGAAAAACTTTGGAAAATTTATTTTTATGCATTCAAATTGATTCATTTAGTGTTTATTAATGTAATTAAGTAATTTGTGATTAGATACGAGCGAATTGGTGGCGGAATCGAGGGGTAAAGCCATAATTGAGACTCGAGTTGAATTCAATGCATCGAGGTAAGTGTTCGGTTTAACCTTAGATTGAGGGATTAGGAGTTGAGTCATATTTGCTATGTGTTTCTTGTGGAGTACGGCGTATAGGCATGGTGACGAGTATCTATACGCCGGTGTCTAGCATGATCGTGAGTCTTAAATTGACATTTATTACGTTCTCGAATGATACTATGGATGAAACAGTGAATAGACTTGTGTTGTTGAGCAAGGTTTAGCTTATTTTTGTGAAAGTTGATTATGAGTTAGAAATGGTGATAATAGAAATGCTAAATTCGAATTGAGATTGGTTATAGCTGGTTCTCCCTTACCGGGATGAGTATACTTGTACTGTTGAGTTCCCTTGCTGGGATAGAGTATTTTATAATTGATCCTCTACCGATTGTAGTTATGATTATGATAAGCTATGCATATTTGGAACGGGTTGCGCGCCGCAACATAATCTATAGTGGATCGGGTTGCACGCCGCAACATAAATTTGATTGGATCGGGTTGCACGCTGCAACAGGTATATGTTATAATTATTGGATCGGGTTGCGCGCCGCAATAGTTATAGTTAAACGTATGGATCGGGTTGCACGCCGCAACAGTTATAGTTAAAGTACGGATCGGGTTGCGCGCCGCAACAGTAGTGCTATCATATGGTTTTAGATATTGTACTGTACCTTCAGGTGTTATTCAATTTCTGCTAAGTTGAACTGTTTCCCCGAGGCATGTACGCCCTCCCTTATAACTGCTCATTACTTGTTTATTTTTCTGCAATATACTATATAACTGTACAGATTTGTCTGGAGTCTGGTACTAGCCTCCTCACTACCTCGCCGGGGTTAGGCCAGACACTTACCAGCACATGGGGTCGGTTGTGCTGATGTTACACTCTGTGCTCTTTTGCACAGATCCAGGTGTTGGACAGCAGCTGCAGTAGCGCGAAAGTTAGCCTTCAGTCCAGCGAGACACCGAGGTAGCCATGCAGGCGTCCGCAGGCCCGGCGTCTCTTCTATATTTTATTTCAGTCTGTTATCTCATGTATTTCGAGACAAACAATTATATTTTCTCTCAAACGGTTGTATTTAGCACTCCTAGTAGTTCGTGAGTATGTGATACCAGTTCTTGGGTAGAGGTTTATGTTGAGTTTCGCATTGTTGTTCAGATTCTTTAATTTAAGACTTCCGCTTATTTACTTTATCCGCTGTTTTCATGATATTACCAATAATTGTTAAAAGAAGTAAATTGATTAATGCTAAAGGTAGTTAAGGGTTGGCTTGCCTAACTCTCATCAGTAGGAGCCATCACGACTCCCGAGGGTGGGAAATCTGGGTCGTGACAATTGGCGGTCAGAGGGTGGAGGAGGAAGGCTGTTGGTGGTGGCCGGATTTGAAGAGATGAGGAAGATGCGGCGGCGATGGAGGTCTCGCCAGAGATGGCAGCGGCGGCGGCTGGCTTTTGTGTAGGGGGATTAGGGTTGTCTAGGGTTAGTTAAGTGTGAAGAAGAAGAGGGGAACGACTGGGAGGGGTCATAGGTCTTAGAGGGTTCTTTTTAGTGAAAGAGATAGGGATTAAAAGGGAAGATGGGTATGGGTCTTGGGCTTGATGGATTGGGCTCTAATTTTTCTACAAAAATTGGGCTAAGAAAGCTAAAAATTCAATTTGTTTTTTAAAGTAATATGAATACTTATAAAAGATATAAAATTACTCTTTATTGATTTAAATAAACTATTAATATTAAAATAAAACTAAAAATTAAAGTTGAAACTATTTTTGTAGTTTTCAATTTTTATGCTTTAAAAACTAGAATTAAAATTAATAATAGACTGAAACCCTATAGAAATAAGCTCAAATAAATATTTTTAAAATATTAAGACTATCAAAGATAATTCTAACGTGCGGGTCAAAAATTACATGTATACAATTTCAGCTAAAGCATATGAGGGCAATTACAACAACAAAGATAGAACAAATACTAACAATGTCTTAGAGCATGTGACATGAAATTTAACAATGAAAGATGTAACATGTTAGAACAAATTCGATTAAATACATGAAAGAATTCTAAAAATCTAACTGGTCAAAATACCATATACAGACCATGTACGCACTCATCATCTTGTGTACACATCCTCCACATTCTGAGACCTCGCAAGTGCGAGACACGATATGCTCCTGCGCCATTCTCGCTTCTGTGCCCATCACATCGCTTCTGCGCCTCCGTAGATGTGGTCCAGATCCGTGCACCTGCGACTACTCGACAACGTGCCACCTTCGCTTATGCGATACAATGTTCGCATCTGTGTCCAAACTTCCATAGATGCGGAAGCTCCAACACCAGCACTTCTTCAGCAATGCAACAAGAGACGAAAATGATCTAAGCCACGTTCATAACTTACCCGAGCCTTTTGGGACCCCATCTGAACATACTAAAAAATCTCATAACATAGCACGGACTTACTCGAGGCCACAAATAACACATAACAACATCAAAACCATGAATCGCACCTCAAATCAGACTTAATGAACTTTTAACTTCCAAAACTTATATCGAACCATATCAAATCAACTCGGAATGAACTCAAATTTTGCAAACAAGTCCCAAATGACATAACGAAGTTATTCAAATTGGCGGAACCACAATCTGAATCCGATATCTTTAAAGTCAACTCCCAATCAAACTTATGAATATTCCAAGCCTTCAAATTGCCAACTTCCGCCAATTAGTGCCGAAACCTTCTAGAAATCCCCAAATGCAAATCCAGGCAACGCTCAAGTCCAAAATCACTATCCGGACCTAATGGAACCATAGAAACTCCGATCCAAGGTCAAATACTGAAAAGTCCAACTTGATCAACTCTTCCAACTTAAAGCTTCCTAGTTGAGAATTATTCTTTCAAATCAATTTCGAATCACCTTAGAATCAAAACCGACGATTCACACAAGTCATAATGCATCATAAGAAGCTACCGAAGACTTCAAATAGCTGAACGAAATACAAATTCGCAAAACAACCGGTCGGGTCGTTACATTTAGCCCCTCCAAAAGTCTATGAAGACCTTGTTCGCATGTTCTATGCAAACCTTCGTTCTCCTAAGTATAATAAAATTGAGTCTCTGATCCTATGTTAGCGTGTTGTTCTTGATTGTGCAGCTTTTGATTCAATTTTTTAATATAAGTTCACTGGTTACTCTGCTCTGTTTAAAACTCTTTTCCTGAGAATTGTGAGGTCTCATTTGACCAGGCCAAAATGTGCATTGTTGAATCTTCGTCTGACTCCTTACCAAATCAATTAGGGCCCATTGATATAAAATTTGAAACACGTATTCTCTCTCATATTGTTGCTACCACCACACTCCGTAGAACATGATCCTTCTCTACTCTCTGTCAAAAAGACACCTTTCAAGTCTATGGAATGTCTTCTTATCAAGTACAAAGTGAAACTGTCCTCGTGGGTAATCAATTTCATGATCGAGAGTTCTGATGACCCCTCAAGTATCACTCGTCTTCTTGAAGCACACAACACATCCCTCTCAAACTTTTCATGTCTCACCATCTCTAAGTGCTATAACTCTAGAGCCTTTGCTAATATGGACTATGTTGTTGTCGACGAGTTCTGGGTAAAGAAATAGGATTGTGAACCTAAAGCTGCCCCGTCCTCATCTTTTGTACATGTCCTCCACATTCTGAGACCTCACAAGTGCGAGACACGATTTGCTCTTGTGCCAATCTCGCTTCTGTGCCCATCATATCGCTTCTGCGCCTCCGTAGATGTGGTCCAGATCCCCGCACCTGCGACTACTCGACAATGTGCCACCTTTGCTTATGCGATACAATGCTCGCATCTGTGTTCAAACTTCCATAGATGTAGAAGCTCCAACACCAGCACTTCTTCAGCAATGCAACAAGAGACAAAAATGAACTGAACCACGTTCATAACTTACCCGAGCCTCTTGGGACCCCATCCGAACATACTAAAAAATCTCTTAACATAACACGGACTTACTCGAGTCCTCAAATCATACATAACAACATCAAAATCATGAATCGCACCTCAAATCAGAATTAATGAACTTTTGAACTTTCAACTTTCAAAACTCATGTCGAACCATATTAAATCAACTCGGAATGAACTCAAATTTTGCAAACAAGTCCAAAATGACATAATGAAGCTATTCAAATTCCCGGAACCATAATCCAAACCCGATATTTTTAAAGTCAACACCCGGTCAAATTTATGAATATTCCAAGCCTTCAAATTGCCAACTTTCGCCAATTAGTGCCGGAACCTTCTACAAATCTCCAAATGCAAATCCGGCCATACGATCAAGTCCAAAATCACTATCCAGACCTAATGGAACCATATAAACTCCGATCCAAGGTCAAATACTCAAAATTCCAACTTGGTCAACTCTTCCAACTTAAAGCTTCCTAGTTGAGAATCATTCTTCCAAATCAATTTCGAATCACCTGAAAATCAAAACCGACGATTCACAAAAGTCATGATACACCATAAGAAGCTACCCAAGACTTCAAATAGCTAAACGGAATGCAATTTCTCAAAACAACCGGCTGGGTCGTAACATTTAGCCCCTCGAAAAGTCTATGAAGACCTTGTTCACATGTTCTATGCAAACCTTCATTCTCCCAAGTATAATAAAATTGAGTCTCTGGTCCTATGTCAGCGTGCTGTTCTAGATTGTGCAACTTTTGATTCAATTTTTTTAATATAAGTGCACTAGTTACTCTGCTCTGTTTAAAACTCTTTTCTTGAGAACGTTGAGGTCTCATTTGACCAGGCCAAAATGTGCATTGCTGAATCTTTGTCTGCCTCCTTACCAAATCAATTAGGGCCCATTGATATAAATTTTGAAACACGTATTCTCTCTCATATTGTTGCTACCACCATACTCCCTAGAACATGATCCTTCTCTACTCTGTGTCAAAAAGACACCTTTCAAGTTTATTGTCTTCTTATCAAGCACAAAGTGAAACTGTCCTCATGGGTAATCAATTTCATGATTGAGAGTTCTGATGACCTCTTAAGTATCACTCGTTTTCTTGAAGCACAGAACATATCCCTCTCAAACTTTTTATGTCTCACCATCTCTAAGTTCTATAACTCTAGAGCCTTTGCTAATATGGACTATGTTGTTGTCGATGAGTTCTGGGTAAAGAAATAGGATTGTGAACCTAAAGCTGCCCCGTCCAGTTCCAAAGTTTAATATCTATCCCACTCAGCCTGGTGTGGATGACCCAAATCTCTTGGAACAATTGTCTAGTATTGATGAAAAATTGTTTGCCATCAAAGATTCGCTCTCCACCACTCAGATCATCTTTGGAAAAGTCCACGACATTTCAAAGGAGACAGGGTCCGACGTGTCTAAGGTTCGTGTCAAAGCTTCGAATTATTGCAAAAGGATGCTGTGAGAGCTTTCAAATAGGTCCACAATCGAATTGATGGAATCTCTGTCACTATAAATGCTAGCTTTGATTGTCTTAAAAATTATATCTGCAACATCTTAACCTATTTTCTGCATCGCTAGTGCATCCTTATTGCGCGTTTCAAATAATTATATTTTTTTTGGACTGGTGATCTAGTCAACTAATTGTAATAATTCTCTTACTTTTTCTTCAGAGACTAGTTAAATATTATTGCTACTGGCTGTTTTATCTATTATTTTGACTGATGCCAAAAATAGGGAGAAGAAAATAACTTCTTTTTTAGCCTTTAGCCGTAGACGAATGAAGAGCTGCGAAAGTGGACTACTCCTAAGTAATCAATTCAAAAGGAGTAATGAAGTTGAATGCGCGACATAAGCAATTGATAGAAGTCCTAAACATGAAAGTTGAAGTGCCGCTATGCTATTGTTATATTATTTTATCATCATAAAAAAGGAAGATTGTTAGATCCATTATTTTAATAATGAAAAATAACATCATATATATTGTAGGCAACCAAAATTAAAGGATTCAGTATAAGAAAGTAAGGCAGAAAGGAAGAAACAAAAAGCGACAATCAAGTGAAAAAGGAAAATGAAAGCATCAAGGGAGATTAATCTCGTGCAGATGTTATGGGATAAGAATATTTTTAATCAGCAGTAATTTAACAAGATCATCTCCAGAAGAAAGGAACCAATAATCTATCAAGGATTTAATCAATCAAAAGATCCGCATATATATATATATATATATATATATATATATATATATATATATATATATATATATATATATATATATATCTCAATCACTTCCTTGGTTGGAAAGCAATAAATCTTCTGATTCAAGGGACCGTTGATATCAAGCTACATCCTTATTCTTGGAAGGAATTATTCAAGATTTACTCCAAGTATCAATTCCTTATGGTTGCTAATCTCTCATAACCAAGTTGAAAAACCGAGTTTCACTGTCTCTATATAAAGTCGAACATCTGGAAGAAAAAGAATATACTTTCGTCTGACCAACTTCATGCTCTTTCTTCTACTCTAAACAAGTATTATAATTTCGATTCGATTTAATGTGTAACTAGTGGAAAGAAGAAAGAGAGAAAAATATTAGTGAGACATTGTATCAAAATATTTGAGAGTTCACTTAATTTAAGAAAAGCAGTTGGTGTGTTTTCAACTCATCAATACATGTGTAAGAAGAATTTCAAGGAGCTTTGAAGAGATAACCCTCTTGCGACCTAAGGGGACTGGAATATGATTCACATTGAATCCAAGCCAGTATAAAAAGATCAAGTGTGACTTAGCTTTTTGCATTTTACGTTCTATTCCTGCTATTTACTTTTGTTTGAATATTTAGTCGACTAACTGATAAACTAGTTGACTATTTAGCTAAAACGAAAAAGGACAACAATTCACCGTCCCTTTTGTATTTTTAACGTCGCCACTAGGCCAGTGTCCGCCTCAACTTCTGCAACAAGGCTGGGCACATTACATAATAACGAATAATGGTAAGTCATTCGATAACAAGGTGTTGAATAAGTCTTGTGATGTCTTTGGCTTCAAGCAGCATAACTCTTCTAATGCCGCTGCTAATGGTCTAATTGGGGCATTTAATAAAACTCTATGTAACTTGTTAAAGAAATTCATCTCCAAATCTGAACGAGATTGATATGTATGGAAGAAGCTTTGTGAGCACATAAGATAACTCATTGCATGCTAACACAAGACTTATTTGCTTTTCTACAAAGTTGAAGTCATTTTGCCACTCGAGCGTCAAATACTTTCCTTGTGACTTGCTATTCAAGAAGCGAAGAGAATGGTCAACTTCGACAAGAAGATTTAGAGGCTCTCAGAAAAAGAATTAATAGGGGTATATGTGAAGTCTTCAATGAATACTCAGGAATTGACCAAGTATTACTTCAATTCCTTTTAGTTCAAGCTATTCCTTTGCAATTGTTCGTGAAAAAAAGTTTGAAGATCAATAGAGTCATGAATATTATCAAGCTTGATTGTCTCGTGCCTTTAACAAAAGAGTCCTCCCGAGGTCTTTTCAAGTGGGAGATCAAGTTCTCGCAATAAGATGACCCATCATTATTTCCTATCGAACTGGAACTAAGTACCTTTCTAAGTGGGATGGATGCAAAAAGTATATTCAAGTGGTGCTTATAAGCTAGTAGATGCAGAGCATATGAGAATCGGCCATATCGTTGGAATTCTTTTAAGAAGTTCTACCCTTGAGAGAGATACACTTTTTAACGCATGAGCATAAACCGATAGGAGTATATGAGCTTCATTTGTTCAAATTGATCACTAAATTTGTATATCAATTGATTTGTGTGCTACTGTAAGAATAATGAGATTATATTATTAAAATAATTTTATTGTTAATAGGTTTAAAATTCGGGGGTTTGGTGATAGGACATAAATATGAGCCTAATTATAAGTGAGATAATTAGTTATTGGCTCGTGCATTTTATGTATCAACACCTTTGTTCTTCTAGGAATATATTAAACTTGACGACAACCACAAATTTGATTGGAATAACGGGTAGTAATCTTACTTTTCATGTGAAGTCCTTTTTTCCCCCTTCATTTTCGGTGATACAACACATGATGCTATTGGAATTTTTATTTGATGACTTGGCATGTCATATTATTAAGTTAGTGTATAAGGTCAACAATATAGTGTATATTGTCTCCTTTCGTTTTTTTGTTTTCTTGAGCCGATAGTCTTTTCGGAATCAACCTCTTTACTTGGTGTAGTGGTAAGATTTGCGTACACACTATCCTTCCCAGACCCTACTAGTGGGATTTTACTGGGTTGTTGTTGTTGTTGTTGTTGTTGTTTATAAGGTCAACAAATTAAAACTCTCTATTCGGATATCCACTAAATAAGAGCCCATTTGGACATAAGAATTTTTTCCCTTTTTTTCAAAAATTTTTTACATTTTTTCCGAAATCATCGTTTGTTCATAAATTTTCAATTTTCACTTGAAGATGCATTTTGGAAATTTGAAAAACTCCAAAAAGCTGTTTTTCAAAATTTTCACTCAAATCACTCACAAAACTTCAAAAACAACCCGAATTATATGCATGCCTAAACACAACTCTAAACTTCAAATACTATTTTCACTTGAAAATTTTTTTACCCTTTTTTGGAATTTTACAATTCTTATGTCCAAACGCTCATTAAGTTTTGTTAAATAACGCAATGTGAGGGTAGATTAGTCTTTTAGCTAAAAACTGTTAAATAATCAATTAATAGCTGTTAGGGAGTTGTTAGTTAGTTAGTAAGTTCTTAACTACATAATTGATTCACTAGTATATATACATGTATCACAATATGTACAAAATACTTTTTTGAGATAATGAAAGCTAATACGCTACAATTCTTCTCTCTATCTCTCGGCCTGATATTCTTCTCTCAGCCTTACCTCTGTTCTTCTTCTTCTTCTCCTTCTTTCTAAGCTTCTTAGATAATTTCTTCAGGTTCTTCATTATAATTGTATAAAGAAATCTTTATGGTATCAGAGCATACATGATTTACAGTCGTAATACATACATCAATCCAAATTACAGTTCAAGAAGGTTATTAGTTTTTTCAAAAAATTCTGCACTTTCTTTCTTGTCAGAATCTTGAAAGGAAAATAACAAAGAATGGCTGTCAATGGCGAAACAGTAGCTCAACCACCAGGAATTCAACCTCCAAATGACCATGCAGTCGGTAGGCGGTAATCAAGAAATCAAGTCAATGGAATTGACTACAATCATCCCTAATTCTTGTCTCCTGCAGATGTTAGTGGGATTCAAATCATCTCTTTTCAGTTGACTAGAATGGAGAACTACTCAATTTGGTTCAGGTCTATGAGAGTGGCTTTGCTGGGCAGGAATAAGCTAGGAATGATTGATGGCACATGCAGAAAAGAAAGATGCCCAGAAACGATGTGGAATCACTGGGAAAGAGTAAATGCAATTGTCCTTTCTTGGATTATGAATTCAGTTGGAGAAGGGCTTCTTGGAGGAATTATGTATGCGTCTAGTGCACAAGTGGTCTGAGAAGATTTGGCTAAAAGGTTCAACAAGATAGATGGTTCAAGAACCTTCAATCTTCACAAGGAAATTGCTACTCTATCGCAAGGAACAACATCTGTATCAGTGTATTTTTCGAAATTGAAAGATCTATGGGAAGAGTTTGAAGCATTAGTGCCATCACCCGGTTGTGATTGTCCAAAATCAAGAGAGTTTGTAGCTTACTTGTAGAAATTAAAGCTATATCAATTCTTAATGGGGCTGAACGATTCATACTCACAGGCTAGAAGTCAAATTCTGATGAGAAGTCTTGTTCCTACAGTAAATCAAGCCTATGCACTGATTGTGAGTGACGAGGGCCAAAAATCTGTTGCTGCAACCTCAGGAATCTTGGGATCAAATCCTACAAGTCAAGTAGGAAACTATGAGGTTGCTATGTACTAAAAATCTAGTGCAAATCAGAATCAGAACCAGAGATTTAAAAGGAATTATAATGTCTACTGTGACTATTGTAAAATGAAAGGGCATAGTAAAGAAAACTGCTATAAGATTGTGGAATATCCTGCAGATTTCAAGAACAAGAGGAGAATGAATGCTGGGACAAATGCCACATATAATGTGAATTTACTGACAGAATCTAGTCAGTCTAATGATCAACAAGCAAAATCAATGCCTGTGTTCAATTATGGGCAAAATACAAATGTGCTAGATCAGACAAAATCAGGGAGTAATGCTCAAGCCCAAGGACCTAATCCAAATATGGAGAAATCAGGTCTTGAAAACTATACTCTTACAAAGTCTCAGTATGAACAGATTCTGCAAATATTGAATAACACTAGTGTATCAAACTCAACTACTGCAGCTAATGTGGCAGGTATGGATACAACTTTATTAGTTTCTGATTGCCTTAGTCAATGGATTATAGACACAGGGGCAACCAATCATATGGTAGCTGACAAAAAATTACTAGATGAAAGGACAGTAAATGAATCAAATAATCCAAAGAAAGTTTTACTTCCTAATGGAGATATTACAACTGTCACTCATACAGGAACAAGTTCTATATTAGAAAACAGTGTTATAACTAATGTGTTTTATGTCCCTCAATTCAATATAACCTGTTATCTGTTTCTAAGCTAACAAAAGAGTTGCAATGCTCAGCAACATTTTTTCCTGATTTTTGTGTATTTCAGGAACTCTTCACTGGGAAGGTGAAGGGGATTGGTAAAGAGAATGGTGGATTATATCTTCTATACACCAATACAGCTGAAAGGAACAGAATGGTAGCTTTGACTGCAAAGGAAAATGACACAAATAAGAGTGAACAATCAGATATAGTGTTGTGGCACAAAAGATGCGGTCATGTGTCCACCCAGACTCTTAAGAAAATACTACATATAGATACTGACACTATTAGAAATAGAATAAATAAGTGCACTGTATTTCCTTGTGCCAAACAGACTAGGTTACCATTTTCTACAAGTAGTATACAAAGTAGCAAGTGTTTTGATCTTATACATGTAGACTTGTGGGGACCTTATAGTGTGCCTACTATGGATGGAAATAAGTACTTTCTGACTATTGTAGATGATTTTTCAAGAATAACTTGGATATTTCTGCTAAAACAAAAATTTGATGCTTGTGTGTCAATTCAGCATTTCTTCAAATATGTCAAAACTCAGTATGATACAATAGTAAAAGTCATAAGAACAGACAATGGGTCAGAATTTGTGAACTCTTTGTGTGAACAGATATTTAAAGAGTTAGGAACCATACATCAAAGAACTTTTGTGTATACACCTCAGCAGAATGGTGTAGCTGAGAGGAAAAACAGACATATATTGGAAGTTACAAGGGCTATTAGATTTCAAGCTCAAATACCTATTAAGTTTTGGGGTTACTGTGTTCTAGCTGCTGTATATTTAATAAATAGAATGCCTAGTGCTGTTATTGGCAACATATCTCCATTTGAAAGACTACATAAAAGAAAGCCATCTCTTTTGCATCTTAGAATAATAGGATGCCTTTGTTTTGCAAAAACAGTACAAGAACATGACAAGTTAATGCCTAGAGCTAAGCTGGCTATTCACATGGGGTACTCAGAAGTCCAAAAAGGGTATATTTTGTATGATCCAACTAACAAATCTTTCTTCACAAGCAGAGATGTCATATTTAGAGAAGATGTCTTCCATTCACAAAAAAGGACAATAGTCCTTCACAGGTATTTGTAGATATAACTCCAGAATTGAGAATGATGTATGATCATCCAATACTATCTCAAAACAGAAATACAAATACAACTACAAATGTTGGTGACAACTCAGAACCTAGTGGAACTAATATGCAACAGAATACAGAAGGTGACAATACAGATATGTTTACAGACCATAGTGAAAATGATATGCAACAAAACATTGAAGAACAATGCACATATGTAGTTTATGTTCAAACACATGAAGGGCTAGGTTCAGATGTTACACAAACTACTAACTCACAAACACCATGTGTTATTGAAGCTCATAATCAGATCTTAGCTGAAAACAGAAGAAGATCCTGCAGAGACAAACACCCTCCAGTATGGTTGAAAGACTTTGTATCTCTAAATATTCATCAGAATGTTCCTTATGCTTTAAATAAATATATCAGCTATGATCATCTCTCATTTAAATATCAGTCATATCTAGCTACAACTTCAACAATGTCTGAACCAACTAACTATTCTGAAGCTATGTTAGATCCTAGATGGATTCAAGCTATGGAGGAAGAGATAAAGGCTCTTTAAAATAATCATACATGGGAAATTGTGACTTTGCCAGAAGGTAAGAAGCCAATAGGATGTAAATGGATTTACAAAATCAAATACAAAGCCACAGGAGAGATTGAAAGATTCAAAGCTAGATTAGTGGCTAAAGGATATAGTCAAAAGGAAGGAATTGACTATCAAGAAACCTTTTCACCTGTAGTGAAAATGGTAACAGTAAGAAGTATTCTAGCTCTAGCAGCTTCAAGGAAATGGCATATACATCAAATGGATGTATACAGTACTTTTCTACAAGGGGATCTATTTGATGAAATCTATATGGACCTACCATAGGGATTTAAAAGTCAGGGGGAGAAAACTGTGTATAGACTTGTTAAATCCCTATATGGACTTAAACAGGCACCTAGATAATGGAATGCAAAACTGTGTGAAGCATTGTTGAAGTTCAAGTTCAAACAAAACCAGTATGATCACTCCCTATTCATTAGAAAGACAACTGAAGGTACTACTCTAATTCTAGTTTATGTAGATGATATGGTAATTACAGGTGACAGTCTGCACTTAATTGAAGAAACAAAGACTCTACTACAAAATGCTTTCAAAATGAAAGATCTGGGGGAGCTCAAATACTTCTTAGGGATTGAGTTTGCCAGGTCCAGTCAAGTATGCATCAAAGGAAATATGCTTTAGACTTGATTTCAGAAGCTGGATTAGCTGCTGCCAAACCAGCAATAACTCCAATAGATGTTAACATCAAATTAACTTCTAAACAGTATGATGATCACATTAGCAAGGCAGAGTGTTCAAGAAATGAAGACTGTAACGACCCGACTGGTCGTTTTGCCTTTTAGAACCCCGTTCCCTTAAATAAGACTTCCCACGCTTGCTTTAGCTAATTTATAACTTGCGGGGATGGTTGTTTCGGGAGTTGGAGAGTTTTGAGTAAAAATATGTCCAATTGTTTCTTTAAGATTCTCTTAAAAAAACCAAGTTTGACTTCGGTCAACTTTTTGGGAAAACGGACCCGGATTCGTGATTTGACGGTCCCGGAGGGTCCGTGGGAAAATATAGGACCTGGGCGTATGCCCGGAATCGAATTCCGAGGTCCCTAGCCCGAGTAATGAATTTTAATTGGAAATTGATAAATTGAAGTTTTAAAGAATTAAAGAAACTAAGAAATCATTGATTTCCTAGGTACCGGGCTCGAATTTTGGTTCCGAAGCTTGGTACAGGTCCGAAATATCAGTTAAGCCTTGCCCGTAAATTTTGGTGTCAATCCGAGTAGTTTAAGGGCGTTTTGGCCCGTTAGAAGAAAATCAAGAACTTGAAGTTCAATAGTTTGATTCATTTGGTTTTAGGGGGCGATTCCAAGATTTAGCGTTGCTTTGGGTGTTCTGAGGGTTCGAGTAGGTCCACCTCGTGATTTCAGACTTGTCGGTATGTTCGGGCGGGGCTCAGGAGCCCCGAGCGTCAAACGAGCGAGGCTCGAGCGAAGTAGGAAAGTTGAAGAATAGCTGAAGGTTGCTGCTTCTGTCATAACCGCATCTGCGGTTCTAGGACCGCAGATGCGGTCAAACCATCACAGAAGCGGCCAATGGCTAGGCCAAGGGAAACCGCAGAAGCGGCTTCAAAACCGCAGGAGCGGTTCCGCAAAAGCGATCCCCAGATTGTAGAAGCGGTCCAGTCGCCTTAGGCCATCTCCGCAGAAGCAGCTTCGAATCCGCTGAAGCGGTTCCGCAGGAGCGGGACCCAGACCGCAGAAGCGGTCCAGGCATATTGGGCCAGATCCGCAGAAGCGAGCCTAGGTCCGCAGAAGCGGTTTTCACAGAAGCGGTCATCGCACCGCAGAAGCGGAAATTGCTGGGCAGTGAGTTCATTTAATTCGAACTCAAAGGCCATTTAGTTCATTTCTACTCCACACTTGGGCGATTTGGGGGCTTACAAAGAGAGGATTTCAACATAGCATCGTAAGGTAAGTCATTTCCATTCATCCTTAGTTTAAGTACATGTACATTAGGTAGATTAAACACCAAAAATTAGGTAAAATCAAAGGGTTAGAGCTAGACCTAGGGTTTAAGTAAAACCAAAATTTAACCACGAAATTTGCTATGAAATGAACTAGAATTTATATATTATTGATCCTTAGGTAATAGAGAACAACTTTCTTCGAAAAATCTCGGAATCCGGACACGTTGGCCCGGGGTCGGGATTTAGGAAACTTGTGAAAAAGGTTGGGGAATTGCTTAAATAGTTAGAATTCGATCTTGTAGGCTTATATTGACTAGTTACTTCATTTAACTAGTTTGTAATCGTTCGGCTCCGAATTGACGACTTGGTCTTGTTCTTGATATTGGAAGTACTCTTTGGAGCGAGGTGAGTCTCCTTTCTAACCTTGTAGGAGGGAATTGTCCCCATAGGTGTAATAACTGAGTATTTGCTACTAAATGCGGGGGCTAGGTACGTACAAGGTGACGAGAGTCCGTGCGTAGCTACTATGATATTAATTGCTTGGGTAGTTTAGGACCCACATCATGACTAATTTGGAGATCTCTCTTATTTAAATTGCCCATATGATCATTTATGATATGGTAGAGACTTAAAGGAAATAAGAAGTGAACATATGAACTTGTTGAACTTTTGTAAGAGTTTCCTTGTATATACATGAGCCTTTGTGCGCATTCTTGATGTTTCTTGATATTTATGGATCGGGCCGATCGCCTCGGTGTGAATAGATGCATCTATGGTTCGTGTCCTTCGACCCTCGGCAGTGCTAATTTTACTTTCTGTTGGAGCGGGCCGTCGACCTCGGCATGATTGCGCATGATATATATATATATATATATATATATATATATATATATATATATATATATATATATATATATATATATATATATATATATATATATGTTGATGCCTAGACATGACATGCCTACTTGCTTAGTAATTGAAGAATGTAAATGGAAACTGAAATAAGGTCAAGAACCTGATTATTGCTTTTCATTTTAACCTGTTAAATATTGGTGAATTTCATGCTTAGCATACCACATTTATATTATATTATCTTGACCCTTGTAGGTATCAAGTCGACCTCTCGTCTCTACTTCTTCGAGATTAGACGGGATACTTACTGGGTACATGTTGTTTATGTACTCATACTACACTTCTGTACTTAATTGTACAGGGTCTGAGGCTGATACATCTGGTTACCAGTCCGGTGCGCGCCCTTGAGCTTGCGGCAGAGACTTCCACAGTGAGCTGCTTCCTTCCTCAGTAGCCGGATGGAGTTTTCCTTTACTTTTTCTGTCTTTTTCCTATTTCAGACAGTAGGATAGAGATGTATTTTGTATACTTTACTAGATGCCCATACTTGTGACACCAGGTTCTGGCACACACTTTGGTAGACATTTATTTTTGGGTTGTATAATTATGCTATCACGGTATTTCGCTCTTCTGGATTACTTCCAAATTAAGTATCTATTTCACTCATTTCTGATTTAAAAGCAACATAAGAATTTAGAAATGTTTCAGCGTTGCCCCCATGACCTATTGTGGAAATTGGGTCGTGACAACGTGGTATCAGAGCACTAGGTTCATATAGGTGTCACGAGTCATGGGCAACCTGATAGAGTCTTGTTGATCGGTACGGAGACATTTGTATTTATCTTCGAGAGGCTATAGGGTATTAGGAAAGACTACTCTTTATTCATTTCCTGTCGTGCAGTGGTTAGTGTACTAAATTTCCCTCTTCTATTCTCTCACAGATGGTGAGAACTCGCACCGCTGACGTTCTGGACCCGGAAGGAGCTGCTCCCCCCGTTGCTAGAGGCCGGGGGAGGGCACCGGCCCGTGGTAGGGGACGAGGGCATCCCAGAGTCGTTCCAGTAGCACCACCAGCGGATCCTGCGGGGGATCCTATTATTGAGGAGCAGGGCGAGGTGCTCGCAGCTGAGCCTACCCTGGCGGATTTCATGACAACACCGGGATTTGAGGAGGTCATGGGCCGCATGCTACGGTTCATGGACACTATGACTCAGGCTGGTTTATTTCCAGCAGACCCAGCTACTTCACAGGCAGGAGGGGGAGCCCAGACCCCTACTGCTCAGGCTCCAGGTCATGCAGCTGCAGTATATCAGACTCCGGGTGCACTACCCGCAGATGGGGCTCAGCCAGTTGCTGCAGTGGCACCCCAGCCCAGGCCAGCGGTGGATGGTGATCCACAGAAGTTATTGGACAGATGGACCAGGCTTCATCCTCCGGTCTTCGGGGGTGAGCGTCATGAGGATGCCCAGGACTTCATTGACAGGTGCAGGGACAGACTGCACAACATGAGGATATTGGAGTCGCATGGAGTTGAATTCACTATGTTTCAGCTGGAGGGTAGGGCCCGTAGATGGTGGCAGTCTTATGCACTTGGCAGGCCAGCAGGTTCTCCTCCCCTCACTTGGGGTCAGTTCACACAGCTATTCCTGGATCGGTACATTCCACCCTCTGAGTGGGAAGAACTACGGTATCAGTTTGAGCATCTAGAGCAGGTCAGATGTCAGTGACCGATTATGAGGTGAGGTTCTCTGAGTTGTCTCGCCACGCACTCATGATACTCCCCACAGAGGCAGAGAGAGTGCAAAGGTTTGTTGCGGGGTTACACCCCACTATCCGGTCTGGTATGGCCCGAGAGGTAGAGATGGGTACGTGGTACCAGCTAGTGATTGAGATTGCACGCAGGATTGGGGTTATCGTCTGAGGGGTAGAGAGCAGATGCAGCAGGATAAGAGGGCTAGATTCTCCGGATAGTTCAGAGGCGCCCTAGCTAGGGGTAGAGGTCAGTTTGGGAGGGGTCAGCCCAGCAGGCCCCCAGTTTCAGCACCACCACCTACTCGGGGTGCTCCAGCGCGCTCCTATTTCAGCGCCATGCCAGAGAGTTCTTATCGCCCACCAGCTATTCAGGGTTCCTCCAGTGGGTATTCAGGTCCTACGGATTCTTCCAGTTCTTATTTTAGTGCCATGCCAGAGAGTTCATGTCGTCCACCAGCTATCTAGGTTTCTTCCAGTGGGTCTATGGGTTATCAGGGTCAGCCATCAAGGCAGCAGGTCGCCGCCCCACGCAGTTGTTTTGAGTGCGGAGATCCCAGTCATATGAGGAGACACTGCCCCAGACTTCGGGGCAAGGCAGTGCAGCAGAGTCAGCAGCCCATGATTTCAGCACCAGCTGCCCAGCCACCTAGAGGTGGAGGGCAGGCTGGTAGGGGCCGTCCTAGAGGTGGAGGCCAGGCAGGGAGGGGTCAGCCAGCTATTGCTCAGTCAGGTGGAGGCTAGCCAGCCGGTACTCCAGCCAGGTTCTATGCTCTTCCAGCCAGGCCAGATGCATTAGCCTCAGATGCTGTCATCACAAGTATTACTTCCGTTGGTGGTAGGGATGCTTCGGTATTATTTGATCCAGGGTCTACTTATTCATATGTATCATCTCTGTTCGCTCGCTTCCTGGTTATTTCTCCTGAGCCTTTGGGTGTTCCTGTTCATGGTCCACTCCTGTGGGTGATTCTATGGTTGTGGATCGTATCTACCGGTCCTGTGTGGCCACTTTTTGTGGTTTCGAGACTAGAGCAGATCTTCTGTTGCTGGATATGATCGATTTTGAGGTCATCCTGGGCATGGATTGGTTATCTCCATATCACGCCGTCCTTGATTGCCATGCCAAGACTGTTTCGCTAGCGATGCCAGGATTGCCGAGATTGGAGTGGAAGGGTTCCACAGTTGATATTCCTAGCAGGGTTATTTCCTTCCTGAAGGCTCAGCACATGGTCGGGAAAGAATGTTTGGCTTACTTAACTTATGTTCGAGACACCACTGTAGAGTCTCCAACGATTGATTCAGTGCCAGTAGTCCGAGAGTTTGCCGATGTTTTTCCTTCTGATCTTCCCTGCATGCCTCCGGATCGTGATATTGATTTGGCCCCAGGCACTCAGCCTATATCTATTCCACCGTACCGTATGGCTCCTAAGGAGTTGAAGGAGCAGCCAGAGGAGTTGTTAGCAAAGGGGTTTGTCAGGCCCAGTGTATCGCCTTGGGGCGCACCAGTGCTATTTGTGAAGAAGAAGGATGGGACTATGCGGATGTGCATTGATTACCGCTAGTTGAACAAGGTCACCATCAAGAAAAAGTATTCGTTGCCTCGTATTGATGATTTGTTTGACCAGCTATAGGGAGCTAGGCTGTTCTCTAAGATTGACCTGAGGTCAGGGTATCATGAGCTGAAGATTCGGGACTCAGATGTTCCGAAGACTGCATTCAGGACTAGATATGGCCACTATGAGTTTATGGTGATGTCTTTCGGCTTGACTAATGCCCCAACGACATTTATGGACTTGATGAACAGGGTGTTCAGGCCTTACATTGATTCCTTTGTTATCGTCTTCATTGACTTCATCTCGATATACTCACGTAGCCTGGGGGAGCACGAGCAGCATTTGAGAGTAGTGCTTCAGACCTTGCGAGAGCAGAAGCTATATGATAAGTTCTCCAAGTGTGAGTTTTGGCTAGAGTCAGTGGCGTTCTTGGGGCATGTTGTGTCAGGAGAGGGTATTAAGGTAGATCCCAAGAAGATTAAGGCAGTTCAGAGTTGGCCACATCCTACATCAGTGACCGAGATCAGGAGTTTCCTGGGTTTAGCAGGCTATTACCGACGATTTGTGCAGGGCTTTTCATCTATTGCATCACCCTTGACTAGATTGACCCAGAAGGGTGCTCCATTCTATTGGTCCGATGATTGTGAGGAGAGCTTTCAGAAGCTCAAGACAGCTTTGACTACGGCACCAGTTCTTGTATTGCCTTCTAGTGCAGGGATTTATACGGTATGTTGCGACACTTCACGCGTTGGTTTGGGCTGTGTGTTGATGTAGGAGGAGCGAGTTATTGAATATGCTTCGCGTCAGCTAAAGATTCATGAGAAGAATTACCCTGTGCACGATCTGGAGTTGGCGGCGATTGTTCATGCTCTTAAGATATGGAGGCACTATTTGTATGGGGTGCCTTGTGAGGTTTATACCGACCACCGCAGCTTACAGCATTTGTTCAAGTAGAGCGATCTCAATTTGAGGCAGTGCAGGTGGCTTGAGCTACTAAAGAATTATGACATTACCATTCTTTATCATCCAAGGCAAGGCGAATGTGGTCGCAGATGCCTTGAGCAGAAAGGCGGAGAGTATGGGTAGCTTGGCATTCATTCCAGTAGAGGAGAGGCCCCTAGCTTTGGACATCCAGTCCTTAGCTAACAGGCTTGTGAGGTTGGACATTTCAGAACCCAGCCGAGTTCTAGCATGTGTAGTTGCTCAGTCTTCGCTATTGGGGCAAATCAAGGCTCGACAGTTCGATGATCCACACTTGGCAGTTCTTAGAGAGACGATACTTCAGGGAGGTGCCTAGGAGGTTCCTATTGGCGAGGATGGTGTTTTGCGACTCCAGGGTCGTCTATGTGTTCCTAATGTTGATGGTCTGAGGAGGAGGATCCTAGAGGAGGCACATAGTTCGCGGTATTCTATCCACCCGGGAGTTACAAAGATGTATCGTGACTTGAGGCAGCATTACTGGTGGCGGGGGATGAAGAAAGACATAGTGCAGTATGTGACCAAGTGTTTGAATTGCCAGCAGGTCAAGTATGAACATCAGAGGCTGGGTGGCCTGCTTCAGCAGATGCCCATACCAGAGTGGAAGTGGGAACGCATCACCATGGATTTCGTAGTTGGGTTGCCGCGGACTTTGCGGAAGGTTGATATGACGACCCAAAAGGGGTCATCACCGGATTTCTCACTTTTTCGTGCTTCCGAGGCCTTGAAAACCTCATTTCTGCTTGCCTCGATTTGCGTGCGCAGTCCGGGCGCGCAGCCGGAAAGCTTATATGTTAAACTCTGTGAAAATTTTCAAAATGTGGCTTTAAAATGATTAAAGTTGACTTTGGTCAACATTTTTGGTAAACAGACCCGGACCCGTGATTTGACGGTCCCGGAGGGTCCGTAGAAAAATATGAGACTCAGGCATATGCCCGGAGTCGAATTTCGAGGTCGAGAGCCCGAGAAATGAGTTTTTCTGAAATTATTAAGGAAAATGGAAATGAAAATTGATTAAAAGACTATGGTATAGGGCTCGTATTTTGGTTCCGACGCCCGGTACAAGTCTTAAATATGTGTTAAGCGCTTTCTGTAAAGTTTAGTCGAAATCGGATGTCATTTGACGTGTTTCGGACCTAAATATCTAAAATTTGAAGTTATGAAGTTTGAAATGAAAATGATGATCTTGAGGCTTGATTCAATGATTTCTGATGTTATTTTGGTGATTTGATCGCTCGAGTAAGTTCGTAGGATGTTATTGAGTTAGTGTGTGTGATTGGTTAGGATCCCCGAGGGCTCGGGAGTGAATTGGAGGTGGTTCGGGGTGTTTTTACACTTAGGAAAAGATCAGCTTCTGCTGCATTTTTACACAGGCATTTTGTTCTTTGCGAACGCGGCCTCAGGCTCGCGTTTGCAGTGCTTTGGTATTCCCCTCTTACGCGTTCACGTCCTACTTCACACGATCGCGTAGTTCTAATTCCCCCTCCTTCGCGTTCGTATCATCACTATCGCGAACGCGTAGCTTTACCAGCTTCCTCAACGCGTTCGTGTGGCCCCTTACGCGTTCGCGTATAACAGTCCCTGGACCCCCCAACATTTTCTTCTACGCGTTCGCATTCTATTTCACGCGTTCGCGCTGAAGTGTCCAGTTTACCCTTCGCGAACGCGAAGGGCAATTTTGCCCAGCGAATTTTTAAGTTCAAAACAGAATCAGTAGCTCGGGATTTAGCCATTTCTTCACACGAGCTCCTCTCTCTAACACTCCATAGGCGATTTTGAAGAGCTTCTTTCTCCATAGCCTCTTAGATAAGTGTTCTTAACTTCTTTCCCTCTTAATTCCTCCCACTAATCACTAATTTCCTAGCCCTAAATCATGAATTCAAAGTAGAAAATGGGGGTTTTGGGTAGAGTTAGGGCTTTGGGGATTTTGGGTGATTCAACCTCAATTTGGGGTCGAATCTTGAAATAAATTATATATTTGAACTCGTGGAGTTATGGGTGATTGGGTTTTGGTCCGAGCCTCGTGTTTGGACCATGTGGGACCGGTGTCGAATTTTGGTGTTTTTGGAAGAATGATAGGAATTCCATTTCTAGGCTATGGGATTATGTTTTTGAGCCCTTATTGATATTATTGAACTAATTATGCCTAGATACCATTGTTTCGGAGTCGGATTGTAGAGGAAAGGCGGTATTTGAGGATTGATTGCTATTCTTTGGACCGAGGTAAGTGTTTGTTCTAACTTTGGCTTGAGGGAATAGGATTAGGATGTTATTTGCTACTTGCTAAATGTGGAGTACGGTGCATAGGCATGGTGACGGTTATCTATGCACCGGAGTCTAGCATGACCGTGAGTCTTAATTGCTTTTAATTCGAATGATGTGACACAACTTCCTTGTTTAATTGATAAATTTCATATAATGTGAACGGTTGAGGAAGAATTGTGATTGGTATATTTTGGAGCGTTGGCTCGAACAAGAATGTGATAGTTGAGAAAGAAGTGATTTAAAAGAGGATGTGTTGTGATTATTCCCTTGCCGGGACGTGTAGACTATTATTATGTACTCTCCCTTGCCGGGATATTTGGGCTGTTAGCTGTACCCTTGCCGGGTTAAAGTGTTATGTTGTCGAATTCCCCTAATGGGGCCTTCTTTACAAAGTCAGATATTTTGAACTATAATATGGGATCGTGTGGCACGCCGTCCACTTATATATTATGAACTGGGATCGTGTGGCACGCCGACCACTTATATATTATGAAATGGGATCGTGTGGCACGCCGTCCACTTATGAATTAAGAAATGGGATCGTGTGGCGCGCCGACCACTTATATATGAGCTATGGTATTGAGATAGTTTCGTCGTTATATCCGTTGATCTGTATTCGTTGTATTTTCCCCGAGCATGCCCCCTTCCCCTTTTTAGTTGATATTCTCTGTTGTTATTTCTGTTGCCTTTGTATATATATATCTGCACAGGTTGTTTTTGGTAGGTCCTGTCTAGCCTCGTCACTACTTCGCCGGGGTTAGGCCAGACACTTACCAGCACATGGGGTCGGTTGTGCTGATGCTACACTTCTGTGCTTTTTGCACAGATCATAGTACCGGAGCAGGAGCCTTTGGTCAGCAGTAGGAGCGTTGGGAGCTTACTTCAGTCCGGAGATTTTTGAGGTAGCTTGCTGGCGTCCGCATGGCCCAGAGTCTCTCTTATCTCTGTCTTTCATTTGATTTCCCTTGTATCGGATCAGACAGTACTGTATTCTTGTTCAGACTTTGTATTTAGCATTTAGTAGAAGTTCGTGAGTTAGTGACACCAGATCTGGGTAGAGGTGTATTTGAATTTCTGCACTTGGTTTCAGTTATTTATGTTTCGAGACTTCCGCTTTTATATTAATTGCCTCGTTCTTCTTTATAGTGTTAATGATGTTGAGAGAAATGTTAAATTAATTGGCTTGCCTAGCTCCTATTAGTAGGCACCATCACGACTCCCGAGGGTGGGAAATCCGGGTAGTGACAAGTTGATTCTGTGTGGGTCATTGTGGATAGGCTGACCAAGTCGGCTCACTTCATTCCGGTGGCGGCTACTTATACAACGGAGAGGTATGCTTAGATTTACATTCGGGAGATAGTCTAATTGCATAGTGTGCCGGTTTCCATCATATCAGAAAGAGGCCCTCAGTTCACTTCCCATTTCTAGAGAGCCGTTCAGAGTGAGTTGGGGACCCGTGTAGAGCTTAGCACAGCATTCCATCCTCAGACCAACGGGCAGTCGGAGCGGACAATTCAAATTTTAGAGGATATGCTAAGAGCGTGTGTGATTGACTTTGGAGGGCAGTGGGATCAGTTCTTGCCTTTAGCGGAGTTTGCGTACAACAACAACTATCAGTCCAGCATAGAGATGGCCCCGTACGAGGCTTTATATGGCCGACATTGTCGTTCTCCTATCGGGTGGTTTGAGCCCGGTGAGGCTAAGTTACTTGGCACAGACTTGGTACAGGATGCCTTGGATAAGGTAAAGTTGATTCAGGAGAGACTTTGCACAGCTCAGTCCAGACAGAAGAGCTACACGGATCAGAAGGTGCGTGATGTATCATTTATGGATGGCGAGAAGGTTCTCTTGAAAGTCTCGCCCATGAAAGGCATTATGAGGTTCGGGAAGAAGGGCAAGTTGAGCCCAAGGTTTATTGGCCCCTTTGAGGTGTTGAGACGAGTTGGGGAGGTTGCCTATGAGCTTGCTTTACCCCCTAGTTTATCGGGAGTTCACCCAGTTTTTCATGTTTCGATGCTTCGGAAGTATCATGCCGACCTATCCCACGTGTTGGACTTCAGTACTATTCAGTTAGATGAGAGTTTGGGCTACGAGGAGGAGCCAGTCGCCATTATTGATAGACAGGATCGCCAGTTGAGGTCCAAGAGGATTTCTGCGGTGAGGGTCCAGTGGAGGGTCCAACCGGTTGAGGAGGCGACTTGGAAGTCCGAGGAGGACATGCGGAGCAGATATCCCGACTTATTCAGCAGTCCAGGTACTTTTCTGTGTCCGTTCGAGGACGAACGTTTGTTTAAGAGGTGGAGAATGTAACGACCCGACTGGTCGTTTTGCCTTTTAGAACCCCGTTCCCTTAAATAAGACTTCCCCCGCTTGCTTTAGCTAATTTATAACTTGCGGGGACGGTTGGTTCGGGAGTTGGAAGAGTTTTGAGTAAAAATATATCCAATTGTTTCTTTAAGATTCTCTTAAAAAAAACCAAGTTTGACTTCGGTCAACTTTTTGGGAAAACGGACTCGGATTTGTGATTTGACGGTCCCGGAGGGTCCGTGGGAAAATATGGGACCTGGGCGTATGCCCGGAATCGAATTCCGAGGTCCCTAGCCCGAGTAATGAATTTTTATTGGAAATTGATAAATTGAAGTTTTAAAGAATTAAAGAAACTAAGAAATCATTGATTTCCTAGGTACCGAGCTTGAATTTTGGTTCCGAAGCTTAGTACAGGTCCGAAATATCAGTTAAGACTTGCCCGTAAAATTTGGTGTCAATCCAAGTAGTTTAAGGGCGTTTTGGCCCGTTAGAAGAAAATCAAGAACTTGAAGTTCAATAGTTTGATTCATTTGGTTTTAGGGGGTGATTCCAAGATTTAGCGTTGCTTTGGGTGTTCCGAGGGTTCGAGTAGGTCCGCCTTGTGATTTCAGACTTGTCGGTATGTTCGGGCGGGGCTCGGGAGCCCCGAGCGTCAAACAAGCGAGGCTCGAGCGAAGTAGGAAAGTTGAAGAATAGATGAAGGTTGCTGCTTCTGTCATAACCGCATCTGCGGTTCTAGGACCGCAGATGCGGTCAAACCATCGCAGAAGCGGCCAATGGACAGGCCAAGGGAAACCGCAGAAGCGACTTCAAAAACCAAAGGAGCGGTTCCGCAAAAGCGGTCCCCAGACCGCAGAAGCGGTCCCCAGACCGCAGAAGCGGTCCAGTCGCCTTAGGCCATCTCCACAGAAGCGGCTTCGAATCCGCTGAAGCGGTTCCGCAGGAGCGGGACCCAGACCGCAGAAGCGGTCCAGGCATATTGGGCCATATCCGCAGAAGCGAGCCTAGGTCCGCAGAAGCGGTTTTCGCAGAAGCCGTCATCGCACCGCAGAAGCGGAAATCGCTGGGCAGTGAGTTCATTTAATTCGAACTCAAAGGCCATTTATTTCATTTCTACTCCACACTTGGGCGATTTGGGGGCTTCCGAAGAGCGGATTTCAACATAGCATCGTAAGGTAAGTAATTTCCATTCATCCTTAGTTTAAGTACATGTACATTAGGTAGATTAAACACCAAAAATTAGGTAAAATCAAATGGTTTGAGCTAGACCTAGGGTTTAAGTGAAATCAAGATTTAATCACGAAATTTGCTATGAAATGAACTAGAATTTATATATTATTGATCCTTACGTAATAGAGAACAACTTTCTTCGAAAAATCTCGGAATCCGGGCACGTGGGCCCGGGGTCGGAATTTAGGAAACTTGTGAAAAAGGTTGGGGAATCGCTTAAATAGTTAGAATTCGATCTTGTAGGCTTATATTGACTAGTTCTTACTTCATTTAACTAGTTGTGATCGTTCGGCTCCGAATTGAGGACTTGGGCTTGTTCGTGATATTGGAAGAACGCTTTGGAGCGAGGTGAGTCTCCTTTCTAACCTTGTAGGAGTGAATTGTCCCCATAGGTATAATAACTGAGTATTTGCTACTTAATGTGGGGGCTACGTACGTACTAGATGACGAGAGTTCGTGCGTAGCTACTATGATATTAATTGCTTGGGTAGTTTAGGACCCACAACATGCCTAATTTGGAGATATCTATTATTTAAATTGCCCATATGATCATTTATGATATGCTAGAGACTTAAAGGAAATGAGAAGTGAACATATGAACTTGTTGAACCTTTGTATGAGTTTCCTTGTATATACATGAGCCTTTGTGCGCATTCTTGATGTTTCTTGATATTTATGGATCGGGCCGATTGCCTCAGTGTGAATAGATGCATCTATGGTTCGTGCCGTTCGATCCTCGGCAGTGCACATTTTATTTTCTGTTGGAGCGGGCCGTCGACCTCGACATGATTGCGCATGATATATATATATATATATATATATATATATATATCGATGCCTAGACATGACATTCCTACTTGCTTACCAATTGAAGAATGTAAATGGAAACTGAAATAAGGTCAAGAACCTGATTATTGCTTTTCATTATAACCTATTAAATATTGGTGACTTTCATGCTTAGCAAAGCACATTTATATTATATTATCTTGACCCTAGTAGGTATCAAGTCGACCTCTCGTCTCTACTTCTTCGAGATTAGACGGGATACTTACTGGGTACATATTATTTATGTACTCATACTACACTTTTGTACTTAATTGTACAGGGTTTGAGGCTGATACATCTGGTTGCCAGTCCGGTGCGTGCCCTTGAGCTTGCGGAAGAGACTTCCACGGTGAGCTGCTTCCTTCCTATGCCGCTCAGCAGCCGGATGGAGTCTTCCTTTACTTTTTCTATCTTTTCCCTATTTCAGACAGTAGGATAGAGATGTCTTTTGTATACTCTACTAGATGCCCATACTTGTGACACCAGGTTTTGGCACACACTTTGGTAGACATTTATTTTTGGGTTGTATAATTATGCTATCACGGTATTTTGCTCTTCTGGCTTACTTCCAAATTAAGTATCTATTTCACTCATTTCTAATTTGAAAGCAACATAAGAATTTAGAAATGTTTCCGCGTTGGCTTGCCTGACAATGGTGTCGGGCGCCCTCATGACCTATTGTGGAAATTGGGTCGTGACAAAGACAGTACAGTTGATCAAACATCCTACCAAAGGTTAATAGGAAAACTATTATATTTGACAGTAACAAGGCCAGATATAGCATTTGGAGTTCAGACTCTTAGTCAATTTCTCCAACAACCTAAAAGATCTCACATGGAAGCTGCATTGAGAATAGTAAGACATGTGAAAAATCAGCCAGGCCAAGGGATCCTATTATCAAGCTCTCAAAGTAACACAATCACAACTTATTGTGATACAGACTGGGGTGCATGTCCTCTAACTAGAAAATCAGTTACAGTTTATTTAGTCAAGGTTGGTGATTTATTGGTTTATGGAAGTCTAAGAAGCAGATTACTGTATCCAGAAGCTCTGCAGAAGCAGAATACAGAAGCCTGGCCACGACAGTTGCTGAACTAATTTTGTTATATGGTCTGCTGACTGAAGTTAATGCACAGATTCAGCTACCTATTGACATCTATAATGATAGCAAAGCAGCAATACATATAGCTGCAAATCCAATTTATCATGAGAGAACTAAACACATTGAAATCGATTGCCATTTTGTGAGAGAAAGAATTCAACAAGGTCTTATCAATATTAAGTACATCACTACCACAGATCAACCAACAGATATTTTTACAAAAGATCTAACCAAGGTTCAACATGAGTATTTGAAATCCAAACTAGGTGTGATTAATATATTTCCACCACCTAGTTTAGGGGGAGTGTTAAATAATGTAATGGGAGGGTAGATTAGTCTTTTAGCTAAAAGGTGCTAAATAACCAACTAATAGCTGTTAGGGAGTTGTTAGTTAGTTAGTAAGTTCTTAACTACATAATTGATTCACTAGTATATATACATGTATCACAATATATACAAAATACTTTTTTGAGATAATGAAAGCTAATACACTACAATTCTTCTCTCTATCTCTCCGCCTGATAGTCTTCTCTCCGCCTTACCTCTATTTTCTTCTTCTCCTTCTTTCTAAGCTTCTTAAATAATTTCTTCATGTTCTTCGTTATAATTGTATGAAGAAATCTTCAAGTTTGTGCTCCAATCCTAAAATAAATCTGTGTCAGAGGGATAGGTGCGCTTTAGCTAAATTGATGAAATGATTCCCATTAGTCATTAGGTGGAAAAGATTATTATCTGCTAATAAAACTTAATAATTTATGAAAATGGTCACTTTCTCAATTGTACCACCTTTACACGTATAAAGTACACGTTTTGGTCCATCAATGGCCTAACTGCCATCATGATTATTAGGGAAGAGATTAACATCATTTAAGCTTATATTAGTGCCACTTGCTCTTTTGAGTTTGATCTTTGATGCGTCTTTGACCATATTAGCGCCTATAGGTGGCTAGCCATTTTTTTTTAATGTCTATGTCATCGCCCCAGATCTCACGTGTGAAATTATACTGGATAAGTTATTATTGTATGTCATCGGCACCGCAAACAACACATGCTGGTAATGTCGCCCAGTGGTGGAGGTTATTTGAGTCTCTGCAAATTTTCGAGACTCTAATAACTAATTTAAAGAAAATAACTTACTCATAAAATATAAAATCTCTGAATGAAATCAATATTTCTTCACACACGAAAATGGCTAGCAACTTCATAATAATAATAATGAATTTACTTTAGCTAGAAATTGAAAAATCTATTCTTATATAATTTTTACTATAAGTCTATTTAGACATAAACAATCAAATATCAAATCTTAAATAATTTAACTATTCTATTAATCCAATTTTGAATTAGTCTTCCAACATATACTAATAATAATAATTATGTCTCAATCTCAAACAAGTCGAGGTCGGTCTCCATATGGTCTTTTTTTATTTTTTTGGAAACTTCCAGGGAAACCCGCAGCCGCTACAATCTCTGCCTCTCGGGTGAGCACTCTGTGCGCACTGGGTAAATCCGGCCCCACTGTGCAATAGCCTGCAAACCACACAGGGGATGTAAACCGCACTAGACAAACCCTGTGCGACAGACTCAACCCATAAGGCATTGCGGGTGAATATATTTTGTTTAGCTTTGTTTAGCTTTAGAATTAATTTTGAATTGTAAAATCTAGCTAAGCAATATTGCATGGTAAACCTTCGATAGGGTGAAGTTCGATGCCCCAAAAATTAGGGACAATTTTTTTCGGAAAGAAATGGCAATGCAATATTTTGGTATTCAATTTTCCCCTTTCATGTATTATTTCCTACGTGTATTTCAGACTCTTTATTTTTACTTGCAAACTTATATTCCAATAAAATGTATTAATATTCTCTCTTAAGTATTGACGAAACTTATTTTTATCTATTTTTTTAATTTATTCGTTTTCTTACATTGCTACATGAAGAATGTGCAATTAAACATCAAAAGGACTTTTTGCATAGTTGCTGTTAAATGAAACAAGTACACGTGATTTATGGCCAGTAATATTGCGACTTTGCGACTTAACTAAGTTCCACATGAAATGATGAATACTCGATCTCAACCACTACTTATGAATTGATTAAGACCATAAATTAATTGTTTTTTTGGCAAAATACTTTAAAAACCCCCTAAACTTGACACGAATTATTAGTTACAGCCTTAAACTATTCGTGATCTTAATTACCCCCTCAACTTGATATTTTGAGAGCCATTATCCCCCTGGACGCTGATGTGGCAAAGAGTGTGGGTGCACTCGCTTGCCACATGGATTTTTCCTGTATATGTGGCATTTTTTTTTTAAAAATAAAATATATTTTTACCTTTTTAAGTATGTTAATTCTTTAGATAATTTTTTTCGAATACAATTTATGACAAAACTTGGATAGAACTACATTATTTAGGCTAAATTTTTTTATTTGGCTAAAAATAATAAAGTTTTAGTTAATCTTTTTTTTGAATTTGACCTGAAAATAAAGATTNGTATTAGGTATGGTATTGGTATTTTAAAATAAAATACCGAAATACCGATACCATGCCGAAATATATATTATATTACACAAAACACATATTATCAATTATAACATAAATATAAAAAATCTAAAATTTTACTTTCCTTTATTCTCAAAGTTCATCAATTAACTCTAAGGAAACCAATAATACCATATTAAAGAAGAAATAAAAAGAGTATACTCTTTTTATAGTTGAAGAAATTGTACACAGTTGAAGAAATAAAAATACACAATTGAAAAAATTGTACAATCTTTTTATTTCTTCTTTGATGCAATGACTATTTATTTTAACTGTGTATTTTACTTTTTTAAGTAAAATCTGTAAAAATATATATTTTTAAAGCACCATAATTTGAGCTATATAAAAAATTATAGCCAAAATAATGAATTTCAAACTTTGTATTTTTTATTACTTTTTAGATGCCTTGACTATTTATTTCAATTGTATAAATTTTTATTTTCAGGTCATTCAAAAAAAAGATTAACTAAAACTTTATTATTTGTAGCTAAACATAACAATTTAGCCTAAATAATGTAGTGTTATCCAAGTTTTATTATAAATTGTATTCAAAAAAAATTATCTAACGAAGTAACATACTTAAAAAGGTAAAAATATATTTTATTTTTCAAAAAAATACCACATATATAGGAAAAATCCATGTGGCAGGCAAGTGCACCCACACTCTTTGCCACATCAGCGTCCAGGGGGTAATGACTTTCAAAATGCCAAGTTGAGGGGGGTAATTAAGACTACGAATAGTTTACGACTGTAACTAATAATCTGTGTCAAGATTAGGAGAGTTTTAAGGTATTTTGCCTTGTTTTTTTCATTTCTTTCTAACTTGCATACTACAGTGCATTTAACATACTTTAGAGGGTTAGTAGCTGGGTTTTTCACTAACTTATTATGGATAGTTACTTGTAATAAGTATCATTTAAATGATCCTATTGTGTAAAAATATTCTTATGGTGTTGGTGTATCAAAACTAAACTCAACTAGATAATAGGTTAGGCAGAGACGAAATTAGGTGGGCGAAAGGGGTTCATACAACCCCCTTTACCCCAAAATTATACTGTGTATTAAGGTTAATTTTTTTTCACGTACATATATTAAACATTGAACCCTTCTTCACGTGTTTACTTTTTTTATTTTTTTTAAAATCCTGTTGGTGAAAATCCTGCTTTTGCCACTGGGTTCAGATAAGTTAAAAGAATGTAAAGGTTCATACTAGTTTTCATACTTTGTTGAATTGTTGCTCTTTTCACCAATACTTTGCTTTTCATACAAAGAGAAGATTTAATAATGAGAAAAACAAATCAATTTCCTATGATATAGTCATTTGCATAAACTGAACTAACTAGCTGCAGCTAATTATGTCCTCTTGGACAGCACTTTTAATTCTATTTGTTACTTAGTGTGGCTTTCTGAAACTGAAACTAAAACTAAATACGAACTTTAATATTCAGAGTTCTATACTGTATAAATTTTTTATATATTTTTTAAATGTAATGTTAAGAAGGATCATGATTCCTTTTGATAATTTTGCTTACAAGCAAGAATATTTACCTTGAAAGCCGAGTGATTCGGTGCACAAAATTTTACGCGTTCAGGCAGAATCCGGGAAAGGGCCACTTAACCTAAAAACCCGAGGGACCCATTTGTCACAATCCGGATTTCCCACCCTCGGGAATTGTGATGGCGCCTACTCATGAAAGCTAGGCAAGCCGAGTATTATAGATTCATTAACCTTTTTGCTTAGCCTTTTTAACAGTTCAATATAACAGGTGATCAACAGCAAAATAATTATAATAAATAGAAATGCGGAAGATGAAAACTAATAGTTTAGCCATATACTAGTACAGAATCCAACATACAACTCTACCCAGAATTTGGTGTCACAATGGCACGGACTATCTACGAATACTACAAACAGTGGTCTGAAAGATAAATACAAAGCTGTCTCTGAAATACATAAAAGAAACAGAATAGAAAGATAAAAGAAGACGCCAAGGCCTGCGGACGCCTGCAGGACTACCTCGGGTCTCCGCCACTTGACCGAAGGCAGCAACCTCACTGTGGTCCAAAAGCTTACAACACCGGGATCTGCACACAGTGCAGAGTGTAGTATCAGCACAACCGACCCCATGTGCCGGTGAGTGCCTAGCCTAACCTCGGCGAAGTAGTGACGAGGCTAGGACAAGACTACCAAATAAACATGTGCAGTTATATCATATACAACAAGTAATAATGACAGAAACTAGCAGTTAAAGGTTGGAAGGGGAAACATGCTCGGGGGAAATATCATGTACAAACCAAATTCAGTAAAGAAACATACGGAACACCAAAATTCAACTATAAGTAAGAATAAGGAAAATAAAGACAAATGCACGGCATCACCCTTCGTGCTTTTACTCTCGTCCTCACCATAAGAATCAATATACTCGGCACGGCATCACCCTTCGTGCTTTTACCTCACATAATCATGGCACGACATTATCCTTCGTGCATTATCACCCATATCATGGCACGGCATCACCCTTCGTGCTTTTACATTTACAATATCGGCACGACATCACCCTTCGTGCATTAACACTCTCTCACCAATACCATGCACGACATCACCCTTCGTGCTTTTACACTCTTCCTTACCCAAGCAATAATCACAAAGCAATACGGGTAAGGGAATCATAAAAATCATAATAGAATCCCGGCAAGGGAACAATAGTATATCAATAATATCCCGGCAAGCGAAACAATATCATGAGTAATAACATCCCGGCAAGAGAGATAATATCAAAAGCAATAACATCCCAACAAGGGAGATAATATCAAAAACCTCTTCTCCTTTCCACAAATTACTTCACAACTCAATTCTCAACTTGAGCCAGTGCTCTACAATATTCAATTACCAAGAATACTTCCATAAGCCTTGTTCAACATTAGAAATCATCATATTAAGCATGTACAATACAAAACGGAGTCACATCAATCATTATAAGACTCACGGGCATGCTTGACACCGATGTATAGATACTCGTCACCACACCTATACGTCGTACTCAACAATTAACACATAGCAAATAAGACACAACTCCTAATCCCTCAAGCTAAGGTTAGACCAAACACTTACCTCAATGCCACGAACACAATTCAAGCCTCAACTACCGCTTTACCTCTCGATTCCACTTCCAATTCACTTGTATCTAGTTACAATATACTTAACGATATCAATAAATGCTAAATGAATCAATTCTAATGCAAGAAAATAGGTTTTCTAAATTTTTTCCCAAAAAGTCAAAAATCGACCCCGGACCCACATGGTCAAAACACGAGGTACGAACCAAAACCCGATCACCCATTCACCACGAACTCAAATATATAATTTATTTTTAAATACCTCAAATCGAGGTCCAAATCCCCAAAATTTGAAAATCCTAAGTTCTACCCAAAAACACCCAATTTCCCCATGAAAACCCTTGATTTTGAATTGAAATCATGTAAAAAGATGGATTTGATTGAAGGAAATGAGTTAGAAATGACTTACTAATGATTTGGAAGAGTGAGTGCCTTTGAAAAATCGCCCAAGAGAGTTTAGATTTTGAGAAAGTTGTAAAAATGGTTGCAATTTCGGCTAAGTTATAATTTGCACAGGTGCAGATATCGCAATTGCGAAGTCAGGTTCGCAAATGCGAACTCGCAGATGCGGCCCAGACTTCGCAAATGCGAAGGTAGGCCTGCCCTATGCTTTCTTCGCAAATGCGAACAAACGTTCGCAATTGCGGTACCTGCTATGGTCGCACTTGCGACATTGAGCCTCGAAAATGCGAAGGTCACCCCCCTGCCCAGTCATCACAAATGCGATGGATAGTCGCAAATGCGAGCTCGTATTTGCGAGCCAGGCTTCGCAAATGCGAAGCCTGCAGACCTACAACACATCAGCTGCTGCTCCTAAGTTCAATTTTACCCCGTGGCTTATCCAAAACTCACTCGAGCCCTCGGGGCTCCAAACCAAACATGCACACTAACCTGAAAATATCATACGGACTTGCTCGCGCGTTCAAATCGCCAAAATAACACCTTGAACTACGAATTTAGCATCAAAATCAAAGAAAAATCCCAAGAACTCTTAAGGTTCAAATTTCACAACCGAGGGTCCAATTCACGTTATATGAAGTCCGTTTCTTACCAAATTTTACAGGCACAACTTAAATACCATATAAGACCTGTACCGAGCTCCGGAATAAAAATACGGGCCCGATACCATCAAATTCAAACACATTTAAGTTTCCAAAAACTCTTAAAATTTTAGTTAAACAATTTTCTTCAAAAATTCATTTCTCGGGCTTGGGACCTCGGAATCCAATTCCGGGCATACGCCCAAGTCCCATATTTTTCTAATTACCCAAAATGTTGACCGAAGTCAACTTAAATTATATTTTAAAGGCCAAATTAGCATTTTTATCAAATTTTCACATAAAAACATTTGGGATATACGCCCGGGCCGCGCACGCAAATCGAGATGAGATAAAAGAAGGTTTTAAGGCATCGAAACACAAAATTTATTTTCAAATTGGGTCATCACTCCATTTGAATATTTTATTTAACACACTACGTGGTACAAGATTTCTTACTTTATAATATAATATGATATAGTCGATCTAATAAGTAACTCGTCCAGACTTAATTCTAATTATGAACATTTAACTGCAATTATTATTCATTGATCTAAATTCTAATCATGGGAGAAATATAAATTTCACAATTGTACTATAGCAGGTAAACTTTTGGCCACCAAGAATATAGGTAATTCTATATAAACCTCTTCCTATTGATTGTTTAATGTCTACCCCATTATCCCAATTGTCAACACATTCCATCTCTCATTATCTCCTATTTAATTATATGAATTTCCTTTCAACCATTTCAGTTACCTTTTCCATGCCCAATTCGTCAAGATAACCTTTTAAATATCATTCTCCGATCTTATCAGTAAGCTAACAAGAAATACTTTATCAGTAAAGTAAAACGACAATCAATTCTTTCTTAGACTTCCAAGTAATTCTTTCTTTTACCTTTTTCTAACACTCTTAGTTCCTATATATCTTTCCAAAAAGATTGAATGGTTATATCGTTTGACCAATCTTAACTCTTAAGAATAGGGTTTTTCTTGCTCTTGTATATATGGAGAATGAATCATAAGTAATTTACAAGGTCACCAGTCAGTGTTTGAGCATGCAGCATCATCAAGATTCACAAACTTGAAAGGAGAAAAAGGATCTACATACGGGTTAGGTCGAACCCAATGTCTTTTGCTCAAATAGTGTATTTATCTTAAGAAATCTATTAAATATATACAAATATTAAATTTTGAAATCATTTGTTACATTGAAGCCGTCGTTCGAAAATCCAAGATTCTCCTAAATTTCATATGGGAATCTTGATGATGCTGCATCATCAAACATATGACTCTCCTCTAATGAAGCAGCAAGTCATGGCACACAACACACTGAGAGAGTGATCCAGGAGGACATAAGGGACATCTGTGTGGTTTGAAGGTACTGTTTCTTTACATTGAAATTCACATATTTGGAATATTGATTAGTTTCAAATATATATTCATGTATTAGTTTATACGTATATTGGCAGTGTAAATTTTTTACACTATGATAGGTTCAATTTATCGGATATAATTTATTTTACACAACAGATACAACTAAATTTCGTATTTGGAATATTGATTAGTTGCAAGTTTATATGTTTTAGCAGGGTATTTATCGTATTTATTATTCACTGTCACTGTATAGAAATTTAACTCTTTCAATATAGTCATATACACAATTATACACATCAACAACTTGTGAGCGCTACTGTGTTAAAACACAAAATCAGAAAAAACTGTTAGAAAAATAAAAGAAACTGGAAAAACAGAAGAGTTTAAGAAATATTCCGAGTCCACAATTTGCTTGTGTGTCCTTAAGGAATTTTAACCCCCTCACACGTTGCCAAGGTAATGGATTAAATCCTCCCAGGATAAAACGGAATAAACCTTCCTGCAACAGTGGCAATACAAACTGCAGGATACCAACGAACTTAAAGAACGGAGCAAAATCACACTTACGAATTTGAGAGAGAGAGACTGCGAATTAGAATGCAGTATATTCAGAAAGAAAGATGTTCTGGAGTGTTTTTCGTGTGTAGAAAATGGAGCCTTGCCTCAGAATTTATAGGCAATTATCAGAAGAGGTGTCTGGAAAAGGTGCCTTTTCAGAAGAATACGCTGCCTGCCGCGGTCGCGGCAGAACCGCGGCCAGAGAGGCCCTCTGAACCTTCAGCAGGGTTCTGGCGTATTTTCAGCAGTGATTTGGCATTTAATTAATTATTAAATAATTAAATAAATTTTGTCCAAAAATAATCTTATCGATCGATCATTTGACAAAGCCAAAGCCGAAGCCGAAGCCGAAGCCGAAGCCGAAGCCGAGCCGAGCGAGCGACGACGACGGCGCGGGGGTTCATTCTCTTCAACTCCTTTTAAGAGCTTTAAGAAGTGATTCTATATATAAGCACACAAATGTGGTTGTCCCACACCAATGAGGGACAAAGTGCAAGACAAAAGTTCACTTCTTCAAATTTTCAATTTCCCTCCATTTTATTTCCCTCCATTTCTAATTCACACTTCTTCTACTTTAAAGCCCAATGGCTTAAAGTCCAACAATCCCCCACATGAATGGGAATGGCTGTATCAAGAAATATCAAAGATGAAAACTATGTGATTTTGCAAGTAAGGATTAGTTGCATCTGGATAAGTAGGTTTCCCTTTGAACTTTCCGTAGTGAATATATGTCGGATATACTCGGTCAATCGGTAGATTTGATATCTTTGAACCGTCGAACTTTAGTGTATACCTAGACAACCATATGTCACACAACCAACCCTTAACCGTCTTTTGGTTCTCATTGTTGTGTTCGTTTTAGCCATGAACACCGCCTGGTTTCATAAGTACGTAGAGAATTGGCCTTACAGAATTCTCATTGAAGCGACTTCCACTTCACACTTACATAGGTGATTCCTAAACGTGTAATCCTTTAGATTGACACTATTTGATAAATACCTCATCAAACTTAGGTAATC
Source organism: Nicotiana attenuata (assembly GCF_001879085.1). Lineage (NCBI taxonomy): Eukaryota > Viridiplantae > Streptophyta > Magnoliopsida > Solanales > Solanaceae > Nicotiana > Nicotiana attenuata. The sequence goes on from NC_031990.1 coordinate 3,765,955, forward strand.
ATTAAAGAACGTGTAAAGTTCTATCCTTGTTACTGAACATTGTCTTCATCACGAGAATGGACCAAAGATTTTATTTTGACAATGTTGAACCGGTCAATCACAACTTTGTTTGAGCTCCTTGAACCTAGATCCCGGAACATCCAAAATTCTAGGTAGAGTTACCGCCATGTTGACTTGTCCTCGGCCATAGTCCCATTCCCTTAGATGATTTCTCAACTCCCTCTCTAGTTAAGCTTTTTGTAAGCGGATCCGCCACATTATCCTTTGATCTTACATAATCAATAGTGATAATTCCACTAGAAAGTAGTTGTCTAACGGTGTTATGTCTTCGTCGTATATGACGAGACTTTCCGTTATACATAACGCTCCCTGCCCGTCCTATTGCAGACTCACTATCGCAATGTATGCAAATATGAGCCAAAGGTTTTGGCCAGAACGGGATGTCTTCTAAGAAATTTCGAAGCCATTCAGGTTCTTCACCGGCTTTATCCAAAGCTATAAACTCTGATTCCATTGTAGAGCGAGCAATGCACGTTTGTTTGGAGGACATCCAAGATACTGCTCCTCCACCAACAGTAAAAACATATCCACTTGTGGACTTTGTTTCTGTTGAGCCGGTTATCCAATTTGCATCACTATATCCTTCGATAACCGCAGGATATTTATTGTAGTGCAAAGTGTAGTCTTGGGTATATTCCAAATATCCCAGAACTCGTTTCATTGCTACCCAGTGATGTTTGTTGGGATTACTTGTGAATCGACTAAGTTTACTTATAGCACAAGCTATATCAGGTCGTGTACAGTTCATGATGTACATTAAGCTTCCCAACACACGAGCATACTCCAATTGAGACGTACTTTCACCTTTATTCTTTATAAGATGATGATTTAAGTCAATTGGAGTTCTTGCACTTCTAAATTCCAAGTGTTTGAATTTTTCAAGTACCATTTTCACGTAATGTGATTGAGACAAAGCTAGACCCTGAGGAGTCCTCTTGATTTTAATTCCTAGAATTACATCGGCAACTCCTCTTTCATATCAAACTTACTAGCAAGCATGCGCTTAGTAGCTTGAATGTCGGCAATGTCTTTGCTCATTATTAGCATATCACCAACATATAAGCAAACAATGACTATATGATTTGGAACGTTCTTAATGTAAACACATTTATCACATTCATTAATCTTAAACCATTTGACAACATTGTTTGGTCAAATTTCGCATGCCATTGTTTGGGTGCTTGTTTTAGTCCATAAAGAGACTTAACAAGTCTACACACCTTCTTTTCTTTTCCTGGAACCACAAACCCTTCAGGTTGGTTCATGTAAATTTCTTCCTCAAGATCACCATTTAAGAAGGCTATTTTTACATCCATTTGATGGATTTGAAGACCATACAAGGCGGCTAACGCTATTAGCATCCGAATGGATGTAATTCTTGTTACCGGCGAGTATGTGTCAAAATAGTCAAGACCTTCTCGTTGTCTAAATCCTTTGACAATAAGTCTTGCCTTGTATTTGTCAATAGTACCATCGTCTTTCATTTTCTTCTTGAAAATCCATTTAGAACCCAACGTTTTGTTACTTGGAGGAAGATCAACCAATTCCCAAGTATGGTTGCTCAATATGGATTCTATTTCACTATTGACAGCTTCTTTCCAATATTGTGCCTCTGAGGAAGACATTGCTTCCTTGAAGGTACGAGGCTCATTTTCTAACAGAAAAGTCAGAAAATCTGGACCGAATGAAGTAGATGTCCTTTGACGTTTACTTCTTCTCGGATTTTCTTCATTAGGCATACCATCTATTATTTCCTCCCGAGGTCGTTTTGAATTTTGGTAGGTCACTTCACTTTCCTTTTTATATGGATAAATAGTTTCAAAGAATTCAGCATTATCTGATTCTATTATCGTATTAACGTGAATCTCTGGATTTTCTGATTTATGAACCAGAAACCGATATGCCTTGCTATTGGTTACATATCCAATAAACATACAATCAACCGTTTTTGGACCTATCTTAACCCTTTTAGGTTTAGGAACTTGTACCTTAGCTAAACACCCCCACACTTTGAAGTATTTCAAGCTTGGCTTCCTTCCTTTCCACTTCTCATAAGGAATGGATTGCGTTTTACTATGACGTACACGGTTGATTATTCGGTTAGCTGTAAGTATAACTTCCCCCCACAAGTTCTGTGGTAAGCCAGAACTTATTAGCAATGCATTCATCATCTCCTTCAACGTTCGATTCTTCCTCTCCGCAATTCCATTAGATTGTGGAGAGTAAGGGGCAGTTGTTTGGTGAATAATGCCATTTTCCAAACATATTTCTTCAAAAGGAGATTCAAATTCGCGACCCCTATCACTTCTTATCATTTTGATCTTTTTGTTTAGTTGCGTTTCAACTTCACTCTTGTATTGCTTGAAAGCATCAATTTCCTCTTCTTTACTATTAAGTAAATAAACATAGCAGTATCTCGTGCTATCGTCAATAAAAGTAATAAAATACTTTTTCCCACCGCGAGATGGTGTTGACTTCATGTCGCAAATATCTGTGTGAATTAAGTCTAAAGGACTTGAATTCCTTTCAACGGACTTATAAGGATGCTTAGCATACTTTGATTCCACACATATTTGACATTTCGAATTAATGCAATCAAATTTTGGCAATACTTCTAGATTTATCATCTTTCTCAATGTTTTGAAGTTGACGTGTCCTAAACGTGAATTCCATAAAGTGTTTGACTCAAGTAAGTAAGAAGAAGCATTCACTTTATTGATAGGAACTGCTATTACATTTAGCTTAAAAAGGCCCTCATTCAGGTAACCTTTTCCTACATACATATCATTCTTACTTAGTACAACACTATTGGAAATAAAACTACATTTGAATCCATTCTCGACAAGAAGTGAAGTCGACACAAGATTCTTGCGAATTTCTGGAACATGGAGAACTTGGTTTAGAGTCACTATTTTTCCCGATGTCATCTTCAACGCAATCTTGCCAACTCCTTCAATTTTGGCTGTAGATGAATTTCCCATGAAAATTGTCTCGTCGGTTCCTGCGGGGGAATAAGAAGAAAATAACTCCTTGTTAGCACAAACATGGCGGGTGGCTCCAGAATCTATCCACCATTCTTTAGGATTTCCTACCAAATTGCATTCAGACAACATGGCACACAAGTCCTCCATGTCTTTAACATTTTCAACCATGTTTGCTTGATTTTTCTTCTTCTTTTTCTTTTGTACATCATTCTTTGGTGCACGACAATCCACGGCCTTATGCCCAGATTTTTAACAGTTGTGGCAATTACCCTTGAACTTTTTCTTGCTTGGGTAATTCTTTGGTCCAGAAGCCTGCTTTATTCTGGAAAACTTTCTGGGTTTTTCTGCTGGTGCCATAGCATGAGCAGGAGTTGAATGGCTTGACGAGGCAGCCACATTTTTAACAGTAACACCCGTTCCCGCAACATTTCCATTAATTTGGTTTTCATTCGTCATTTTTTTCCGTAAAGTTGGAAATAAAACAGAACTTGGTTAAATCAGTGAAGTTTTGATATTTTCAAACTGAATACCAAACCAAACATACAACACGTAACAATGGTAAAGTTTTTATATAGTTCAAACCCGTACGTTTATTATTCCGGTAAAGTTTTTATATACTTTAAACCGGACAGCCTGTACGTTTTATTCTTCCGGTAAAATTTTTATATACTTTAAACCGGACAGAACAATTATTGGAGTAGAACGCACGAAGGCTTTAGTCTCCAAAACAGTATACAAAATATGAATAGCAGTTTAATATAAGTTTCAACACAGAAACGTTAGTCTAAAATTCCTTAAGCTTGTGAGCGCTACTGTGTTAAAACACAAAATCAGAAAAAACTGTTAGAAAAATAAAAGAAACTGGAAAAACAGAAGAGTTTAAGAAATATTCCGAGTCCACAATTTGCTTGTGTGTCCTTAAGGAATTTTAACCCCCTCACACGTTGCCAAGGTAATGGATTAAATCTTCCCAGGATAAAACGGAATAAACCTTCCTGCAACAGTGCTATACAAACTGCAGGATACCAACGAACTTAAAGAACGGAGCAAAATCACACTTACGAATTTGAGAGGGAGAGACTGCAAATTAGAATGCAGTATATTCAGAAAGAAAGAAGTTCTGGAGTGTTTTTTGTGTGTAGAAAATGGAGCCTTGCCTCAGAATTTGTAGGCAATTATCAGAAGAGGTGTCTGGAAAAGGTGCCTTTTCAGAAGAATACGCTGTCTGCTGCGGTTCTACCGCGGTCGCGGCAGAACCGCGGTCAGAGAGGCCCTCTGAACCTTCAACAGGGTTCTGGCATATTTTCAGCAGTGATTTGGCATTTAATTAATTATTAAATAATTAAATAAATTTTAATCCGAAGCCGAAGCCGAAGCCGAAGCCGAAGCCGATGCCGAGCCGAACGAGCGACGACGACGGCGCGAGGGTTCATTCTCTTCAACTCCTTTTAAGAGCTTTAAGAAGTGATTCTATATATAAGCACACAAATGTGGTTGTCCCTCACCAATGAGGGACAAAGTGCAAGACAAAAGTTCACTTCTTCAAATTTTTAATTTCCCTCCATTTTATTTCCCTCCATTTCTAATTCACACTTCTTCTACTTTAAAGCCCAATGGCTTAAAGTCCAACACAACTGACTATAGAAAATGGCAAGTCCTGACCATCTAGCTTTCATCAATTATTCTTTCTTCCTATATATATATATATAATAAGGTCTCTAACAAATTATATATAGGCTAGTTTGGCCATGAAAGAAAGTATAATTAGGTGATCTTTTGCCTTTTTGGCTGGTTGTTTTCTGAATAAAACATTAATGGTTTTGTTCTTTACCTCTATTATAAGATCAAAATATGCGGCTCCTAAATTTTTCTCCTCCTTTATGTGTTAGTTTCTTTGTTTAGTGCAAATTGCAGTCTTGATAGAGACAACTACGTACATTTCTACTGTGATGGATCACGCGATTGATACTGAATAGTACTGTATTACTTAAAAGTTTAAGCTAATAAAGGACAACTTTATAGCAATTTGTTTTATTGTCGAGGAGAACATACATATCGCAATAGGATTTATTGCAACAGGAGTTAAGTTATATACACTCACACAATTGGTGGTGTAATTCAACCTAGTAAAGCAGGTTAATGTAATTCAACCTAGTAATGCATGTTAGGTATCATTTTTATTAGGTTATTAATGAATGCTCATTATAATATTATACCTGTAATTATCTTATAAATGATATAATTTGCGTATTTTATACCTTCAGTCTGCATAGAACTTAAACACATTACTAACCCATTTTTGTGTATGTGTAGGCCCTTAAAATGTTTGTTTGCTTGATCCCTTAAATTTGCGGAAATCAAACTCTCTCTTCAAGTTCAATTGAAGTACGAATTTATCAAGTGCATCTTACTTATTCAACAACCTTTTAAGAATCATTAGTAGATAAGTTATGATACCCAATTTTTCCCTTATATTTTTAGTTGTATATATTTACTTTCAAAATAGTATATGTGCAACATCATTTAGTTTATAAACCTATACATGCATTTTCTATAATTTTTCATAATTTTTAGAGCTTTAAATTGATTTTTCTGCATTTTAATTGCTTGAATAATTATTAATTATTCCTTCAAATTATTTTGTGATAACTTATCATTCAAATTACTATTGTGCTTCCTCATTTATGTTTCATAATATTTTTACTTTATTTCGTATAATTATGTTTGCATTTTTAAGCTATTTACCTAATTATGCAATAATAGCCTATATTCATGTATAATTGCTTTTTATCTATACTATTTGTTCAAAATAGCCTTCTATATTTTTATAATATTAAATTATTATTGTTAATCATTGTATTGCATAAATAACATTTTTATTTATTTATTAAAGTATTTTTATAAATTATTTTGCTAAATTTTGTGTATTTAAATAATAGCCCATTTTTAAAAATTAAATTCGGACCTAAAACTACCCAAAATCACCTAATGCACCAGCCCAATACCCCAGCCCAAACCAAACGACCCCTAACCCAAAAACCCGGTGGGTACCCGTTTCTTTAACCCGCCCCAGTCCCGTTTTATAATCCTGGCCGTTGATCTCCAAGATCAACGACCTACAATTAACCTACCCTTTTCTTACCCAACCCCACACCCTAATTCCCCATTCCCTCTTCACCCTCCGCCCTTGAACTCTCTCAACCTCCCTTTCTCTCTCTGTCAAACCCTAGCCGCTGTAACCCCTAATCCTCTCCTATTCTGGCTCAAAAATGGAATCAATCCATGATCTACTTACCTATTTTGTGATACTCTATCATTATATGCTTGTTTTTGGCATCACTTAGTTCTTGCCCTATTTTTGGCAAGAACTACCTCTAAAGAACGGGCCGATTTACTTTGATTCTTTGACGATCTCTCGTCTCTATACATGTTATATTGAACGGTCCTTGCGTTTTTTGTCCGATTCAAGGCGTCAGCCTCAACTAGGGTTCGAGATTTTCCCTTATTCTTTACTGATTTCTGATTGATACTCTTCCCTTTCTTGGGTCTGACTGATATTTTCCTTATTTTTTTTGCTTAACCCGTTGTATTTTCCCTATTTTCGATTTTACTTACCTAAAAACGAACTCTAATTGATTTTCATATGCTATTTTCCTTATTCTCTGTTGGACCTATTTTATTTCCTTATTTTGAGTACTACTTGATTCTCGCATGTCACTTTTTGTCCCTTGTTTAAATCACTGAACTTCCTTATTCTATATGTTAGATGCCCTAAAATTGATTCTGATTGATTCTAGTATATCTTTCCCTATTTGTGTTTGAATATTATTTCCATGTTTACTTGTTTGATTTCTACTATATAAACCCCTCTTAGAAGAGATTTTGAGACCGGGGTGTCTGACTACTGTTTCCCACTACTCTCTCATTAACTCACTGTTACTTTCAAACTCGCTGAAACTATTAAATAACCTCCTCCGGTGCAAGCACTGCTCGAAGCCCATTCTCGAGGCTCTTGTGAACTCTGAAGCATTGGGGATTTGGGGTTTTTGCTTCTACACTCTGCACTCTGTTAATCTTGCTACTGGTTAGTGTTTAAACTCTCGTAATGTTTAAATTCATTCCTGCATATGTATCTGAACTTTGATTCAACTGTGATGTTGTTCAACTTTGATGTGACACATGAGAATAGTCTACTGTAATTTGCATTCTGTGATCTCTCATCTCTAGACCTTGTAGAATCTTACATGTTAATATTGGGGCTCCAATATTGTGGTTGTATGAGTTTCTGCACATTGTGATTAACTAATGCTCTCTATGATACCTGATCCTGTTTGTATTATATTGTTAATCCTGAGTTTGGTATAATCCGATCCTCTAAGTACTAAATTGGCTGCATTATTTGATTTTATTGGTCTAATGCCTTGCCTGTTAACTTTGCAGTCCTAGATTCTTTGTCTTTTGTCATATGTTACCCTGCCAATATGCTAGTTTACGTTCATATTGTAATTATCATGTAAGTTTGCAAATGCTTTTTCAAAACCTATTACTTTAGTATTATTTTCACTAGTTGTTTCCTGTCATGAGTTTAATTCTGAGGTTGGCTGAAAGCCAAAGTCCTTCCACCTAAGTCTCCTCTATCAACCTTCCTAGTGTAAGCACTGCCTTGGGTTCTAGAAGTCCTTGAGAACTCTGACGCACTAGGGTCCAAGGTTCTTTGTCACTTTTCCTAATCGCTCAACTGTGCACCCTTTTTCACCTACTGGATAAGCCAATAGGCTTGTGTGAATGGTTGTCTTTCTGGGACTGTTGATCAGCTCTGGCTACTGGGTTTTGGCTATTCTGTGTGTAAATGAAGATCATTTTCTGGGTTTAATTGGCTATGACTTCTGGGCTATGTTGAAGCCTGTTGGATATGATGTTGAAGGCCCAACAAGGCTGGGTATTTAGTTGTGTATTTGGGCCTGCTATAGGCCTGTCTATTGCCGTGTAATATTACTATTTTACTTGTTAATCTAGGTCTGTAATAATACTTTGTATAAACAATTAGGGTGTCAATGAAAAGGGAATGGGTAGAATTCTAAATCTACATGCCATGGGTAGATAACATGCCTATAGGACTTGACAATGTGTTTGCTATACGTGTTGTTCGATTACATGAGCCCTATAGAAATCATGATATTAGGAGAAGCACACACACCCTACTTGTTTACTATTTAGACACTATGCTGTTGTGTGGTTATAGACAGTATGAAGTGAGCACTTTGCATGACTACTAAGTAATTCACTAGAAAGCATGCCTATAGGATGTATAATATCTGCTTTGCCAACTTAGAAACCATGCCTATATGAAATCACACACTTCACTCAACTTGCCTAATACCTGCACATTATTCAAAAGCATGATCATTGGACTGAATATGTTACCTGCTCTTATGTCTACTTCTGTCCGATTATTAGTTATCATGCCTATAGGGAATGAATGCTAATAACACCCCTTTCAATCTGCACCACGCTCAATAGATATCATGCCTATAGGATTTTAATTACTTAAATTCACCGTTGCATGCCTATAGGAGCTAAATATGTATAAAATCAGCTCAAACTTTCAACCTTTAGAAAGCATGCCTATAGGAGCTAAATATGTATAAAATCAACTCAAACTGTCAACCTTTAGAAAGCATGCCTATAGGAGCATATTAAGTAATTCTGAATATCTCCCATGGTTAGCGTTGTCAACTACTGCACCTTGATATCATGTCTATAGGTTTGAACACTTATGATCTGTAATTTTGGTAATTAGTACGCAATACCAGATTCCCTAAAATATATAGTTATTCAGAAAGCATGCTTCTAAAATAGCACCTCGTATATGAAATTGCCTATGTGTTTGAATTCCTTGGTCACATGTAACCATGCCTATATGGTTTAATGATTTTAACTCGCCTCAATTCTGAAACTGTCAAACGCCTAATTTGTTTGCGTGCATTTGTTTGTGTGTGTGTGTGGAGGGTAACTTGAGCCTTTAATTGCCTTTACGTGAAGGCCAACTTGTTTTTGTATGTTGCCTAGTTTTATCATTTTTGAGCAGCCTAAGTATAGTCTAGAACTACCTAAATAGAGGTCCAAAGCCTCCTAGACCGTAGGCATGGGACGAGTAGTGCACGCATAGGGTACGAGTTATAATTGAACTAGTACGCTTTAGGCAACAACTTAAAGATAGTAATCGGGTAGCAGGAGATGATAGTCTGTGCCCGTTAAATAATACGAGTAACACCTCATCTGGAGGGAGTTATAGAGTATTATTTATGTTGCACGGGGTGAGCCTTTAGGCTAAAAAACTTAGGACCCCCCTTATTTTCTATTAGAATCAAAATAGTTGTACCCTTTGTTCAAAATCTGTTTATAATAAATTTCTTAAATTTTTTGTGCTCTCTCTCCGTTTATTCGATCACATAGACTAATTCATATAATTCGAGTTCGGCTGGGAACCACAGTTGTGGACCTCGAAGAGTGCCTAACACCTTCTCTTCAAGGTAATTTCGAGCCCTTACCCGATCATTGGTGACGCAAACTAGTCAACAGAGTTATCTGCAAATAGGTGCCCTAACGCACCTTAAACCCGTTAGGTGGCGACTCTCTCTTTTAACACCTTCCTTAAAAGAGTTGTCACATGTCGAAACCCGATTTCGCGAAAAAAAGGGGACGTGATATCATGGTGACTCTGCTGGGGATTTTTAGGCTCTTACCATAAGCGAACTTGGTCTATATGAACTAGTCTTCTTTGATAAATATGTCTTTATTATTTTTTGATGTTACATGAATATCCCGATCCCGTTTCCCTTTTATTGTTACATGCGCACCCTTTTCCCGTTTTCCCTTTATTTGAATTCACATGCAAATATCTTTGCTCAATTGTGTCATAACATGCGCTTTCCTTTAAATTTTTTTAGAATTACTACATCATGTCTCTCCCCACCCTCACTCCCTTGTCTGCTTTATTACAATTTCCATATTGCGTGAACTAACTTCTTCCTTGTTTTTCTTTCTTTTTATGTTTTTACGTTTCATTCAATACTACGTTTACTATTTTTATCATGCAAAATATTTGAAAACGTGTTGTATTATCTTTGCATAAAGCATGCTCCAAATCATATTCCATTCGTGCATAATTAATACCATAGCGGCACTTGATGAGTGTCCGCGCTCTTCCTAAACCACCCTTTAAATTTGGAAAGGCTTATTTGCGGTAAAACTAGTCGATCAGCAGTGCAGTCGACAGTTCCGTGCCTTTCCCTCTCAAGTTGTCCGCTTGAGGGTACTAGTCTAGACTCTTCTAGAAACCCCCACCTTAATATTAACTGTGCATGCATCATGTCCAAACCTAGTATGGGTTAGAACGCAGTCCGCGTAATAACTCGCTAAGTCAAGCCTTGCCCAAAGTCTGCCAGGATTTCCATAATCCCAATGGACACAATCACAATCTGTGCATTATTTGGAGAAAACGTGCAAATATCTTGATCATTAACGTGTATATAGCCAAATCCGGAGGGGGAAAGGGCTAACTTTATCTGTTTTGCAGAAATGAGGCACAAAGTCCCCAGCTTCGGCATGGTTCAAAATATCCCACCTTTACTGCTAGATTGGTGGAAAGTCTCCACCAAATGACAAAAAACCATGTGAATAGAGTCCTCGGGA
>NC_031990.1:3776713-3794995 GCF_001879085.1 Nicotiana attenuata
AGCCAATGTGGTGGCCGATGCATTGAGTAGGAAGTCCGCCAGCATGGGTAGTCTTGCTTATGTTCCGGTCAGCCAGAGACCGCTTGCTTTGGATATTCAGGCCCTGGCCAATCGATTTGTGAGGTTGGACATTTCTGAGCCTAGCAGAGTGTTAGCTTGTACGGTCGCTCGTTCTTCATTATTGGAGCATATCCGTGATCGGCAGTTTGATGATCCCCATTTGTGTGTCCTGAGAGACACGGTGCAGCGTGGAGGTGCCACGAAGGTGACCTTAGATGATGATGGTGTTTTGTGGTTGTAGGGGCGAGTTTGTGTGCCCAATGTCGATGGGATTCGAGAGTTGATCTTAGCGGAGGCACATAGTTCTCGTTATTCTATTCACCCGGGTGCCGCGAAGATGTATCAGGACTTGCGGCAGCATTATTGGTGGCGTAGGATGAAGAAAGATATTGGTTCACATGTGGCTCGATGTTTGAACTGTCAGCAGGTTAAGTATGAGCATCAGAGGCCTGGTGGTTTGTTTCAGAGGATTGAGCTTCCCGAGTGGAAGTGGGAGAGGATTACCATGGATTTCGTTACTGGACTTCCGATGACTCAGAAGAAGTTTGATGCTATTTGGGTCATTGTTCATAGGCTGACCAAGTCAGCGCATTTCATTCCTGTTGCAGCCACCTATTCATCGGAGAGGTTAGCTGAGATCTACATCCGAGAGATTGTTCGCCTTCATGGGGTGCCGGTATCTATTATTTCGGATTGGGGTACGCAGTTTACTTCGCGCTTCTGGAGGGCAGTTCAGCAGGAGTTGGGCACCCAGGTTCAGTTGAGCACAGCGTTCCATCCTCAGACGGACGGCCAGTCCGAGAGGACTATTCAGATATTGGAGGATATGCTCCGAGCCTGTGTCATTGATTTCGGAGGCTCGTGGGACCAGTTCTTACCTTTAGCAGAGTTCGCCTACAACAACAGCTACCAGTCCAGCATTCAGATGGCTCCATATGAGGCGTTGTATGGTAGGCGATGTCGGTCTCCAGTCGGATGGTTTGAGCCGGGAGAGGCTCGGTTATTGGGTACGGATTTAGTTCAGGAGGCCTTGGATAAGGTCAAGATCATTCAGGACAGGCTCCATTCGGCTCAGTCGCGGCAAAAGAGTTATGCGGATCGTAAGGTTCGAGATGTAGCTTTCATGGTTGGTGAGCGGGTCTTGCTCCGAGTGTCGCCTGTGAAGGGCGTGATGAGATTTGGGAAGAAGGGCAAGCTTAGCCCTAGGTTCATTGGCCCATTTGAGATTCTCGATCGTGTGGGAGAGGTAGCTTACAAACTTGCCTTGCCGCCCAGCTTGTCAGCCTTGCATCCAGTGTTTCATGTGTCCATGCTTCGGAGGTATCACGGCGATCCAGCCCATGTATTAGACTTCAACACTGTCCAGTTGGACAAGGATCTGTCTTACGAGGAGGAGCCGATAGCCATTCTAGACCAGCAGGTTCGACAGTTGAGGTCGAAGAGTTTTCCATCAGTACGTGTTCAGTGGAGAGGTCAGCCTCCTGAGGCATCCACCTGGGAGTCCGAGTCTGATATGCGGAGCCGTTATCCTCACCTATTTCCTGATTCAGGTACTTCTTTCTTTTGTCCGTTCGAGGACGAACGGTTGTTTTAGAGGTGGAGAATGTGACGGCCCAAAGGGTCATCACCGGACTTCTTCCTATTTCCGTGCTTCCGAGGCCTTGAAAACCTCGCTTTTAGTTGCCTCGATTTGCGTGCGCAGTCCGGGCGCGAAGCCGGAAAGCTTTTATGTTGAAATATGTGAACTTTGTGAAAAAATTTGAAGAATTTTGATATTAATATTGCTAAAGTTGACTTTGGTCAACATTTCTGGTAAACGGACCCGGACCCGTGATTTGGCGGTCCCGGAGGGTCCGTAGAAAAATATGAGACTCGGGCATATGCCCGGAGTCGAATATCGAGGTCGAGAGCCCGAGAAATGAATTTTTCTGTGAAATTGTTTTTCTGAAATTCTTAAGGAAAATGGAAATGAAAATTGATTAAAAGACTATAGTATCGGGCTCGTATTTTGGTTCCGACGCCCGGTACAAGTCTTAAATATGTGTTAAGCGCTTTCTGTGAAGTTTGGTCAAAATCGGACGTCATTTGACGTGTTTCGGACCTAAATATCTAAAGTTAGAAGTTTAAGAAGTTTGAAATGAAAATGATGAATTTGGGGCTTGATTCATTGATTTTGATGTTATTTAGTCGATTTGATCGCTCGAGTAAGTTCGTAGAGTGTTGTTGAGTTAGTGTGGTATATTGGGTTAGGAGCCCCGAGGGCTCGGGTGTGATTCGGATGTATTTTGGGATGGTTTTAGCCTTAGGAATGCTGCAGAAAACTGCTGTTGCTGGTGTCTGCGATCGCATACATTCTTCTGCGATCGCGTAGGGTTAATTGATCAGGCCCATTTTCTATTCTATGCGATCGCATGAACTCCTCTGCAATCGCGTACCTTAGCCCCTTCATTCCTTGCGATCGCATTAAGCTTCCGCGATCGCGTTTCATTAAACCAACCCCGGTATGCATAGCCCCTTTTCTTCTATGCATTCGCATGACCCATTCTGCGATCGCAGTGGTCAATTTTCCCTTCCCCTATGCGATCGCAAGCCTCCTTCTGCGATCGCATAGAGTAAATACGCCCATTTATATTTTTATGTCCAGAACAGTAGCAGCACGGGATTCCTCACTTTTCACACGAGCTCTCCTCTTAAACCCTCCATAGACGAAATTCAAGCTCTCCTTCCTCCATAACTCTTTGGGTAAGTAATCTTAACATCATTCCCTCATTATTTCTTCATCTAATTACTAATTTCCTAGCCCTAAATCATGAAATCAAAGTAGAAATTGGGGGATTTGGGTAGAACTAGGGCTTTTGGGATTTCGGGTGATTCAACCTCAATTTGGGGGCGAATCTTCAAACAAATTACATATTTGGATTCGTGGGGTTATGGGTGATAGGGTTTTGGTCCGAGCCTCGAGTTTGGACCATGTGGGCCCGGTGTCTAATTTTGATATTTTTGAGAGAATGCTAGAAAATTCATATCTAGGCTATGGGATGTTGCCCTTGAGTCTTTATTGATATTATTGAATTGATTATGCCTAGATATCATTGTTTCGGAGTCGGATTGTAGAGGAAAGGCGGTATTTGAGGATTGATTGCTATTCTTTGGACCGAGGTAAGTGTTTGTTCTAACCTTGGCTTGAGGGAATAGGATTAGGATGCTAATTTCTACTTGCTAAATGTGGAGTACGGTGTATAGGCATGGTGACGGTTGTCTATGCACCGGAGTCTAGCATGACCGTGAGTCTTAATTGCTTTAATTCAAATGATGTGACACAACTTCCTTATTTAATTGATAAATTTCGTATATCGTGAACGGTTGAGGAAGAACTGTGATAGGTATATTTGGTGCGTTGGCTCGAACAAGAATGTGTTAGTTGAGAAAGAAATAATTTACCAGAGGATGTGTTGTGATTATACCCTTGCCGGGTTAAAGTGTTATGTTGTCGAATTTCCCTAATGGGGCCTTCTTTACATAGTCAGATATTTTGAACTATAATATGGGATCGTGTGGCACGCCGACCACTATATATGTCATGAAATGGGATCGTGTGGCGCGCCGACCACTATATATGTCATGAAATGGGATCGTGTGGCGCCGACCACTTATATATTATGAAATGGGATCGTGTGGCACGCCGACCACTATATATTTTATGAAATGGGATCGTGTGGCGCGCCGACCGCTTATGTATTATAATATGGGATCGTGTAGCACGCCGTCCACTATATATATCATGGAAACCCGGAGTAGTTCTGCTGTTATTTCTAATAATTTGTCTTCATCTGTTATCCCCGAGCATGCCCCCTTCCCAGCTTTACTTGATATCTTCTGTTATTATTTTCGTTGCTCTTGTATATGTATATATATCTGTACAGGTTGTTTTTGGTAGGTCCGTCTAGCCTCGTTACTACTTCGCCGGGGCTAGGCCAGGCACTTACCAGCACATGGGGTCGGTTGTGCTGATGCTACACTCTGTGCATTTTTGTGCACAGATCAGGGAGCAGCTTTTGGACCGCAACAGTAGGATTGCCGAGAGTTATCTTCAGTCCAGGGACTCACGAGGTAGCCTAGCAGGCGTTCGCAGGCCGAAGTCCCTTCTATGATTTAGTTTGTTTACCTTGTATCGAACAAACACTATGTATTTCCTTTCAGACTTGTTTTTAGCATTCTATAGTAGTCCGTGAGCTAGTGACACCAGACTCTGGGTAGTACTATGTTTCAAACTTCCGCACTTTTGGTTTTCAGTTGTATTAATCTAAAATCTTCCGCTTATCTATTGTTCTCGTTTATTATATTGTTCGAATGAAATCAGTAAAAAAGTTTTAAATGTTTTGCTTGCCTAGCTCGGATAGTAGGCGTCATCACGACTCCCGATAGTGGGAAATCCGGGTCGTGACACTGGGTATATGCATGGCAAGGTTATTCAACGATTTGTTGGATTTTAGAACAACTCTGAGTACGTTCGAGGACGAACGTGTGTTTAAGTGGGGGAGGATGTAACGACCCGACCGGTCGTTTCGAGCTTTTGCACTTTGATCACCAGTTCTCGGGCATGACTTGCCCCGTATGATGTATTATGAGTGATGTAAATCGTTGGTTTTGGTTTTTCGCTGAAATTGAAATGAATTTGGAAGAACGGTCTCAGTTGAAAGCTTTAATTTGAAAGGTTTGACCAAGATTTGACTTATTTGTATATGAGCTCGGATCGGAAATTTTATGATTTGGTTAGCTTTTTTGGGTGATTTATGACTTAGGAGCGTGATCGGAATTGGTTTGGAGGTCCGGAGTAGAATTAGGCTTGAATTGGCGAAGTTGAGATTTTGGCATTTTCCGATGGATAGGTGAGATTTTGATCCGGGGGTCGGAATGGAATTTCGAGAGTTGTAGTAGCTTCATTATGTCATTTGGGATGTGTGTGCAAAATTTCAGTTCATTCGGACGTGGTTTGGTTGGGTTTTTGATCGAAAGCATAATTCGGATGTTTTTAGAAAAATTAGGCTTGAATTCAATGAGTTTCGGGTAATTTGATGTTGTTTGAGGTGTTTTGATGATTGGAACAAGTTCGAATGATGTTATGGGTTATGTTGGTAGGTTTGGTTGAGGTCTCGAGGGCCTCGGGTGTGTTTCGGGAGGTTAAACGGATGAATTTCATGTTTTGAGAACTTCAGAAATTGCAGGTTTCAGTTGCAGGAATTTTGGCCTTCGCGTTCGCGAAGGGGATCTCGCGTTCGCGAAGGGCCGGGGTTTGTAAGCATCGCTTTCCAAAGGGTCCATGCCGTGTTCGCGAAGGTTTATGAGAGGACTGCATCATGTTCGCGAGTGTGTATACGCGATCGCGTAGGAGGAACTGGGTCTGATGGTCAGTTAGTCATCGCGTTCGCGATGGAGCAAACGCGTTCGCGAAGGTCAAGGCTATGGAAGCATTGCGTTCGCAGCTGGCATGTCGCGTTCGCGTAAGGTAAAAGTTGGTCAACGCAATTTTGTACTACGCGTTCGCGAGAGGTTGACCGCGTTCGCGAAGAAGGTAAGTCAGGCCTGGGCAGAATGTTTTTAAGTTGTCTTGCCCGCGATTTTGGGTCTATTTTCACCCATGGCTATTCGTTTTTGGAGATTTTTGAAGGAGATTAGCGAGGGATTCAAGGGGAAACGATTTGAGGTAAGAAGTTTGGTCTTGAAACTCGATTATATTGTAAAATCCACCTAGAAATTCATGGAAACTAAGCCTACAATTGAAGAACTAGGGCTTGAGAAATTGGACTTTTGAATTGGGATTTGAAGGACCATTTGAGGTCGGATTTGAGAACTTTTGATATGTATGAACTCGTGGGAGGGTAAGGAACCCGTTGATGTAAAAATTTCTGAGTTTCGAGAAGTGGGCCCGGGGCTCGGGTTTTGGCAATTTTGGGATTATTGCCCGTTATTGATTGTTTTCGCTTGGGCTTTGTTCCCTTACCATATTGTGATGTATTCGTTCTAATTTTGGATAGATTCGAGGGGCAAAGGCATCGCGAGCTAGAGATTTCGCCGGTTCGAGGTGAGTAATGATTGTAAATGATACTCTAAGGGTTTGAAATCCCAGATTGCACATCGTAGTGCTATATTGAGGTGAGACTTGCGCTTGATGATGAGCGTGGGGTCCTTTACTATTGGGGATTGTGACTTGGTCTGTCCCGATTAATGATTTTACCCCGTATTTGACTGACACTTATTTGTTATCATCATGATTTGGGCTAATTGCCATATTTGCGCTTCGTGCCAATTATTTGAACCCTCCGGGGATTTTTATCACTATTACCTCACTGTTTTGACTTATTACTTGAACTCAGTCCTGTTGATATCTACTGTTTTACAAACTCATCCACTTTTACTCAGATCTGAAACTTAAATGATATTTCTAAATGATGTTTTGGGCTGAGAACTACTGTTTTACTAATGCTCGAGGGGCTTGTGATGATTTTCGGACTGTGTGAGGCCGAGGGCCATATGTGAGGATATACTGAGTGATATGAGGCGGAGGGCCTGAGATACATTTATATGCCACGAGGTGGCTTGAGTGATGTGAGACCGAGTGCCGAGAGACGATTCCATGTGGTGGCTTGATATAGCGCTTGGGCCGTAAGGGGCCCCTCCGGAGTCTGCACACCCACAGTGAGCGCGGGTACCCATTGTTCTGAGAGTGAGACCGAGGTGCTGATATTGTTCTGAGAGTGAGCCCGAGGGGCTGAGAGTGTTCTGAGAGTGAGCCCGAGGAGCTGATACTATTCTGAGAGTGAGCCCGAGGGGCTGGTACTGTTCTGAGACATTGCCCGAGGGGCGAACCTTTATGTGTTCATCTTTCATATTTACTTGTCATTTTACCTGTTATACTATGGTATTTGTGCCCGAGGGGCGGATTTTCTGTGCTTTTCGGCACTAACTGTTTTGCATTCATTTTCGTAACTATTGAAAAAGTCATTTTCAAAAAAGGTTTAAACAGTGCTAAGATATTTCTAAAGATCTCACAGATTTACTGTTTTTCTTAAAGGGTTTTACACTGCTTCTATACAACATGGTGGTTTGTTTTACGTGATTTCTTACTGCTCAGTTGTTATTTACCTTTGTTACTCACTGAGTTGGAGTACTCACTTTACTCCCTGCACCTCGTGTGCAGATGCAGGTATTTATTCACCCAGTAGCGGGTTTTGAGCTGATCGGAGGCTGAATCATCGGAGTTTAGCAAGGTGGCTGTCAGCGTTTGCAGCACCGCTTTTCTCCCTTTTCTTTCACCAGTCCTGTTTTGTACATTCCAGACCTTGTAGTTGTATTTATACTCTAATAGATGTTCGTGACTTGTGACACCCCGGTATCGGGCAGTGTTTGGGTTGTATTCCGCATTTTATAAAGAAAACTTTTGCCTAATTCGTGGTTATTTAATCATATTAAAATTGTTTATTAATATTGACTATTCTGAAAAGGGGAAATGGGTTAGTTGGCTGGCCTTGTCTTCACGAGAGGCGCCATCACGACCGGATCAGGGTTTGGGTCGTGACACGTATTATGCTAATGTAACAATATTTTTCGGCATTTAGATGATTGTTGTTATATATAAAATTGCTCTCATTAATTAAATTTTATTGTTCCATCATATAAATAAATATTTCACGCTAAATAAACGTTTAAAATTGTTGGGTTTGTTATTTAATAAATAATAACAAAAGAGGTGTGAATGGAAAATGGTGGGAAAAGAAATGGAGGGATGACCCGCGACCCGGTCCGGTCTAGCCCGTTTTTCTTTCCCGGATTAATTTAAATTCGTTTTAAATTTCCCGCAAAAATTTCCAACAGCCATGGCTATTCTGAAACAGTGTCACACCTGTTCCAACAGCCATGATTATTCTGAAATGTTGCAAACCTCTTCAGAGGGTCACACCTGTTCTAACAGCCATGACTGTTCTGAAAGGTTGCAAACCTCTTCAGAGGGTCACACCTGTTCCAATAGTCATGACTATTCTGAAAGGTTGCAAACCTCTTCAGAAACATCACCAAGTTGGCTATAAATAGACCTTCAAATCCCAAAATATTTACTTACGAATTTTTTTGATTATCTTCTTCTTCTTCTGCACTAAAATTCCAGTGTGTTTTGCTGCCATCGAGTGGTTTGCTGATCATCTGCGTTTTTGGTACCAACACTCCGGTGAGTTAAATCGTTCTATCCTGGGAGGATATATTCCATAACCTCGGGTACTTGAGGGGAATAATTTCCTTAAGGACACACTATGTATTCAGTGGGCTCGATTTGTTTCTTCAACGTTTCAAAAATTATTTTGAAGTTCGAATATTATTTTTCAGAATTGTTTCTACTAACTTTCTGTTTTATTTTTCAGAAAGATTACTGTTTTATTTACTTACAGCAATACAGATAAATAACAATCTTAAGGAAATTAAATTTATTATATTCTGTATTCTATCTGAATTTTACTATTCTGATTTGAAGATATAAAAACTTCATCAGGGTATTGAAATTCAGAAAATAATTTGAAGAACATAAAAACTTCATCGTTTTTATGTAAAACAGTATATAAAAACCTTAGTTGTTTTTATTACGTACTGTTTATTGATTACAGTATTATTTACTGTTTTGGCTTTGCCATTAATTGATCTTCTGTTGTTGACAGTAAGAAATGGCAAATGAAAATGGAAATCCTTCTGCGACTGTTGGTGCAACGACGATAGCCTCGTCAAGCCGCACTGCTGTTCCTCCGGCTGAAAAACCGGGTAAATTTTCTGGAACCAACTTCAAAGGATGGCAGCAAAGGGTGTTCTTCTGGCTTACCACACTTGGTATGCAGAAATTCACTAGTGAAGAGCCTCCAATGCCTGCTGCGGACATGCCGGATAATGAAAAGTTCATGGTTGTTAAGGCATGGAAGCAGGCAGATTTTCTTTGCAAAGACTATATCTTAAGTGCTTTAGAAGATGACTTGTACAATGTGTACAGTGCAATGAATACTTCGAAAGAATTATGGGACGCACTTGAGAAGAAGTACGAGACACAAGATGCATGCTTGAAGAAGTTCGTGGTTGCCAAGTTTCTAGACTATAAAATGATAGACAGCAAAACTGTGGGAACCCAAGTTCAGGAGCTTCAACTTATTTTTCACGACCTTATAGCTGAAGGTATGGTCGTGAATGAAGCATTTCAAGTAGCTGCTATGATTGAAAAATTGCCTCCTTCCTGGAGAGATTTCAAGAACTATCTGAAGCATAAATGCAAAAAAATAAAGTTGGAAGATCTTGTGATACGTCTAAAGATCGAGGAAGACAACAAAACAACCGAGAAGAAGTCTCGTGGATATTCAACGATCATGGGAGCTAATATTGTTGAAGAGACTGCTCCAAAAAGTAAGAAGAGGAAGAGGTCTTCTGGACAAACTAAGGAGCAGAAAAAAAGAAATTCAAGGGCAACTGCTACAATTGTGGAAAAGTCGGTCACAAAAGCCCAGATTTTCGTCTCTCGAAAAAGGATAATAAGAAAGGACAAGCCAACATAGTGGAGAAGAATAATGACATTGATGATCTTTGCGCAATGCTTTCGGAATGCAACCTAGTTGGAAATCCGAAGGAGTGGTAGATTGACTCTGGAGCCACTCGACATGTTTGTGCTGTCAAAGAAGCATTTACGACTTACTCTACTGCTGGTCCCGAAGAAGAAATTTCCATGGGAAATAATGCAACAGCCAAGATTGAAGGTTATGGGAAGATATTCCTGAAGATGACTTCCGGCAAGGTGTTAACGCTCAACAACGTTCTTCATGTTCCTACTATTAGGAAGAATTTAGTTTCTACTTCTTTACTTGTAAAGAATGGATTCAAATGTGTATTTGTTTCTGATAAAGTTGTTGTAAGCAAGAACGAAATGTATGTTGGAAAAGGCTACCTCACGGAGGGCCTTTTCAAACTCAATGTAATGGTTGTTGACAGTATGAATAAAATTTCAGCTTCTTCTTATTTATTGGAGTCAAATAATTTATGTCATATTCGTTTAGGACATGTCAATTATAAAACCTTGCGGAAATTAATTAATTTAGAAGTATTGCCTAAATTCGAGTGTAATAAATCGAAACGTCAAATATGTGTTGAATCTAAGTTTGTAAAACATCCTTATAAGTCTGTTGAAAGGAATTCAAATCCTTTAGACTTAATTCATACTGACATTTGCGATATGAAGTCGACACCATCTCGAGGTGGGAAAAAGTATTTTATTACTTTTATTGACGATTGCACTAGATATTGTTATGTTTATTTGCTTAATAGTAAGGATGAAGCAATTGAAGCATTTAAGCAATACAAGAATGAAGTAGAAAATCAATTGAATAAAAAGATCAAAATGATTAGAAGTGATCGAGGTGGAGAATATGAATCTCCGTTTGCAGAAATATGTTCAGAATATGGAATTATCCATCAAACTACTGCACCTTACACACCTCAATCCAACGGAATTGCGGAAAGGAAAAATCGGACATTAAAAGAAATGATGAATTCTTTATTAATAAGTTCCGGATTACCGCAGAGTTTGTGGGGGGAAGCTATCCTTACAGCTAACCGAATACTCAACAGAGTACCCCACAGCAAAACGCAATCTATTCCATATGAAAAATGGAAAGGAAGAAAACCCAACTTGAAATATTTCAAAGTGTGGGGGTGTCTAGCAAAGGTACAGGTTCCTTTACCTAAAAGGGTTAAAATTGGACCAAAAACAGTAGATTGCGTTTTCATTGGATATGCTACAAATAGTAAAGCATGTCGATTTTTGGTTCATAAATCTGATAATCCCGAGATTCATGTTAATACGGTAATGGAATCAGATAATGCTGAATTCTTTGAAAGCATCTATCCGTATAAAACTGAAAGCGAGTCGTTAAGTGAAAAACCTAAACGACCTCGGGAAGAACCAAAGGAAAATACTCCAAGTATAGAAGATCCAAGGCGTAGCAAACGTCAAAGAACATCTACGTCCTTTGGACCAGATTTTGTGACATTCTTGCTTGAAAATGAGCCTCAAACTTTTAAAGCAGCTATGTCGTCTTCTGATTCAGCATTTTGGAAAGAGGCAGTCAATAGTGAGATTCAATCAATTTTGGATAATCATACATGGGAATTGGTTGATCTTCCTCCAGGAAATAAGCCTTTAGGTTCGAAATGGATCTTTAAACGGAAAATTAAAGCTGATGGCACTATTGACAAATATAAGGCAAGACTTGTTGTCAAAGGTTATAGACAAAAGGAAGGCCTTGATTACTTTGACACTTACTCGCCAGTAACGAGGATAACATCTATTAGGGTGTTAGTGGCACTAGCGGCCGTGTATGGTCTTGAAATCCATCAAATGGATGTTAAAACAGCTTTCCTAAATGGAGAATTGGAGGAAGAAATTTACATGGAACAACCTGAGGGTTTTGTGGTTCCTGGTAAAGAAAAGAAAGTGTGCAAACTTGTTAAGTCGCTTTATGGACTTAAACAAGCACCCAAACAATGGCATGCAAAATTTGACCAAACAATGTTGGCAAATGGATTTAAAATCAACGAGTGTGACAAATGTGTTTACATTAAAAATACTCCAGGTCATGAAGTCATTGTTTGTTTATATGTTGATGACATGTTGATAATAAGCAAAAGTATGGCAGATATAAATGCTACAAAGCGCATGTTGGCTAGCAAATTCGACATGAAAGACTTAGGAGTTGCTGATGTGATCTTAGGAATCAGAATTCGCAAGACTCCACAAGGTCTAGCATTATCACAGTCTCACTACATTGAAAAGGTACTTGACAAGTTCAAGTATTTGGATTTCAAAATTGCCAAGACTCCAATTGACGTGAGTTATGCACTTCAAAAGAATGAAGGTGAAAGTGACTCACAACTGGACTATGCAAGAGTATTGGGAAGTTTGATGTATATCATGAATTGTACGCGACCAGATATAGCATGTGCTATTAGCAAACTGAGTCGGTTTACAAGTAATCCCAATCAAATACATTGGATGGCAATGAAACGAGATTTGGGATATCTGAAACATACCCAAAATTATGCTTTGCATTATAACAAATATCCTTCCGTGATCGAGGGATATAGTGATGCAAATTGGATCACCGGATCATCTGAAGTTAAATCCACGAGTGGATATGTTTTCACAATTGGGGGTGGAGCAGTATCTTGGAAATCATCCAAACAAATATGCATCGCCCCTTCTACAATAGAATCTGAATTCATAGCTTTAGATAAGGCCGGTGAGGAAGCTGAATGGCTCCGAAATTTCTTGGAAGATATTCCATTTTGGCCCAAACCTTTGGCACCTATATGTATACATTGTGATAGTCAAGCGGCAATAGGTAGGGCAGGGAGCGTTATGTATAACGGAAAATCTCGTCATATCCGACAGAGACACAATACCGTTAGACAACTACTCTCTAGTGGTGTTATCACAATTGACTACGTAAAGTCAAGAGATAACGTGTCGGATCCACTTACAAAAGGCCTATCTAGAGAGGCAGTTGAAAGATCATCAAAGGGAATGGGGTTAAAGGCCTAGGACAAGTCATCATGGCGGTAACTCTACCTAGCAGACTGGAGATCCCAAGAGCTAGGTTCAAAGAGATCAAACAAAGCTATGAATGACGGTTCAACATTGTCAACTAACTCAACCCATTCTCGTGATGAAGACAATGTTCAAAAATGAGGTAAAGCATTAAGGCTTTTTTGATGAGTCAATAAAGCTTAAAGCTTTTTAATGATTTGCTAAGTTTGGCAGGATATGACCAGATAGTGTGTCTTTAGGATTACACGTTTAGGAATCACCTATGTGAGTGTGAAGTGTAAGCCGCTTCAAGGAGAATGAAAGTAAAGGTCCATTCTCTAAGCACTCATGAAACCAGGCGGTGTTCATGGCTGAAATGAACATAATCGTGAGAACCATAGATGGTTAAGGATTGATTGTGTGACTTATGTTGTCTAGGTATACAACAAAGCTCGACGGTTCAAAGATATCAAATCTACCGATTTACCGAGTATATCCGATATAAGTTAACTACGGAAAGTTCAAAGGGAAACCTACTTATCCAGATGCAATCAATTCTTGTTTGTAAAACACACACACGTCTGTGCATTCCTTTAAGTTTATAGTCATTCCCCATTCATGTGGGGGATTGTTGGGTTTGTTATTTAATAAATAATAACAAAAGAGGTGTGAATGAAAAATGGTGGAAAAAGAAATGGAGGGATGACCCGCGACTCGGTCCGGTCTAGCCCGTTTTTCTTTCCCGGATTAATTTAAATTCGTTTTAAATTTCCCGCAAAAATTTCCAACAGCCATGGTTGTTCTAAAACAGTGTCACACCTGTTCCAACAGCCATGACTATTCTGAAAAGTTGCAAACCTCTTCAGAGGGTCACACCTGTTCCAACAGTCATGACTGTTCTGAAAGGTTGCAAACCTCTTCAGAGGGTCATATTCTGAAAGGTTGCAAACCTCTTCAGAAACATCACCAAGTTGGCTATAAATAGACCTTCAAATACCAGAATATTTACTTATGAAATTTTCTGATTATCTTCTTCTTCTTCTGCACTAAAATTCCAGTGTGTTTTGCTGACATCGAGTGGTTCGCTGATCATCGGCGTTTTTGGTACCAACACTCCGGTGAGTTAAAAATCGTTCTATTCTGGGAGAATATATTCCATAACCTCGTTACTTGAGGGGAATAATTTCCTTAAGGACACATTGTGTATTCAGTGGGCTCGATTTGTTCCTTCAACGTTTCAAAAATTATTTTGAAGTTCGAATATTATTTTTCAGAATTGTTTCTACTAACTTTCTGTTTTATTTTTCAGAAAGATTACTGTTTTATTTACTTACAGCAATACAGATAAATAACAGATGCTATGTTTAGGCAATCTGAAATTATAATGAGTGGTTGATTGGTAGCAGCCTATGTTATTAACAAGTTGGCCTGTGTTGGGGTCTTCTGTGGCTTAAACATAATGAACCAAATCACACAAGGAAATGACCCGAATGTAACAAAGTGGATGTAAGAAACCACTAATGGAATCGTAGAAGAAATTCTTGGAATTTTTTAATTTGTCGAGTGCGAAAGCTGATAAGCGTCTAACTACTATTAAAAGATTTATCGCAATATCTCCACTTACCAATAGTAAACAGACCCTAAGATATAGATAAAGTTTTTTTCTTCTTTTAAAAAGTAACAATAATAGGAAGAATACTAACAACTTGATTAAATATTGATTAGCTCTTTTATATGGAACTTTATTGCCTTGTATAGAAAAGATGGAAAACCAAAAAGGGGTTTACTTAAAATAATTTCAATCTAAGTTTCACTTAAGGAACCACTTATATGAGCTAATAATTTCTGACTGTCTGCAGCACAGGTTATTGAATAAGAACTTAAGTTAGATATGCCTTCTATGGGTTGAGATCAGTATTCACGAGCACATCCATGTTTAACCAAAAAATGAGATTTTAGTCAAAGCTAGAATTTAGAAAAACTCAGGTTACTGATAATCAAGAAAATGAATGAAAAGAAGTAATTCTGGATAGCAAGATGATAATCAAGAAAACAAATAAATCAATGTCTATTCCAATAGTCTTTCGTGTCCTTACAACTGATCATACATCTCTCTTTTATAGATACCTTTGGAAATATACGTTTTCCTTATAATGAAGCTATTATGAGTAATTAAAGACATTGAATGTTACGTTACACAATCATTACATTTAAAACATATTCTCTAACGTATTTAGCATTTAATACCCATAAAATGCCGTATCCGTACTCTTTTCCATTGTCAGATTCATTCCTTCTGATTCTCGAATATAAATGACTTAAATAGGTACGGGCACCGAGTTATTTGTCTGATTGCCCGTGCCTCTTCCTCTTTCTTTGCTCGCTCCTATTGCACCTCATGACTCTTGGCTAATTGCAATTCTTTGACCATTTGACCAATCCACGTGTCTTGACACGTCACCTTTATATATAAATATAATTTTTTCCAATACAGATAGTCCCCCCCCCACTTTCCATTTATTCATCAGTTGAATATTTGGGAAGTGGATTTCATTAAAAGAGAATTTTTGTCACCATTAATGCTCTGACAAAATTGACGCTTCAATTGTCACTTCCATTTAATGCGTTTTTACACGTGTCATCCTCTTATTAGCTCTACAGTTTTGTAGCACTTTCTTAGGCTTTCTTTTCGGCTTACCTGTTCACGAAGTGTCAGTTATCATTATTATGGTCCTTCCATCATTGTACTTTTCCTTTTGCCGGCTGTCCATCAGTATAAATATAACTTCTTTTCTTGTCTTTTACCACATAAAGTGTATTGAACACTTCAATTCTTCAAATCTCTATTCACTTCTTCTTCACTTCAATCTTCTTCGCCATGACTTCATCAAATCCTAACCCTAGGAGAACTCCTATTTTAGATAACTTCCCCAATTCCCCCATTAGGCATGGAAGAGGTGGTATACTTCGTAGCTTAGGGTCTGCTCGTGGTGGTAGCACATCCACGCCTTCTCCTAGTTCTGGTCCCTCTTCTAGAACTAGAGGTTCCTTTTCTCAAAGATCTTCTTCTAGGAACAAAGAACCCTCTGAGCCTTTACGTGAGCCTTTAGTTGAAGAGATAGTCCCAACAGAGTTATTTTTTCATCATGATAGGGAATCTCTTAGGAACCAAGTTGCTACTTTAGATCGTGCCGATGCTTTCCCTACTCAGATTACAGAAATATTAGCTCATATAGTTCGTAAGGACTGTCACTGGAGCAGTGATTTTCCAATTATCATTCCCAGTCCAAATCAGAGGATCACTTCCTACATGATTGGATTCTCCTTTGTTTATACATATCCTTTCACTCTAGGGTTTAAACCAGCCATTGACTCGGTCATTCTAGATTTTTGCCGTTTTTTCAACGTTTGTTTGGGTCAAATTGGTCCAATTGTTTGGAGGGCTGTCGCCTGCTTGAGGCACCTCGCCAACTTGGCAGATGTTGGCTTTACTTTCCCCTACCTAATTCACCTCTACTCCCCTAGGCTTTTCTGTAATGGCGTTTTTACCTAGCAGCCAGGAACAAGAGGGTTTTAGTGAGCCCCGAAGATGATAAAGACCGTGGCTGGTATGCTCGGTTTGTTGCTGCCTCCACTGCTGGTTTAGTGGGTGAAGATAATGTTCCCTTCCCTGAGAAGTGGAACTTTGCACGTAAGTGTTATATCTTTTTCGTGCCTTTTTCTTTCAAGCTTATTAATTTCTCTAATGTCGCTTCTTTTCTTTTCTCAGCAACCATGGGTGTTGTGGAGAATGTGCCCAACTTTCACGGTTGGGTAGAAAAATTGTTGAGGGCCGCTCCAATGGAGGGTAGGTCATGGAAAAACCTTTCCAACCATTACGGTTGGAAAGTAAAGACTCATGGTAAGAGTTTCTATTTTATCTTTCACATATATAAATATTTTCCTTTATTGTTCTAACTTTCATCCTTCTTTTTATCAGGATTTGCTATTCGGGGAGTTACTACTGAGGCAGTTGTGGCCTCTCGTGACTCTTCGGGTTCCCGTACCTCTTTAGCCCGAGAAATAGTCTTGGGTTCTTCTTCTGCAAAAAGAAAAGCTTCTGAGGAAGAAGACTCAGAAGAAGAGGATGAAGGAGGCTCCCTGGTGACGAGACCACGAGCTAGAAGACGTATCGTCTCAGATGACGAAGTTGAAGTCTCACCTCGTCTACCTCTTCCCGAGCCTATTGATACCCCAGTTGTTATTCCTGATGATGACGTCACTC
This sequence comes from Nicotiana attenuata, assembly GCF_001879085.1. NCBI lineage: Eukaryota > Viridiplantae > Streptophyta > Magnoliopsida > Solanales > Solanaceae > Nicotiana > Nicotiana attenuata. The sequence goes on from NC_031990.1 coordinate 3,793,639, forward strand.
TTCACGATACTCGTGAGTCTATTGATCAACTTTTTATCAGTGGTTTTGATAGTGGAAATTTAGGGCCTGTTTTATATGAACTTCCCTTATCTTCCTTTTCTACTCCCACGCCTGTGATTTTTTCCTTACCTGCCTCAACTGTTTCTGTTCCTCCCTCTACTGTTTTTACTCCTTCCATCGCTCCTCCCTTAACAATTCCCCCACCTATCATTCACCATACGGAGGTGGGTTCTTCGAGTAAAAGTAATGTTATAAGGAGCGTTACTATTGAAGTCCCGGCTGATAGCGGCCTCTTGAGAAAGCCAGGTCAAGCTGACGTTTGGCTCGAGCCTTTAATTGGCCCAATCGAGAAAGCAAAACTAGAGAGCCATAGTAGCCTGACTTTAATGAATGACATAGTGCATGCCACTTTGAAGGTATTTTCTTTCTTTCTCTTCTTTACTTTGTTAAAATTTTTACCCTCGAGATTCTTATTTCCCTTCCTTTTTCCTTAGGCCAATCTTATTAGCACTGAGCTGATGAACAGAATCTCCCTCTTGGAGAAGGTAGCACGTGATTCAGAAAAGGTTGCACGTGATTCTCAGTTGGAAGCAATCAATTGGAAGGAACAATTTGACAGTGCTCAAATAGACATGGAGGATTTACAAGAGAGCAAGAGTACCTTAGAGCAGCAAGTGCGAGCATTAACTTCGGAGCTAGCGGTTATCAAGGCTTCCTTGAACCAAGCAGAAAAAGAAAAGAACGCCTTGAATCCTCCTTTTCAGAACAGCTATCTAAGGCTAGCGAATAGAACAGGGCGTTGAAGGCTCTACTGGATCAAAAAGAAGTTTATGCTGGAGAGCTCGTGCAAAACTTAACTCAAGCACAAGAAGAGCTTCGAGTCTCTGCTGATAAGGTACGCGCTTTAGAGAGCTCTCATATTTCTCTTCAAGCTTCTTATAACTCCGCCTTGACCGAAAATGAGGAGCTCAAGAATGAGGTGGCTGCTTGGGAAAAGGATTATGAGATCCTTGAAGAAAAATTTAATGTTGAGGTAAGTTGGGCTTTTTTGAATTCACGTCGTGATACCCTAATTGAAGCTGGTCAAGAAAACTTCGACCTGGAGTCAGAATTAGCTAAGGCTAATGAAACCATTGAACAAGCTCAACAAACACAGGACTTTCCTTCTCCCATGATTGAAGCTCCCGTGGTTGAAGCTCATATGGGTATTGCATCTTCTTCGAGCCCAATCGAACCTACCGCTGCAAGCCAAGTTGAAACCGCATCTGCTGATGCTCTTGCTCAAGTTGAGTTGGTTGCTGTGAATCAAGATCAACCCGCAACCGTTGATGCTCCTGTCCAAGTTGAGCCCGTTGCC
>NC_031990.1:3795453-3808676 GCF_001879085.1 Nicotiana attenuata
TTTGGTCCTTTTCCTGAAAAGGAAAAACATACGGGACTCGGAGGTGCGATTTTAGATGAAGACTGCCTAACCCGTTTATATTTCTATCAGAATAATTGTAACCCTAGGCCAGGAATTTTAGTTTATTCCGGGTGCCTTACAGGTCGTGACTCATCATTTAGTACGAGTTAGTTTTTTTTTTCGTAGCATCTAAAATCGTTAGTAAAAATTTAACAACTCAAAAAATTAAATGAAAAATGGTGATACCTGACCGTGGGTATTCCTTAGAAGTAATATCTCTTCAAATGAACAACATTCCAATGTGAAGGTAGTATTTTGCCATCCATTGTCTCCAATTCATATGTTCCCTTTCCTGCAATATCACGAACTCTATAGGGTCCTTCCCAAGTTGGACTTAGTTTACCCGCATTGGCTGCCTTTGTAGACTGGAAAACCTTTATAAGTATGAAGTCCCCAACTTTAAAGAATCTGAGGCGTGCTTTCCTATTGTAATATCGTTCTATGACTTATTTTTGTGATGCCATTCTTATTAATGCAGCTTCTCTCATTCCTTCAAGTAAATCTAGATTGACCCGCATCTCCTCATCATTAGATTCTTGTGTCGCTTGTGTGAACCGTGTGCTTGGTTCTCCTATCTCAACTGGAATTAAAGCCTCAACTCCGTAAACCAATGAAAACGGTGTTTCCCCTGTGCTTGTTTTTATTGTTGTGCGATACGCCCATAAAACATCAGGTAGCACCTCTGGCCAATTTCTTTTGAATCTTCCAATCGCTTCTTTAAATTATTGATAATAACCTTGTTTGTTGACTTTGCTTTCCCATTACCTACCGGATGATAAGGTGTGGACGTAATCCTTTTAATTTGCCAACTTTGAAAAAATTCTGTGATTTGAGCTCCTATAAACTGAGGACCATTACCACATACGATCTCCTTCGGTACGCCGAATCGGCATATGATGTTTCGCCAAATAAAATCTTTGACTTCCTTTTCTCGTACCTGTTTGAAGACTCCTGCCTCTACCCATTTAGTAAAATAATCAGTAAGTACGAGCAGAAAATTTACCTGTCCTTTTGCTTGTGGTAATGGACCCACGATATCCATTCCCCATTTCATGAATCGCCATGGTGCGATGACCGGATGTAATAATTCTGCGCGTCTATGCATGTTGTTACCATACCTTTGACATTTATCACATTTGGCCACGAAACTTTCCGCTTCTTCCTCCATTTTTGGCCAGTAGTAACCTGCCCTGATTAAGGTTCTTACCAATGATCTTCGTCCGGCGTGATTTCCACAATGCTCCTCGTGTATTTCCCTCATTACATACTCTGTTTGAGAAGGTCCGAGGCATCTAGCTAAGGGGCCACCGAACATTTTACGATATAGGTTGCCTTGATTTAAACAGTAGCGAGCAGCCTTTTTTCGAAGTGCATGGGCTTTTTTCTTGTCATCAGGGACGGTTCCATACTGCAAAAAAGCAACAATCTCGTTCCTCCAATCCCACGTTAAATTATTAAAATTTACCTCATTTTTATTACGGTCGAGAGCTGAATGAAATAAATGAATAACAGAAGTGTTTGCATCGCTTGCCACGTCAGCTGCAGATGCGAGATTAGCTAAAGCGTCTGCTTCAAGATTTTCATCCCTTGGTATTTGCATAACTTTCCAGGTTTGAAACTGCTTTATCAATTCTCGCACCTTTTCTAAATATTGTTGCATCCTTGCTTCCCTGGCTGTATAAGTCCCCAGCATTTGATTAACCACGAGTTGTGAATCGCTCTTGATTATAATCTGATTTATGCCAAGTTCTCGTGCCAATTCTAAACCTGCAATCACAGCCTCATACTCTGCCTCATTGTTAGAGAATGACATTTAATAGCTTGTCAAATGGTTTTACCCGTAGGTGGTACCAAAACAATCCCTAAACCTGCACCCTTTACATTAGATGAGCCATCGACAAATAAAATCCAAGTTCCTGGGTTAGCTCCATTGAATACTTGTAATTCTTTGTCTGCTTCTAATTGCATTCCCCGGCTAAAATCAGCTAACACTTGTGATTTTATAGCAGTTCTAGGTTGGTACGTGATTTCGTATTCACTTAATTCTATTGCCCACTTAGCCAACCTACTTGATAATTCATGCTTATGTAATATATTACGCAAAGGGTAGGCAGTTACTACAGCAATAAGATGACATTGAAAGTAAGGTCTTAACTTCCTAGATGCCATGATTAATGCAAGTGCAAGCTTTTCTAATTGAGGATACCGCGTCTCCGTATCTAACAAAGATTTACTAACATAATAGATAGGGGATTGTTTACCTTGTTCTTCTCGAACCAAAACAGCGCTTACCGCTACTTCTGCAACAGCAAGGTAAATGAGCAGTCTTTCCCCAACCTTTGGTTTTGCCAGCAAAGGTTGATTTGACAAGTTCTTTCAAATTTCTGAGGGCCTGTTGACATTCCTCATCCCATTCAAAATGATCCTGCTTCTTAAGGACTGAGAAGAATTTAAAACACTTCTTTGATGATTTAGAAATAAATCTTCCTAAAGCTGTGATTCTCCCTGTTAATCTTTTAACTTCTTTCTTGTTTGAAAGTACATCAGGGATTTCTTCAATGGCCTTAATCTGTGCAGGATTAACCTCAATACCACGGTTAGAAACAAGAAAACCTAAGAACTTACCTTACGCAACACCAAATGCACATTTTTTGGGATTTAACTTCATATTAAATTTCCGCAAAATTTTAAACGTTTCAGACAGATGCGATATATGATCTTCTGAATGCTGAGTTTTAACAAGCATATCATCGATGTATACCTCCATAGTTTTACCTAAATGTTCTTGAAACATTTGGGTAACTAACATCTGATACGTTGCACCTGCATTCTTTAGACCAAAGGGCATTACTTTGTAACAGTAAGTCCCCCTGTCTGTTATGAAGGAAGTTTTTTCTTCATCTCCTGGATCCATTTTAATCTGATTATACCCTGAATATGCATCTAAAAAACTTAATAGTTCATGACCTGCAGTTGCATCAATCAATTGATCTATGTGTGGTAGTGGAAAAGAATCTTTAGGGCAGGCTTTATTAAGATCTGTGTAATCTACGCAAACCCGCCACTTACCGTTCTTCTTTGGAACTACAACAGTGTTGGCTAACCAGTTAGGATACTTTACCTCACGAATAGAGCAAATTTTTAGCAATTTTTGGACTTCTTCTTGAATCACCTGATTCTTGAAAGTTCCTTGCTTTCTTTTCTTTTTCTTGACTGGAGGATATGAGGGATCTTCATTTAGTTTATGAGTCATCACCTCCAGTGGTATCCCTGTCATGTCAGTATGGGACCAAGCAAAACAGTCTGCGTTAGCTTTTAAAAATTCAATGAACTTACGCTTCACCTCCGGGCTAAGATTGGCTCCTATATACACTTTTCTCTCTGGCCAGTGTATAAACAAAACCACAACCTCCAGCTCTTCTATCGTCGTTTTTATGTTTTCATTTTCCTCTGGTTCTTGAATGGAGTCGGGCCTTGAATCTACATCTGTTTGTTCTTGTTAGTTGAGATTGACGCTATGTTATCCTCAACTGAATTCTATAATTGCTATTTTTCTTCACCCTTCGTACTTGAATCTGCCACGGAGTTGATGTTCCTAGATGTCTGTTGATCTCCCCTGATTTGACATGTTCCCCATGGCGCTGGAAATTTAATGACCTGATGCAAGGTTGAAGGAACAGCGTCCAATTCGTGGATCCATGGTCTCCCAAGAATCATATTTTATGCCATCTCCATGTCTACTACCTGGAACTTTGTATCTTTGATGACTCCTTCAGCAAATGTGGTGAGCGTTACCTCTCCTTTCGTAACGACGCTGGAATTATCAAACCCAGATAGAGTATGTGCCTTTGGTAGTACTTTTTCTTCAGCTTGCATCTCACGTAATACTCTTAATAGAATAATGTTTACGGAACTACCTGGATCAATCAAAACTCGTTTTACATTAGTATCGTATACAATTAAAGATATTACTAGTGCATCGTTATGAGGAGTTAACACGCCATCTGCATCTGCATCACTGAATGTAATGTTGTCTTCTTCTAAAACTTGCCGCACCCGTTTTCCTTGGGTAATTGTTACTTTGGAAATTTTGTTAGCGGCAGTATATGATATACCATTGATGTCTTCACCCCCACTTATAACGTTGACAGTTCTTTTGGGAGAGGGTGGTTTTGGAGGCTCATGCCTGTTCTTCATGTATGCCTGTTTACCTTTCTCACTGAATAACTCAGTGAGATATCCTTGTTTTAATAAATGATCAACTTCACCCTGTAAAAACCTGCAATCTGCTGTTTTATGCCCGTGATCGTTATGAAATTCGCACCAATGATCAGGGTTTCGTCTGTTTCGATTTGATCTCATCTCCTTGGGCCACCGAACCTTATCTCCCATGCCTCTCAAAACAGCCACGAGCTCAGAAGTGCTAACATTGAAATTATAACCACCAAACCTCGCCTTTAAACCTCCATCATCATCTCGTGACTCACGTGGCTTCGCTCAATCCCAAATCTTGATGAAGAACCTGACTCTCTATTCCTAGATCTATGATCGTACCTCTGATGATCCTGCTTTGACCGTGAGTCTTTCCCGCAGGTCCCATATAAGGCTCGTACCTATTTTTACCGAATCTTTTTTCGGACTCTGAACGTGTCGAACTTACCTTTTCTTCTTTTTGAAATCGTGGAACATTATCTTCCTCAATCCTCAACTTCGTACTATACCTGTTATAAACATCATTCCACGTTATAACGGGGAAATCTCGAAGGCTTTCCTTGAGTTTCCTCATAGCTTCCGAGCTTTTTTCATTCAAATTACTTGTGAAAGCTATAGCCGCCCAGTTGTCAGGTACACGTGGCAATGTCATTCTTGCACGTTGAAATCTGTCCACGAATTCCCTAAGTAGTTCTAAGTCCCCTTGCTTGATTTTGAAAATATCCTCCATACTTTTCTCTACTTTTTGAGCTCCCAAGTGTGCATTGATGAAAGAATCTGCAAGCTCAGCAAAAGAATTTATAGAATTTTCGGGTAAAAGAGAATACCATGTTAGCGCTCCTTTGGTGAGTGTTTCACCAAATTTTTTGAGTAATACCGATACAATCTCCTGCTTAGTCAAATCATTTCCTTTTACGCCCGTTGTGAATGCAGTCACGTGGTCTCGTGGGTCTGTCGTTCCATCATATTTTGGAATATCAGGCATTTTGAACTTTTTTGGAATTGGAAGTGGAGCAGCACTTGGCTTCCAGGGTTGTTGCAAATATCTATCCATATCTACCCCTTTGATTATGGGTGGCACCCCGGGTATCTGCTCTATGCGCTCACTTTGCTCCTTGAGCTGTTTCTGCAAGGTTAGTACTAAATTTTGTAAATCGGAATTAAATACATTACCTGGTTCTCTGTCCTGAGATTCGCTGGGAGTTCGTCCACCGCCTGAGTTAACAAGCCCAGAACGAGGGTTTTCCAAAGTGTTGTTNCCTAGGACAAGTCATCATGGTGGTAACTCTACCTAGCAGACTGGAGATCCCAAGAGCAGGTTCAAAGAGATCAAACAAAGTTATGAATGACGGTTCAACATTGTCAACTAACTCAACCCATTCTTGTGATGAAGACAATGTTCAAAAATGAGGTAAAGCATTAAGGCTTTTTGATGAGTCAATAAAGCTTAAAGCGTTTTTAATGATTTGATAAGTCTGGCAGGATATGACCAGATAGTGTGTCTTTAGGATTACACGTTTAGGAATCACCTATGTGAGTGTGAAGTGTAAGCCGCTTCAAGGAGAATGAAAGTAAAGGCCCATTCTCTAAGCACTCATGAAACCAGGCGGTATTCATGGCTAAAACGAACACAACCGTAAGAACCATAGATGGTTAAGGATTTATTGTGTGACTTATGTTGTCTAGGTATACAACAAAGCTCGACGGTTTAAAGATATCAAATCTACCGATTGACCGAGTATATCCGATATAAGTTCACTACGGAAAGCTCAAAGGGAAACCTACTTATCCAAATGCAATCAATTCTTGTTTGTAAAACACACACACGTCCGTGCATTCCTTTAAGTTTATAGCCATTCCCCATTCATGTGGGGGATTGTTGGGTTTGTTATTTAATAAATAATAACAAATGAGGTGTGAATGGAAAATGGTGGAAAAAGAAGTGGATGGATGACCCGCGACCCGGTCCGGTCTAGCCCGTTTTTCTTTCTCGGATTAATTTAAATTCCTTTTAAATTTCCCGCAAAAATTTCCAACAGTCATGGCTGTTCTGAAATAGTGTCACACTTGTTCCAACAGCCATGACTATTCTGAAAAGTTGCAAACCTCTTCAGAGGGTCACACCTGTTCTAACAGTCATGACTGTTCTGAAAGGTTGCAAACCTCTTCAGAGGGTCACACCTGTTCCAACAGTCATGACTATTCTGAAAGGTCGCAAACCTCTTCAGAAACATCACCAAGTTGGCTATAAATAGACCTTCAAATCCCAGAATATTTACTTACGAAATTTTCTGATTATCTTCTTCTTCTTCTGCACTAAAATTCCAGTGTGTTTTGCTGCCATCGAGTGGTTCACTGATCATCGGCATTTTTGATACCAACACTCCGGTGAGTTAAATCGTTCTATCCTGGGAGGATATATTCCATAACCTCGGGTACTTGAGGGGAATCATTTCCTTAAGGACACACTGTGTATTCAGTGGGCTCGATTTGTTCCTTCAATGTCTCAAAAATTATTTTGAAGTTCGAATATTATTTTTCAGAATTGTTTCTAATAACTTTCTGTTTTATTTTTCAGAAAGATTACTGTTTTATTTACTTACAGCAATACAGATAAATAACAAAAATATCCTTAAAATATTTTTTGACTATTATAACCTTTACAAATTAAAATACCCTTATCACATAAGTGTCCAAAAACGTAAAAAGAACAACACCAGTTGTAGAATACAAGTCAGAGTGACATACTTGGTGCATAAGAAACAAATTCGTATAATTATTAGTACTATTTGGATGAAAGTCAAACTCTTATGCTCATTACATTTTAATAACAACCTTTGTAATTCTCTCTAACACTCTCTGCGATCACGATTCGCTGCCTCACAGGTCGCCTCAACATCTTGGTATGTCTCCACCCCCTCTTATATATATATATATATATATATATACTAGTGATGGAGGCCTGTGCTAGCACATGCCCAAGATCAATAAATAAAATTGAGAAAATGACAGTGTATATTTTAATTACAGTAAAATTTAACAACTTCATATATTTAATTTATTTGTCTTACTTTTCTTTTTAGTTTATTTCAAAAGAAATAATATCACTTTTTATATTTGATAACTCTTCAAGTTCAACATTACACATGGCATATTTAAGATCACAAATTTAAAGATCATTTTGGTACATTACATATATCTTCAGTTTAAGGCCACAAAATTGAAAAGTCTTCTTTACTTTGTTAAACTCCATAACAAATCAACGAAGACACATAAAATAAAGAAGTAATAGTGACATATTTAGGTTGCTTCGATCAATAACATTAGTCATAAAACATCTCTTATGACTACTACTTTATAATTGAGCTGTTATTTTTTGTGGCATTTTTGTCCGGGGTTTATTACCTATCCAACTGCCTATCCATGCAACAATCAAAGATCTCTAATCTAATTCCTCCTAATGTATTGGTGAAAATTAGACTCGCCATGTGGGTTTATTAAATGGCGACATGTGTCAGCAAAGTTTGAAGAAAAGTGAAGAATGACATGTAAAGACGATATGTGAAACACCCCCGGGACCGAACATACCGTGTTTTTTAGCGTCGGAACTAATCATCATGAAATAGCCCAGATCAGGTGCGGGAGAATATCTCATAATTATAAATGAGGAAGGAATCGATTAATCCCGAATTATATGGGATTTACCATCATTACACCATCAGTTACAAATCAATTATTAATAAATGCAATAAATGATTGTAACGGTCAGAACAAGGCAATCAATTACAAGATTGACTCAACAGGCACGGGATTGACTCAACAGGCACGAGATTGACTCAACAGGCACGGGATTGACTTAACAGGCACGCGATTGACTCAACAGGCACGGGATTGACTCATCAGGCAAGGGATTGACTCATCAGTTACGGAATTAACTCATCAGTTATGGAATTAACTCATCAGTTACGAAATTCCAGCATTTACACAGCTGTTACAAGTCTTCCAAAAGTAATGGATGAATTGAGTAAATGCTCTTAATGGACACATAATTCAAGGAGAATGGTTACTTAGATTTAGTCCTATAAATAGACATATTTTTACCACCATGAGAGAAAAATCTAATTCTCTTCTCTACAATTCTATACATTGTAATTTATAGCATATTGCTCTCAAGTTAGCCAAAGTTCGGCCCTTCAAGCTCTGTTCGGCTCATTATCCTATCAAGGATCATTCAATAAGAATTCCTTCTTCTCTGCTTTATTTTTATTATATTATCTGTCATTGAATTTATTTCCAACTTCTCTATCACGTTGTATTAACGAAATTTTATATCTTTCGAATTGAATAGGTTGCTTGTGGCCCGTCATATAAAATTATTGCTTTGACCTTGAAAACTATTTTTTGGGTTAAACAGTTTGGTTCCGTTACCGGGAACTCAAGCAAATTTGCTATTCATCCAAAGATAGTAACAATTTTTGTTAATTGCTTGTTTTCAGTTTATACCTTCATCATGGCCAAAATTTACCAATCAACACAGTTGAGGACAACCAAGTTGGAGATGGCTTTACCATGCAGAATAAAAAGGGAAGAATAGCCATGATAATGATATGTAAGCAACAAGCATCGAAAAATAGAGAATGTATATCGATACATTGGTACCGCAACTATCAGTACTAGAACTAATTATAACGGATCTGTACGAAACAGTTCCGGAACAGGAGGTTCAGATACACCAGGTAATTTTAATTTGCAAAATTTAGTTCTAACCTTACAGGAACAGATCAAGGAACAGAACGAGCGGATAGAACACCTCCGGGAATTCCTATTTATCCTACAAGAATGATATGCATAACCGTTGCAGCACCGGGATTTAAACAGAAGAAGACACGGTAAATCAAATCGACACTAATAAGATGTCCAAAAACAGTCCCGGAGATCAAACAGATGTGATTCTTGAGTGATCTGAATCTAAACGCAAAAATCTAAAAAACAGGTCCGAGCAAAGAGATATGATATTTTCTTCACGGGCTGGAAAAGATCCGGATTTACCCGAACAGGTAAGGAATTACCTTGCTAAATTGTAAAATTTCATAGGAGAAGAATGAAGATTAGGAGGAACATGGGTAAAACACCCACGGGATTGCTTACAAAGATATCAGACCTAACAACTGAAAAAGAAGAGATAGCTGCAGGATAAAATAGCCCACGAGGAAAGAAGGTTCATTAATAACCGTGGACAATTATACAAATATTTTCGGAAGCAATCATTTAAAATAGCCCACGAGGAAAGAAGGTTCATTAATAACCGTGGACAATTATACAAATATTTTCGGAAGCAATCATTGAACCAAAGGCATCAGAAGCCACAAGGTCAAATGCTGAAGAACTAGAAATTATCATTGACTTCCCAAATAGGAAGGTTTGCGTTGGTCGAGACTCGACACCGAATTTAAAGGTAAGTTGATTAAACTTTTACATGTTAACAAAAATTGCTTTGCTTGCCTCCATGCTAACATAACAGGTGTACCACCGGAGGTAAAGGTTTATATGCTCAATATTGACCCGTAGTATAATCCGGTCAAGCAAAAAAGAAACTAGAGTCAAATAATAAAAGATAAAGTTACAGAACTTCGAAAGACCAGTTTAGTCCGAAAAGTCGAATCATTCGAACTTGCTATCTAACAACAACGCATCATTACTATCAAAATTCCGAGGAGAAAGATGATTGCCGGTACACCAAATTGTCTCGAATGTCTCGGTAAATGCAATTTTAATTCAAGAAGATAAAGGTACACAATTTTCTATCTATTATAAAATGCTCTTAGATACGGAAACTACATATCTACATTTTGATAAGTTGGCATTAATTGTAGTTGCCTAAATCTAAGGCTTTATTTTCAATGTTATTCAATTCCTGTAGTCACTATATTTTCATTGCGCAATATTTTGCATAAACATGAACTGTCAGGAAGGCTAGCTAAATGAGTAGTCGAACTAAGTGAATATGATATTGTTTATCAGTCACATACGGCTATAAAATCACAAATTTAGCATATTTCATGATTAATATTAGCTCAGACATATTACCCAAACATGTTATTTCTTGGATAATTCTCGGGATCTAGACCTTCTACACAATTAGGTCCACAAGTACTAAACTCCCCGAGTTAGGGACAATGCTTAATGCCTATCAGGGAAAGTAGTAAGATAATTCATAAAAGTTATTTTATTACTAACAATAAAGCCGAGTATGAAGCATATGCTACAGGGCTTAAATTAGCTTGGGGACTCAGAGCAAAAATATTGATTTAACGATTGATCAAATCCAAGAAAACTATGAAACCCAAGAAAATCGAGCCAGATGTACTAGTCTCGGATCTACTGCTGATATCACTGACTCTGAAAGCAACGTCGGGCACTTATTGAGAAATATCATTTCCGGATCAAACAATCTCGGGATTGATCCATCTCTTATTTAGGCGATCCTTGATCTATCATCAATTAGAATGAAAATGAGGTAAGCCTGACTAATTTAATTTGAATTGGCATAATAAATTCATTTATTACTTGCAGAATGGGACTTTACCCAAAGACAAGCATGCTCTCGATAACTTTGAGTGCGCCTCATCCCGTACTGCCTGCCTTGTTGAAGGAGAATTATATTTGAGAATATTTAAGGTTCCAAAAGCTAAAATGCCACATGGACCAAACAAAGCAGTGAAAATTACTCTGGTAATAAGGCTTTAAATCAAAACTCATCAAAGTCAGTATAAATAGCTCAAATCAAGATATGGCATGATCCTCGACAACATTTTGGAACCTCCGTAGTTCCCGACCAGAGTACAAAATATTTGATAAAAAGAGCTTCAGTACCGTCCCTATGTTGAAACTGGACCATTTGAAAGTCTATCAATATCGAAACTAACTATCCTACTGGGGACTATTAAACTCCGGATTGTCAAATTATGATTCCAGTGTTTGAGTTCTCATACCTCAAAACTCAAACGCTAGGAAGGTTACTTATACTTGAAGATTAGTCAATTTGACCTGACATGAGATTGACTCAACAGGCACGGGATTGACTCAACAGGCACGGGATTGACTCATCAGTTACGGAATTAACTCATCAGTTACAAAATTAACTCATCAGTTACGAAATTCCAGCATTTACACAGCTGTTACAAGTCTTCCAAAAGTAATGGATGAATTGAGTAAATGCTCATAATGGACACATAATTCAAGGAGAATGGTTACTTAGATTTAGTCCTATAAATAGATATATTTTTACCACCATGAGAGAAAAATCTAATTCTCTTCTCTACAATTCTATACATTGTAATTTATAGCATATTGCTCTCAAGTTAGCCAAAGTTCGGCCCTTCAAGCTCTGTTCGGCTCATTATCCTATCAAGGATCATTCAATAAGAATTCCTTCTTCTCTGCTTTATTTTTATTATATTATCTGTCATTGAATTTATTTCTCACTTCTCTATCACGTTGTATTAACGAAATTTTATATCTTTCGGATTGAATCGGTTGCTCGTGGCCCGTCATATAAAATTATTGCTTTGACCTTGAAAACTATTTTTTGGGTTAAACACCTAAACCTCCCGATATTGATCCAATGTATTCCACAGTAACTACTACTCCTTCCAACCCTAGTTTCAAAGACAAACTAATCGATGTCTTACAAGATGTTCAGATTAACATGATCATCGATTCACATGACCAACCTCATCCAATCCATCCTGATGATATGGGGAACCCCATCTCCCACTCAAATGGTGATCACCTAATTCAACTATCTCCAGAAGATCTCTAAAGAATTTACTCTCCCTGGAGGTACTCAATAATTATAAAACTACAAGGAATGAGGATTCAACACCAATTACTCAAACGGAAGATTCAAGACTTGTGGAAATTAAAGGAAAACTTCCCACTGATCGATCTAGGGTCAGATTATTATATTATAAAATTTAGCAATAAAGATAGCATGATCAAAGTCCTCCACAATGGCCCTTGGTTCATCTTTGGTCACTTCCTATCCGTTCAAAAATGGGTGCCTAATTTTATTATCTCAATGGCTACACTAACACAAGCCGCTATATGGATACGCTTACCATAATTGCCAACGGAATTTTATGATGGACTAATACTCAAAAAAGTTGGCAACAAAATTGGCAAGCTACTAAAGATTGATGCATGCACTTCTTCCACTCTAAGGGGTCATTATGCTAGGCTTTGCATAGAGGTGCCATTAGAGGTCCCCGTTACACCGTTCATTTTCATTGTCCAACATAAGTAGGAAATCCATTATGAAGGGGTAAATTTTCTATGCAAAAATTGCGGGAGATTAGGACATTCAATGGCCTAATGCAACTATTTAAAGCAAAGGAGCAAATCTACCAATCCAGAAGGAGACGATGCCAGTAGCCAATCCAAGGCATTGGACACTTCTAATTCCAGCATGCAAACAGGATCTCTTCTGCCCAAGGAGGATGCCTGCGCACTGTTGCTTTCCCCAAAAAAAGAAGGTCCATCTACAAGCCAAAAATGCCACACCACAATTCTGGTATGACAGTTGTTCCAATCCTTCCCACCCCAGGTAAGTCTAAACCCCCTCTACAAAATATTAACCTAGATGGCAAAAATAATGTTACTATCAATAAAGCTATTACTACTCCTTTTCTAAATGCTGAGAAGTTTAACCACAACAAAAATCACACTGTCACAAACAATAATTTTGATACTATGGAAGCTCTGTCTAATCTCACCAATACAAACACAAATGGCCTAGGAAGTAACGACACTTCTTGCATGACCATTGATGTGGCAGTCAATGAGCCAATGGACATCCATTTGGTAACCCCTAAAACAAGCCAATTAAATAACATGCAATCAAATAATTTCACTACTTCGTCTAATGATTCCCTAACCCCCCCCCCCCAAAA
>NC_031990.1:3808696-3823163 GCF_001879085.1 Nicotiana attenuata
CTTCGTACTATAGTCTACCCTAACCCCCCCCCAAACAAAACGTATTTCTCACTCAAATAATACTCAACTAACTAATAGTATCCAATCCCTCACTAATGAGGACTTACCTCTCTGCATGGAGAGTAATTCTCCACATCTAATCTTTAACCACGTGGACAAACAATTATACATCAACCCCTAAATGGCCAATGGAATCAACCACGTTTCTCACATAGAATCAAGGCCAAATATTTTTAATACCATTGCTCCAAGTAATCTCAAAGATATCTCTACATATACGATCATTGATAGCCTCCCCAACACGGCTAATCACAACACAACCCTAGACAACTCTTCTTCTAACGTTCATATAAACCCTACCTGTTCTCTTGACAATGCCAAGAATCCCAATAACCCAGAGAAGAAGGCACCACTACCACAAGATCACCAACCTCTTTAATGGGTGGAACAAGCCCTCATGGGCCATGCAATAACATTCAACATGGTTCTAAATGGCCAGGAAACGATTATTGTGCTCCAAAACTCCCACTTCCTAGCACAATTAGTATCAGGAGGCATGAACATGGCGATGAGCAACTATCTCAACCATGTGTGGATGAACAACATCCTTCACCTCTAGCCCTATCATTGAACCTGAGTCAAGCTCAAGCAATGAGAAATCAATGGAGTCTTCCCCCTCACTTCAATCCAATCCAATCTCAGCAAGTTCCAATCGATCTCCCCTTCTTCCCACCAGGGGAGATCAACAATGTGAACCCAATCTTCATTCCTTGGACAACCCTATTAGACAGTGTAGCTCCATAGAACAACTCCAACATGCAGCCAACACCTCATGCACACCCTCCACCCCCCACAAGATCCCCATGCTCCACTTCAGATCCCACAAATGATCCCTCGGGCTCAGGCCCCTCCCAATGCACCCGAACCAGAAAATACAGAAATGGAGGAGGAAGAAGAAATAAATCTACTGGGGTCTGGACCAGTCCTAGAGTTTTCAAGAATCAACGAAGTAAAAGTGTATCTATTCAGGGACCAATGAGAAAAGAGGTATGTACTCAGTTGCCCAGCAGCACTTTACAAATTCTCAATGGATGTGAGGCCTCCTCGGGACCCAACAATGGGAAACCATGCAATGATCTTAGTTCCATCATTGAGGAGGAATCCAGTCCTTCAAGCCCAGAGGGAAAATGGGCCAACAAATAACCATGCAAACATGTTTAGACCAACCAATATCATAATTTGGAACATCCAGGGAGGTAACAATGAGAATTTCAGATGAATTTTCGGGAAATGTTGGATACTCATAGGCCGTGCATGGTTACTCTTTTAGAAACTAGAATGGAAAGTCATATGTCCCTTCTAAGTGAATTTGATTTTTTTCAAATGATCGAGGTTCCTAGTGAAGGTCAATCCGGTGGTATAGTGCTCTTATGGGATGCTAGTGTTGTCAAGGTGCATGATTTTGTTAGGAATAATCAAGAGATACATGCCACTATTGAGGTACTCCCTTCTAAAACTACTTGGCTTTTGTCTTCCATTTATGCTAGTACTAAGCTTTATAAATGTGTTGAAATGTGGAACAACATAGAAAATATTAGCAATAGTTTTAAGGGGCCTTGGTTACTTAGGGGTGATTTCAATGATGTCCTTACTTCTAATGATAAATTAGGTGGTAACTCCATAAACTGTAGACATAGAAACACTATTTGGAATAGTATTAACCAGTGTAACCTTTTAGATCTGGGCTATAAGGGTTGTAAGTATACATGGTCTAACCATAGAAAAAATCTAAAGGGTTGATTATGGAACGTCTAGACAGAATCTTTGTTAACAAAGATTGGATTTTCCTATACCCTAAAGCTGTGGTTTTTCACCTTCCAAAAACTCACTTGGATCATAATCTTCTTCTCATTAATCTAATCCTTAGGAATGGAGACAGTAGAAATAAACCTTTCCGTTTGGAAACATTTGGTGTAGGCATCCGGATTTTATCAATATTGTCAAGCAATGTTGGCTAGGAAAAGACTTGGTTGATGCCCAAAATATTTTTACAAATGAGGTTATAAAATGGAAAAATACTACGTTTCGGGATATTTTTAAAAAGAAAAGGCAAATCCTAGCTAGATTAAATAGTATGCAAACTTCCCCTCATTACCAAAACAGTCACTTCCTTCAAAACCTTGAGTCCAACCTCCAACTGGAATATAACAATATTCTTCATATGGAACATGATTTTTGGCAGTTAAGGTCTAGGAGTAATTGGCTTAATGAAGGTGATGCCAACACCAAGTATTTTCACATTATAGCTTCAAATCCTAAACGTCAAAATGCCATAATGTACTTCACCAAAGATAATGGGGAGTGGATCTCTGAACCAAAGCAAATAATTGATCACACTCTCTCCTTCTTTATAGAAGCCTTTAAAACTGCTAAGATTGCTTCTCCAATAAGCAATTCAATCTCTGATCCCTCAAGTGCCAATAAGGCTGACCTAAGCTGCTTAGATTACCCTCTTACCAATATAGAAATCATTAAGGCTATTTTTTCATTCAGGCCTTTTAAAGCACCAGGTCGGATGGCATCCATCCATTCTTCTACAAAAAATATTGGCATATAATAGGAAACTCCTTTACTTCTTATTGTCATCAAGTTTTCAACACTAAATCCTTACCTAGTGGTATCAATGATACTTACTTATGTCTCATTCCCAAATTCCCTAATGCAAACAACCTCAAAAACTTTAGACCTATTGGGTTGTGCAATACTGCTTATAAAATCATCACTAAAATAATTGCTAATAGAATGAAATTAGCTAGAGAATTAGCTCAAAGTTGATGAAATTAGCTAGAGAATTAGCTCAAATTGTACCTTCTCCACAAAGTCTTCCTAATCTCCTCACTAATACTAATCTTTCTTCAAACTTCTTCAAATGGATTTGGGACCTTCATTGTCCAAATAAAATTAAAATCTTCCTATGGAAATGCTTACATAACCGTATACCTTGTCGAGCCTACCTAAATAAAATTGGCATGAACATTGACACCACTTGCACCACATGCAGATTAGGTATAGAAAACATCCAACATATTTTTTTGAATTGCTCGTTCACACGCTAATTCTGGACGACCATGGGAATCACTTCCCTTAACACAATTGGTGATGTAAATTGGCTTGTGGACCTAAGAGATTTTTTCATCCGTCACAACTCTCATACCATTTGTTGGGAAACCCTTTTTCTATTCTGCATATGGAAAATTTGGAAAAAATAGAAATCGAAATAACATTAATAACCTTAATTATTTTTTGGATGTGAAAAAGCCCATTCACCTTGCATGGGATATATCTTCTTCATAGAAAGAAACCTATTCACTATCAAAAAAGTTTCAATTGAGATCAAGTGGTATAAATCGCCTAAAAATATTATTAAAATAAATTGTGATGGAGCTTTCTCTATTAATAATAATGCAGCAGAAATTGGTGGGTCATTTTGTAACAGAAGTGGAGATTGGATCATGGGTTATCACAAAGTAATACACGCCTCCTCACCAATTCATGCCGAATTGATGGCCCTGCTAGAATGACTCAAAATTGCAAAGGATTTTAATCTTACAAATATGAAAATTGAAACTGATAGCACAGACGTCATTAAACTTATGTATGAGGATTGTACAAATTTTCATAATATTATTTTTGAATGCAGATGGTTAATGCACCAACTGAAGCTCCCAACCCTGAAGCATAACTTTTAGGGAAGGCACCAAAGTAGCACACTTGATGGCTAAAGAAGCAATGAAGCAACCCCCTGCCTCCCTCTACCAAATGTGTTTATCATGCTCGTCCACCTTATTTTGCTGAACAAGAAGTATTGACGAACAAGCATGAACTATGTAATAGTGTTAGAAGTATCTCTACCAATGTTTGTACTTACGTAGCCAGTATGGGCAATAATAATACCCTAAAGACTATGTCCTCCTATTGTAATATGTTTTAAGTAATATAATTATCTTGCTTTTATGTTTAAAAAAAACGGTGATACTGATACTAAAGATCATCTTCTAATTGGCCTCCCGTGTTTTACCTTTGAACTCGACTATAATATATGTAATTCCAGCAATGCAGAATGTCAACTCATTTTTCGAGTTTATGTAACTTTATTGTTGTAGAAGGTTAGTTTAGTGTTTTGTTTTAATAATTTGGCACGACAACCCTCTTTAAAAAAAGCATAAACTTTAACAAATAGCCACTTCTCATATCATTAATTAATTAATTGAAATAACTATAAATATAATCGTGTTTACCACAACAATAATATCCTAGATTAAGAGGGTGTTTAGATTGGCTTTTAAGCTGTTCAAATAAGCTTTTAAGCTCTTTTTAGTTTTTTTCAATGTTTGGGAATATCAGAAAAGTGCTTAGAATAAGTTAAAAACTGCTTAAAACAAGCCAAAAGTAATAAGCTGGACAACCCCAACTTATTACTTTTTGGCTTAAAAGCTATTTCTGCTGAAAAACCACCTTTTTTAAGCCAATCCAAACGGGCTCTAAAACAGGGAAACTCATAAAACTTCGAAGTTAGCCAGAGCAACTCGAAATGTAAGGACTCCATAAAAATTTCCTTCAAACCTCAGGAATTTTTGTCATTAATTGCTTACTTTTTATTATATAAAAAAGGAAAGATGGTCAACCAAGGACATATATGTCATTTCGAAAAAAATAATGTGTCCTCCTTGATATACGAGGACACCGCATTCTCTTGACCACGACACTCCTTTAAAAGTTTAAATAGTGATTAGACTACTTTTGCAGAGAGTTGCTCCATACAAATATTTATTTCGAATGTTTTTTTTCATTTGATAAAATCATTATTTTTGTTTTAGTCAACTAAAAGTTTCCACATAAAAAGTAAATTTAATTTTTAAATAGTAAAGCAACAAAGAGAAATATTGATAAATATTTACAAGATTTTCATATTTACCCATACTATTTTAGCACAATATAAAAATAAAGTTAAAAGATTTTTATTTATTCACATTATTTGAAGGCGATTTCAAACCTAAAAGTTTTATATTCAAAAGTAATTTAAAAACTATAGTTTGTTAAACCTTAAAAGTTAATTTAAGTGATGATAATTGTTCATCTGTTCTAGGAGGTTATCTCTTATGTACTTAATTGATGTGAAAATTTAATTTATATGGGTTGAACTCCATTCTTCCATGATAAGTTTTCAACATTCTATAAATTATCTTAAACTATTTTATATTATTTCATTATAAAAATTAACATGTGATAAATCTATAGAAAAATAAAAACATTTCTCTTTTATCCTTAATTAAGAAAAAATTAAAATCCTTATAATTTATATAGACTTCTATTAGATATTTATTATCTTATCACCGGTTACATTATTTTAAACGAGTTATAATAAAATATAATCTGAACTGCTATATTGAATTACTACAATTTATATCATGTTAATATTTATTTAGTGCAGTTGGTTCTCTTTGTTTGAAGTAGTAAATTGCCTCTTTAGGGATGCAAGTCCCCTTGGAAGTTCTCTTTGTTGACTGTACTAAGAATTTATCTTGATTTTGTTGTATACAAAACATAAAGTAAAATCATAAGTTTTTTTTCAACTTTTCTCGTATTGAAAAGAATGTTGTTGTTCGTTTTAACTTGCATCAGGTAGCTGATTGTTCCCACTATTGAAACACTTGCAAGACCAAATTGGATGTATTCAAAATTAGTTTACAAATAGATCGGTTTGTTTTTTATTGTAGAAAAATTGTTAATATAAATTACACTTCTACCTTTAATGTCTTGTTAAATATTCAAATACAGTGGGGAAATAATATCATTCAATCAATTTTACAATTTGATGTTTATATTTGACATTGATGTTAAAATGAGTATTATAGCACATAATTTTTTGTAAATTATTATAATAAATTTTTTTGTAAATTGTGATCCCCAATTTCATTCTCTATCAGTTATTAAATGGATATAACAATGATCGATTTATTTATCAAATAATTAATTGAGTACCGATAAACAACAATTTTAAGATTACAATATTGGGCTCGTATACGAGCCTTTCCTCATCTAGTCTATTCATACATTTAATAATACCTTTCAGCCATTTATTATTGTGTAAACTATTTGAGCTAGATAGAGCATACTAACTTTGGCAGAGTTGGAACTGAATCAAATGAAAAGGCAATAGAAAGGATATAATATGGTTGTAAAGATGTGCAGCTGACTTGCTAAGCTAACCCATAAATTAGCCACCAAAAAAAAAAGCAAGGAGAGAGAACCCCTTTGTCACGGAATGATGTTTTATGAGTTTACACTGATCAAACGATAAATATACATTAAGTTATAGAGTAAAATGTATACATTTCGTTTAGGCAGTAAATTTGCACTTTCACAATTGAGAGATCATTGGTATTAAAGTTCTTTTTTTTTCTTCTGAAATTATAGTTATTTTTATAGAGTAATTTGTTATTGTTTGGAGATTTAAACAATTATAGCCGGAATGTTTTTATAGACAACAACTGATATTAGCCAAGTTTTCATTACATTCCTAGTGCTTGCAAATTTTTTGAGGGGCGTTAACTTTTATAAGTTTTGAATTCATAAAGTTTCACTTATATGAATATTGAACTTCAAAGAGACATGGTCCCAGAATTTTATTCATATAAGTTCGAACTCCGGGACACGTGTGTAGCTATTAAGAGCATGTTTAGATTGACTTAAAAGCTGGTTAAATTAGCTTTTAAGCCATTTTTAAAGGTCGGGAGTGTTTGGCAAAAAAGAGAATAACTTAAGAAAAGTTAAAAATAGTTAAAAAAAGTCAAAAGTCACAAGTTGGCTGATCCTAACTTCTCCGTTTTTGGCTTAAAAGCCATCTTATGTTGACCAAAGAAATTACCTGTTTGTCCCTTATAACTTTTGCTAATCCCAAAACTACCCTCGTCAAATAAATCTTAAAACGTTGAACTACTCCCACTTTCTGTTCATCTTCTTTCCTCTTCTCCTCCTTCATCTTCAGTTGTTCTATATTTTCGCTTAAGTTTTTAGTGGAAATCGATCCTTGTTGTAAGTTTATTATTCTTTCCTTATGCTTTTTCTTTATATGCTTTTTCTTTGAGGTATGGGAATTCCCAGATTATCTCATGTTTTAAGCAGAGTCGTGAGCTGTAACTAGTGAGTTTGGTGCTATTCTTTTTTATATTTGGCATCTAAACGGAAAACTTCTGTAATTGGAAATAAATGGAACTTTGAGTTAACAGAGACTTTTAATTTGGTGTCAAAAACATCCAATTCGTTTCTCTAGCAGCGGAATATTACGAGAACTAGACATAAATTAATTTGTATAGGTATCAATTTAGCATTAAAAACTTGTAATAATAAGCTTATTTTTAGTGACTGTTATCAGCTTTAAGGATTATATATATATATATATTATATATATATATATACTATATAATATATACGGAATTTGAATTAAAAGATAATTTGAATTTATAGATAAAGTTCTAAAATTCGAATTTAAATTTAAAAATAAATTTATCTTTTTAATTCATGTTATTCATACTTAGTTCGGTTAATGATCATATGCAATCATTTTAGAACTTTTGTTATTTTTTCTAATTATTTAAAATACTATCTTCGCCTCTAGCAAAAAAAAAAAAAAAAAAAAAAAAAAACTACTTCACATAACTATAAAAACTCTTTCACATTTAAAATCCTATAAGTACAGTTCTTTGAAACACTGTTGCTAGAATTTGAATAAAACGAAATTCTTTTTAAAATAAATGCAATATATAGGGTACACGTCTATGTTTTCTAAATAACAAAAAATAGTGTACTAAATCAAATAAAAGTTTACTTGCATATATATAAAGTAAACAAACATGTTGGAGAAAGAACACACAAAAATCAGTCAATATTAAAAAAAATTGTTTCTTTTTCTTCTTGAAGAATATTTGTTTGAAGAGTCAATTTGCATAAATGGACATCAAACAAATAACAAACTTTGGCTATACAATTGCTATCATTAATTTCCAATTTAGCACATTCAAGGAATTGAATGATATAAGCTGAAACCCCTTCATTTAGCTGTAGTCAAGCCAAATTGCGAAGGGATATAATATTTTTCTAGAAGAATATAGTTTTGAATCATTAGATTATGTAAAGATTTTTTTTTTAAACTCAACAAGAGAGAAATTGATTTCTAATTGATAGTTTCTATGGCGACTTTCAAGTGTAACAAAGGAGTATATATAAGAAAAAATTGGTATGACGTGAAATTTTTTTTTTCAAATGTAAATATATTTTGAAATCTTTACTTTTTTACTTCAAATAATAAAAAGATAAGATTTTTGAACTGTAGAGAGTATTAAAATTATTATAATAGAAGTTATATCATGGATAAACTCAAAAAACTATAAATCTTATGGAATATTACATAATATCCGACCATATTTATTGTTTACTTTTATAGCTAATATAATAGATGATATACCGACAATACACGATTACGCACATATTATATATGGATTATATATAAATTACACATCATTCAATTTTTTAATTTAAGTGGTCGGGTGAGCACCTACTTAGGCTGATTAGATAAAGCCAAAATAAAAATATGAAATAATTTCAACCAAAGTCTAAAAATATAATTAAAGTTCATATGTAGACAATTTTTATTAAAACTAATCCTTTTATAGTGAAATAAATTAATTTTTTGTAACAAAAGAAATAATGACATAAAAAATAAGATAAAAGAAAATATATATTGAAAAAAATGTTAGAAAGATCTAAAAACGAGAAATAAAATATGACAACAAATTTCTTTTTATGTTTCATCTTTGTTGAGTATAAAAATTTTGAAAGTTAATCTCATTAATTTCAAATATTTTTTTTTTCAACTCAAATACATAGATTATAAGATAAGGATATCTTAGAATATTTTTTTTTAATTTACATTGTGTTATTTTTAAAAAATTACTATTACTAACAAACTGATATGATATTCAAATTTGAATTGGAATGCAAATTTTAATGAAATGAGACCAATCAGCCTGAGTAATTTTTCAGGGAAGATCATTTCCAAAATCCTCACTAAGAGATTGGCTCTTATCTTGCCCAGACTTATTTCTCAAAACCAAAGTGGTTTTATCAAAGGGAGATCCATTTCTGAGAATATCATGCTCAATTAAAAAGCCTAACAGAGGTGGCAACATTGCAATTAAACTAGATATGGCCAAGGCCTATGACAGGGTCTCTTGGACCTACTTATGCTGTTGTCTAAGGCAAATGGGGTTTCTCAGAATTATTTATTGACCTGGTGTGGAGGACCCTCTCAAGCAATTGGTACCAAGTCATTATTAATGGTACAAGGCATGGGTATTTTACTTCCACAAGAGGGCTAAAACAAGGTGACCCTCTGGCACCAGCTCTCTTTGTCCTTGGTGCTGAATATCTGTCAGTCAAGCTGAATCAGCTCTTCAATAATAACCTCTATCATGGTTTTTTTATGGAGAGAAGAGGGCCACAAGTGAATCACCTTGCATTTGCAGATGACATTATTATTTTCTCTTCAGGCTGCAAAACCTCTTTAAAACTAATTATGAAGACTCTTGAAGACTATCAGAGGCACAGTGGCCAGCTTATCAACAACAGCAAGAGTTTTTTCATTACCTCTCCTTGTGCTAGCAGGACCACTATTAATAGAGTTCATAGTATCACCTCCTATACCCACAAACAAGCACCTTTCAATTACTTAGGCTGTCCCATCTATATTGGTGCAAAAAAGATCAGTTACTTCTCTGATCTTACTGAAAAGGTTATCAACGGGCTAAGAGGTTGGCACTCCAAACTACTCTCCCCAGGGGGTAGACATGTTCTTATTAGATATGTTCTTTCAAGCAATTCCCATACACACACTCTCTGCAGCTACTCCCCCCAAGACTATACTGAGGAATATTGAGAAGTTTATGGCTGCCTTTTTCTGGGGTATCCAAGATGACAAGAACAAATATCATTGGGCAAGCTGGCCAAAATTATGCAAGCCCTACAGTGAAGGAGGTATCAATTTGAGAAGGCTGACTGATGTTGCTAAATCCTTTGAATACAAGCATTGGTGGAACTTTAGAACAAAGACCACCATGTGGTCTAGCTTTATCAAAGCTAAATATTGTAAAACTTCGCACCTTATGTCAAAGAAGTGGCAAAGTGGAAATTCCCATGCATGGAAGAGACTCACCATTACAAGAAAGGAAGCTCATCACCATATCAGATGGATCATCAAATCAGGCAGCAATAGTTTTTGGTGGGATAATTGGAGTGGTTTGGGAGCTCTGGGTCCCCTAATCCATCCTAGAAGGAGATTTAACAAAATTCAAGTTAGGAATTTCATCTCAAATGGCTCTTGGGACAGGAACAAATTGAGCAGCAAGGTCCCTAGTCATATGGTAAACACTATTATGGACATCCACTTTACTTACTCCTTGGAGGAAGATGATGAGCCTGTTTGGCTCCGTACTCATTCAGGTGACTTCTAAACTAAGTCTGCTTGGGATCTTATTAGAGAGAGAAGGCCCACCTTTGTTGTCCACAAATTTATATGGAAAAACGATGTCCCTTTCAAGGCCAGTTTTATTGTCTGGAGAGCTTTGAGAGACAAGATCCCTACTAATGTTAGAATTCATAATATGGGCATGGACATTAATCAAAATTGTCACTGCTGCAGAAGACATCAGCATGAAACAACTGACCATCTATTTAGCTGTGGTGAATTTGCAATGACAATCTGATCTATATTTACAGGGCCACCGGGTATTGATAATAACCAGTGCACACTGAGACTTAAACTCATGGCTTGGTGGCTGTCCAATTGTACCAATGATGCAATCAAAACCATCACACATGCTTTACCAGTGATCATTTGCTGGAACTTGTGGAAGAATAGATGTGCTGTCAAGCATAGAAACAAATCATCATCAAGCTTGAGAACTAAGTATGGCATTTTGAAAGACCTCTACTTGCTTCTAACTGTCAGTTACCCTCATATTACTTGGCCTCAGGAATACGTCCATATTATCAACTGTGCTGAAAAGCTTAGGGCTACAGTTAAAATTTGTAAGGTTATATGGGAACACCCCTCTCCTGGCACTTTTAAACTTAACACAGATGGCAGTGCACTACACAACCCTGGGAAGTGTGGGGCTGGTGGCATTATCAGAGATCACCAGGGAGATATGGTTTTGGCACTCTACTCCTCTTGGCACTGGTACAAACAACTTTGCGGAAGTTATGGCTATCAGAATTGGCATTACACTGTATATTAATTATCAAATTCAACAGCTTCTCATTGAGTCAGACTCCATGCTTATTGTCAACTGGATCCACAAACCTGACTCAGCACCATGGGCCATCAGAATACATATTAATGCTATCGATGAGATGTTAAAGGCCTTCACCTTTGTTAACATCAGCCACTGCTATAGGGAGGCCAACAGTGTGGCTGATGCTCTTTCTAAATTTAGTCACAAATGTGATTGACAGATTATCTATTACCAGTTGCAGCAACTACCTTATGGAGTCAAAGGTCAGATTCTGGCAGATAAGAGGAAAATGCCTCAATTCAGAAGGAGGAAGCTTAGAGATCTCAAACCACCTTGATATTCATCACTGCATCATCTTCTCCCACACAGTGCAGTTTTTCTCACTTTAGTTATGCAGTTTCATCCCCTGTGAGCCAACTGACTTGAGCTATCTAGTAAGACACCATGAAGACTAGTCAGACTTATGATCTTTTGACTTTCTCTCCTTGTAACCCATGTCCACTACCCTCTTCAGTCTAGCTATCAGCCGACCGCTTCAGTGAAGAGCCTAAGTGGTGCATGGGATCTGCTGTATATTATGTACTTTGTAGCATAGGGAGAATTCTATTTATGTCTAGGTTCTTTTGGTAACCTATCCTAGGCATAGTGTAGGAATTATCTCCCCTTCTCTTATTGTTTGTGACACCTTGTGTCACCTGTTATGGAGGTCAGGCCTAGCCCCCCTCTTCTTGTATCTTTTGCTTATTTATTTACATGGTAGGGGTCCATGCCAAACCCCCCTCCACCACAAGGAGGTTTTTAAAAAAAATAAAATAAAATTGGAATGCAATTTGAGTAGTATGCATTGAGGTTAAGCCAAGTATGGTATCGAAAAATAATCGACTTGACAATTTTAAGACAATATATGCAATATTTTATAATAATAATAAACTAATTTAACATTTAATGATTCAAAGAACAAAATTTTATATATATAGGGTATTAAAAATTCAAATTCTGGGGCTAGAGATATCGATAAACTTAAAGTGGAGTCGTACTGAAAAAAATTCGGCCAAAGAATCATTTAAATTTTTAGATAGCCGATTAAAGTGAATTTTAACTTAAGGATAATATCTTCACTTGCATCATTATAAAGATAATCATTATTATAATATATATAAAGTTTCAGAAATTAAAATTTCAAAATAGAAATATTTTTTGAAAGATAAAATCATACCAAATAAGAGTTCAAGTCGTTGTATAAGAGTCACGTCGTAATCAAAGAATTGTTTATATCGTGTCAACCTTTGTGCTTTGCCATAAATATGAGTTATTATTTCACGTTGTGGCTAGTTTTAGGTTCCAATGACACCTATGAGAATAGTGCAAAAATAAAATAATCACTTTGAGAATTGAGAAAATGTTAGTCTTTTTTCATGTAGTGTTTCTTAATTAATATCTGACGATTATCTATAATTATTTAGAAGGTCTAAATGTTAAGGTTATTTATATATAATTCAAATAACTCAGATATTTAACATAGTTAGTATCAAATATCAAAAGGAGTAAAAAGAATTCACTAGCTAAAGAATTTTTTTTATTTTTAGATAGCCAAGTAAAATGAGTTTTGAATTAAGAATAATATTTTCAATTATATTATTATAAAAATAATTATTATTGAAAATAATGTTTTAAAAAACTGAAATTTTAAGAAAGAAATTTTTTAAGTGTCACGACCCGGACTTTCCACCCTCGGGAGTCGTGATGGCGCCTACTGATAGGAGCTAGGCAAGCCAACTTAATTATTAACTTTTTAGGCAAACATCGACAATATTAAGGTAATGAGACATTTAATATAAAAGCGGAAGTCTAAAATATAAATAAACTGAAAACAAGTGCGGAAATTCAATTACAACATCTACCCAAGACTGGAGTCACTAACTCACGAACGTCTACAGAATACTAAATACAGAGTTTGAACAAAATTCAATACTGTCTGTTCCGGTACAAGGACAACAAACGAAATAAAGATAGAAGAGACTCCGGGCCATGCAGACGTCAGCAAGTCTACCTCGGGATCTCTGGACTGAAGTTAGCTCCCAACCAGCTACTGCTGTCCAAAAGCTGCTGCTCCGGTACTGTGATCTGTGCAAAAAGATGCACAGAGTGTAGCATCAGCACAACCGACCCCATGTGCTGGTAAGTGCCTAGCCTAACCCCGGCGAAGTAGTGACGAGGCTAGACCAGACTACCAGATAAACCTGTGCAGATATATATATACAAGTACAACAAAATAATAGCGGAAAGTAAGCAATTAAAGCTGGGAGGGGGAAACATGCTTATGGGGTAGCAGATAAAACAGAATATCAGGAATAACAAAAGAAACTACATCTGATTTCTTCTAACACAGAATAAGGGAAAACAAACCACTTTCACTTGTTTCAATTTCCTCTCGTTGCAGGCGTGCAACACGATCCCATTTCCTCATATCATGTGGTAGGCGTACCACTCGATCCCGTTTCATAATATCACGTGGTCGGCGTGCCACACGTTCCCATGTCATAATATCTCGTGGTCGGCGTGCCACACGATCCCATTTCATATTATCTCGTGGTCGGCGTGCCACACGATCCCATTTCTTTCAACACAATACACAATATAATCCCGGCAAGGGAGAAAGATGATATAATAAACTATCCCGGCAAGGGAATAAGATAATATAATAAACTATCCCGGCAAGGGAACAAAATAATATAATAAACTATCCCGGCAAGGGAGATCCAGCTATAACCAAATTATTCAGTTTCTACTTAACACAATTAAATCAATACTCAGTCTCAACAATTACTGGCTCGGTGTTAAAGATTTCCAACCAAGTCCTTATAAACAACAATTAAGAATCCGATAATTTAGCAATTTAGGACTCACGGTCATGCTCGACACCAGTGTATAGATACTCGTCACCATGCCTATACACCGTACTCGACAAATAGCAATTAGCAAATAAGACTCTACTCCTATTCCCTCAAGCCAAAGTTAGACCAAACACTTACCTCGAATGCTCCAAACTCAACTCAAGCCTCTAGTACAGCTTTACCCCTCGAAATTTCGGCTCCAACTCAAAATCCAAAAATCCT
>NC_031990.1:3823832-3833428 GCF_001879085.1 Nicotiana attenuata
CATATTTTTCTACGGACCCTCCAGGACCGTCAAATCACAGTTCCGGGTCCGTTTACCTAAAATGTTGACCAAAGTCAACTTTAATCATATTAATATCAAAATTCATCAATTTTTACACAGAATTCATATTTAAGCTTTCCAGGCTATGCGCCCAGACTGCGCACGCAAATCGAGGCAAGTAAAAATGATGTTTTCAAGGCCTCGGAAACACGGGATGAATGAGAAAGCAGGTGATGACCCTTTGGGTCGTCACATTCTCCACCTCTAAAACAACCGTTCGTCCTCGAACGGACAAAAGAAAGAAGTACCTGAGTCGGGAAAAGATGAGGATAACGGCTCCGCATATCAGACTCGGACTCCCAGGTCGATGCCTCAGGAGACTGACCTCTCCACTGGACACACACTGAAGGAAAACTCTTCGACCTCAACTGTCAAACCTCCGGTCTACAATAGCCACCGGCTCCTCCTCATAAGACAGATCCTTGTCCAACTGGACAGTGCTGAAATCTAACACGTGGGCTAGATCGCCGTGATACTTCTGGAGCATAGAAACATGAAACACTGGATGCACGGCTGACAAGCTAGGCGGCAAGGCAAGTCTGTAAGCCACCTCTCCCACACGATCGAGAATCTCAAATGGACCAATGAACCTAGGGCTAAGCTTGCCCTTCTTCCCAAATCTCATCACGCCATTCATAGGCGACACTCGAAGCAAAACTCGCTCCCCAACCATGAAAGCTACATCCCGAACCTTACGATCTGCATAACTCTTTTGCCGCGACTGAGCCGAACGAAGCCTGTCCTGAATGATCTTGACCTTATCCAAGGCCTCCTGAACTAAATCTGTACCCAATAACCGAGCCTCTCCCGGCTCAAACCATCCCACTGGAGACCGACATCGCCTACCATACAACGCCTCATCTGGAGCCATCTGGATGCTGGACTGGTAGCTGTTGTTGTAGGCGAACTCTGCTAAAGGAAAAAACTGGTCCCACGAACCTCCAAAGTCGATAACACAAGCCCGGAGCATATCCTCAAAAATCTGAATAGTCCGCTCGGACTGACCGTCCGTCTGAGGATGAAACGCTGTGCTCAACTCAACCCGTGTGCCCAACTCTCGCTGAACTGCGCCCCAGAAACGCGAGGTAAACTGCGTACCTCGGTCCGAAATGATAGATACTGGCACACCATGAAGGCGAACAATCTCCCGGATATAAATCTCAGCTAACATCTCGGATGAATATGAGACTGCCACAGGAATGAAATGTGCTGACTTGGTCAGCCTATCAACAATAACCCATATCGCGTCAAACTTCTTCCGATTCAACGGAAGCCCGGTAACGAAATCCATGGTAATCCTCTCCCACTTCCACTCGGGAAGCTCAATCCTCTGAAACAAACCACCAGGCCTTTGATGCTCATACTTAACCTGCTGACAATTCAAACATCGAGCCACATATGCAACAATATCTTTCTTCATCCTGCGCCACCAATAATGCTGCCGCAAGTCCTGATACATCTTCGCGGCGCCCGGGTGAATAGAATACCGAGAACTATGGACCTCCGCTAAGATCAACTCTCAAATCCCATCGACATTGGGCACACAAACTCGCCCCTGCAATCTCAAAACACCATCGCTATCTAAGGTCACCTTCGTGGCACCTCCACGCTGCACCGTGTCTCTCAGGACACACAAATGGGGATCATCAAACTGCCGATCACGGATACGCTCCAATAATGAAGAACGAGCGACCGTGCAAGCTAACACTCTGCTAGGCTCAGAAATGTCCAACCTCACAAATCGATTGGCCAAGGCCTGAATATCCAAAGCAAGCGGTCTCTGGCTGACCGGAATATAAGGAAGACTACCCATGCTGGCGGACTTCCTACTCAATGCATCGGCCACCACATTTGCTCTCCCCGGGTGATACAAAATAGTAACATCATAATCTTTCAATAACTCCAACCACCTCCTCTGCCTCAAGTTCAACTCCTTCTACTTGAACAAGTACTGAAGACTCTTGTGATCAGTGTACACCTCACACGCACACCATATAGGTAATGCCTCCAAATCTTCAAAGCATGAACAATGGCTGCCAACTCTAGATCATGAACCGGATAATTCTTCTCGTGGATCTTCAACTGCCTCGAAGCATAAGCAATGAATCTGCCATCCTGTATCAATATTGCACCAAGCCCAATGCGGGAAGCATCATAATAAACTGTATAAGGCCCTGAACCTGTGGGCAAAACCAATACCGGTGCCGTAGTCAGAGCTGTCTTGAGCTTCTGAAAGCTCGCCTCACACTCATCTGACCATCTGAACTGGGCACCCTTCTGGTTCAATCTGGTCATCGGGGCTGCAATAGATGAAAACTCCCTCCACGAACTGACGGTAATAGCCTGCTAACCCCAAGAAACTCCAAATCTCGGTAGCTGATGCTGGTCGAGGCCAGTTCTTCACTGCCTCAATCTTCTTCGGGTCCACCTGAATACCCTCTGCTGATACGACGTGACCCAGAAATGCAACTGAACTCATCCAGAACTCACACTTCGAGAACTTAGCATATAACTGACTATCCTTCAGAGTCTGAAGAACTACTCTGAGGTGCTGCTCGTGCTCCTCCTGGCTGCGGGAGTACACCAGAATATCATCAATAAAGACTATCACGAACCAGTCCAAATAAGGCCTGAACACTCGGTTCATCAACTCCATAAATGCTACTGGGGCATTGGTCAACCCAAATGACATGACCAAAAACTCATAATGCCCATACTGAGTGCGGAATGCTGTCTTAGGGACATCAGACGCCCTAATCCTCAGCTGATGGTAGCCAGATCTCAAATCTATATTTGAAAACACCTTTACACCCTGAAGATGGTCAAACAAATCGTCAATCCTCGGCAATGGATACTTATTCTTGATCGTCACTTTGTTCAATTGCCGATAATCAATGCACATCCTCATCGAACTATCCTTTTTCTTCACAAATAACACCGACGCACCCCAAGGAGAAACACTAGGTCTGATAAAACCCTTCTCTAGCAAATCCTGCAACTGGTCCTTTAACTCCTTCAACTCTGGCAGGGCCATGCGATACGGCGGGATAGAAATGGGCTGAGTGCCCGGAGCCAGATCAATACAAAAATCAATATCCCTGTCGGGCGGCATACCCGGCAGGTCTGAAGGGAAAACCTCGGGAACTCCCAAACAATAGGAACAGAATCAATAGAAGGGACCTCTGTGCTGGAATCGTGAACATACGCCAAATAAGCTAAACACCCCTTCTCGACCATGCGTCGAGCCTTCACACATGAAATAACACTACGGGTGGTATGCCGTTGGGTCCCTCTCCACTCCAAACGGGGCAAATCTGGCAAAGCCAAGGTCACGGTCTTGGCGTGACAATCCAAGATAGCATGATACGGGGACAACCAATCCATCCCTAATATGACGTCGAAATCCACCATGTCTAAGAGCAATAAATCAGCACGGGTCTCAAGACCCTCAAACACTATCACACAGGAACGATGAACTCGGTCGACCACTATAGAATCACCCACCGGTGTAGATACATAAACAGGAACACCCAGAGCATCACTGGGCATGACCAAGTATGGTGCAAAATAGGACGACACATACGAATACGTAGACCCAGGGTCAAATAGCACTGAAGCATCCCTATCACAAACCAGAATAGTACCTGTAATGACTGCATCTGAAGACTCAGCCTCTGGCCTGGCTGGGAGAGCATAACACCGGGGCTGGGGCCCACCTCCCTGAACCATATCTCTGGGACGATCGGCTGCTGGCTGGCCTCTACCTCTGGCGGTCCGAGCTCCACCTCTATGATCTCTACCTCTACCTCTATGGCCTCTACCCCTGCCTCTAGCTGGCTGGGCAGGCTGTGGAACCTCCGGTGCCTGAATCATAGCACGAGAACTCTGATGCTGAGAGCTATCAGAAGCTCGAGGGCAGTATCTGGCAATGTGCCTCGTGTCGCCACACGTGAAACAAGCCCTTGGCTGCTGAGAATAACGGAGTGGTGGTGCGCTGATATGTGCTGATGGTGAACTGAAAAGCTGCTGGTCAGAATACTGCGGCTGAGAGCCACGACCACGTGAAGTACCGTGTGAGACCTGTAGGGCCTCGAAGGATGGCCTCTACCATAAGAATCCCTACCTCTAAACGAGGTACCACTGAATCTACCTGCATGACGGGGCCTCTTATCAGACCCATGTCCACCTCCCTGTGCAAGAGCCATCTCTATCCTGCGAGCCGCATTGGCCGCCTCCTGAAAAGAAATCTCACTCCCGGCTCCCATAGCCATCTGGAGACGGATTGGCTGAATCAATCCATCAATAAACCTCTGCACCCTCTCTCTCTCGGTGCGGAGTATAATAATAGCATGGCGTGCTAGAACAATGAACCGGGTCTCATACTGAGTGACTGTCATAGAGCCCTGCTGGAGGCGCTCGAACTGCCTGCGAAGCGCCTCTCGCTGAGTCACTGGGAGAAACTTCTCCAGAAATAACTCTGCAAACTGGTCCCAAGTCAATGATGGCGACCCTGCTGGTCTAGATAAACAATAGTCCCTCCACCAAGTCTTGGCAGATCCTGCTAGTCGAAAGGTGGCGAAGTCGACCCCATTGGTCTCCACAATACCCTTAGTCCGAAGAACCTCACGACAGCTAAATAAGAAATCCTGGGGATCCTCTGAAGAAGTATCGCTAAATATGGTGGTAAAGAGCTTGGTGAACCTATCAAGCCTCCACAAAGCATCTGCGGACATAGTCGCTCCATCGCCGGCCTGAGTCACAATACCCGGCTGAACTGCCACAGCTGGCTGAACCACTGTAACCTGAGCCTGGGGAGCTACCTGCTCCGGAGTGCGTGTAGCGGGAGTCTGAACTCCTCCCCCAGCCTGAGAAGTGGTTGGTGCTACTGGAAGCAAACCCGCTCTAGTGATGCTCTCCACAAAGCCTACCAATCTGACCAAAGCGTCCTGAAGAACTGGGGTGGCTATGAACCCCTCTAGGACCTGAGCTGGGCCCACCGGAGCTGCTGGGGCTGGAACCTCCACATCATAATCAACATGAGGCTCCACCTCTGGGACAGCTGCCCGGGGCTGAGCTCTGCCCCTGCCTCGGCCTCTGGCACGGCCTCGGCCTCGCCCTCTGCCCCTCGTAGGAGTTGCTGCTGGGGGCTCAGGCTGCTGCACGGTAGAAGAGGAAGCACGTGTTCTCTCCATCTGCGAAAGAACAGAGTAGAAAGACAATCAGTATTGAGAAACACAATCGCACGACAAGAAAGAACAAAGTGAAATTTTCCTAACTCTGTAGCCTCTGAGGGATAAATACAGACGTCTCTGTACCGATCCCTCAGACTCTACCGAATTTGTCCGTGAGTTGTGAGACCTATGTAACCTAGTGCTCTGATACCAACTTGTCACGACCCGGATTTCCCACCCTCGGGAGTCGTGATGGCGCCTACTGATAGGAGCTAGGCAAGCCAACTTAATTATTAACTTTTTAGGCAAACATCGACAATATTAAGGCAATGAGACATTTAATATAAAAGCGGAAGTATGAAATATAAATAAACTGAAAACACGTGCGGAAATTCAATTACAACATCTACCCAAGACTGGAGTCACTAACTCACGAACGTCCACAGAATACTAAATACAGAGTTTGAACAAAATTCAATACTGTCTGTTCCGATACAAGGACAACAAACGAAATAAAGATAGAAGAGACTCCGGGCCATGCGTACGTCAGTAAGGCTACCTCGGGATCTCTGGACTGAAGTCAGCTCCCAACCAACTACTGCTGTCCAAAAGCTGCTGCTCCGGTACTGTGATTTGTACAAAAAGATGCACAGAGTGTAGCATCAGCACAACCGACCCCATGTGCTAGTAAGTGCCTAGCCTAACCCCGACGAAGTAGTAACGAGGCTAGACCAGACTACCAGATAAACCTGTGCAGATATATATACAAGTACAAAAGAAATAATAGCGGAAAGTAAACAATTAAAGCTGGGAGGGGGAAACATGCTTATGGGGTAGCAGATAAAACATAATATCAGGAATAACAAAAGAAACTACATCTGATTTCTTCTAACACAGAATAAGGGAAAACAAACCACTTTCACTTGTTTCAATTTCCTCTCGTTGCAGGCGTGCAACACGATCCCATTTACTCATATCATGTGGTAGGCGTACCACTCGATCCCGTTTCATAATATCACGTGGTCGGCGTGCCACACGTTCCCATGTCATAATATCTCGTGGTCGGCGTGCCACACGATCTCATTTCATATTATCTCGTGGTCGGCGTGCCATACGATCCCATTCCTTTCAACACAATACACAATATAATCCCGGCAAGGGAGAAAGATGATATAATAAACTATCCCGGTAAGGGAACAAGATAATATAATAAACTATCCCGGCAAGGGAACAAGATAATATAATAAACTATCCCGGCAAGGGAGATCCAGCTATAACCAAATTATTCAGTTTCTACTTAACACAATTAAATCAATACTCAGTCTCAACAATTACTGGCTCGGTGTTAAAGATTTCCAACCAAGTCCTTATAAACAACAATTAAGAATCCGATAATTTAGCAATTTAGGACTCACGGTCATGCTCGACACCAGTGTATAGATACTCGTCACCATGCCTATACACCGTACTCGACAAATAGCAATTAGCAAATAAGACTCTACTCCTATTCCCTCAAGCCAAAGTTAGACCAAACACTTACCTCGAATGCTCCAAACTCAACTCAAGCCTCTAGTACAGCTTTACCCCTCGAATTCGGCTCCAACTCAATCAAATCTCTGAAATAACGACTTTATAATATTAATAATAGCTAAACAAATCAAACCCAATGCCTAAATATAGATTTCCAACCTTTCTTCTAAAAATTCAAAAAAAACGACCCCGGGCCCGCTTGGTCAAAACACGAGGTTCGAACCAATTCCATATCACCCATTCCCCCACGAGCCCGAATATACGATATGTTTTCAAATTCGACCCCAAAACGAGGTCTAATTCGAAGAAAAATCGAAAAGCCCTAACTCTACCCATTTCCCCCAATTTCAACACTAGATTACATGATTTGAGCCTAGGAATTTAAAAAATGATGAAGGAAATCGAAGGAAACAAGTTAAACAATACTTACCCAGGAAGCTTTGGTGAAGAAGAGCTCTAGAAATCGCCTATGGGCTGTGGAGGAGATGAGTTCGTGTGTTTTTAGGTGAAAAATCCCATATGTTCTGATTCTGAAAACTTAAAAATATAACAGGGCATTTTTGTTCTATGCGTTCGCGACATGAGGGTCGCGTTCGCGGAGAAGGAAGACTGGGGAGCATCGCGTTCGCGATGGGGATGATGCGAACGCGAAGAAGGAAGCTGGGGGGTCCAGGGATTCGTTATACGCGAACGCGTTAAGGACACGCGAACACGATGAGGAAGACTGTAAGGGTACGCGTTCGCGAACTGTTGAGTGCGAACGCGAAGAGGAAATTCCTGGGACCCTGAACTTGGCTTACGCGATCGCGATGCTAGGGACACGAACGCGAAGAAGAGTGGATTCGGGGCTATGCGAACGCGAGAGGACATTGCGAACGCGATGAAGAAAATCCCTGTGTAAAAATTGCAGAAAATCTGCTATCTGCCTAAGTTCAAAACACCTCGAAACACCTCTGAAACACTCCCGAGCCCTCGGGGCTCCTAACCAAACACACACACTAACTCAACAACATCCTACGAACTTAACCGTGCGATCAAATCGCCAAAATAACATCAAAAACGAGGAATCAAACCTCAAAATCATCACTTTTTCATCAAACTTCATAAACTTTCATTTTTAGATATTTAGGTCCGAAACACGTCAAATGACGTCCGATTTCAACCAAATTTCACAGGAAGCGCTTAAACCACATATAGGACCTGTACTGGGCAACGGAACCAAAATACGGGCCCGATACCAACACTTTCTAATCCATTTTCATTCACATTTCCATATAAATTTCAGAAAAACAATTTCTCTAAAAAAATTCATTTCTCGGGCTCGGGACCTCGGATTTTGATTCCGGGCGTACGCCTGAGTCCCATATTTTTCTACGGACCCTCCGGGACCGTCAAATTACGGGTTCGGGTCCGTTTACCCAAAATGTTGACCAAAGTCAACTTTAATCATATTAATATCAAAATTCATCAAATTTTACACAGAAGTCATATTTAAGCTTTCCAGCTACGCGCCCGGACTGCGTACGCAAATTGAGGCGACTAAAAGTGAGGTTTTCAAGGCCTCGGAAGTGCGGAAAAGAGAGAAAACAGATGATGACCCTTTGGGTCATCACATTAAGAGATATCAACATACCAAACAAGAGTACAAGTAGTAGTAAAAGAGTTAAGTCTTATCCAAAGAGTCATTCATTGTCTCAGCATTTGATTGTTTTGCCATAAATATGAGTTATTATTTTTATTCCTGACTATTTTTAGGATCCAATGATACCGGCCAGAATGGTATCAAAAGAGAAAAATAGAAGAAATGGTTAATTTTTTTTTCATGTAGTTAATATCCAATGATTATGTATATTTACTGAGAAAGTGTAAATTTTAAGATTATTTACATACAATCCAAATAACATAAATATTTAACATGATTAGTATCCGCGCATCCGCGCGGGTACTAATACTAGTATATATTAAAGCAAGAAAGTTTGCATTGTAGTTAAGCCAAGTGGCTAGCTATTAAGAAGCCACTTGGCAAACTTAGAACAAAGAGATAATTAATTACTGAAATCAAAATGGAAACAAATTAATTCAAATTTTGATTTACCTTACTTCCCTTTAATAATTAAAGGAAAGAATGAGGAAAATTAATTAACACAAGTAATCTTTAATCCAAATTCACGTCTTTTCTTAAGTTGTTCAAATCAAGTTTTACAATGTAAAAATAAATGTAATAAATATATTAAATTGAAAATAAGAAATTTTGAATTAAAATAAAATAATTTGAATCTATAAAGAAATAATATTTGCATTGTGGTTAAGCAAAGTGACAAGCTATTATAAAATTATTTGGCAATTTAGAACAATATGTATAATAACATTTAATTTAAATTGAAAGGTAAGATTTTTTTTAATTTAAATGGGAAGATTGTAAATAAGATTTTTCTAAAGATACATTATTTAATTTACTAAACAAAATATTACATTATTTAAATTATCAGTAACTTACTAATTGAGAAAATTAATCAAATATTATAGTAGAAAAAAATGACGAAAAGAGGGGGATATATATTGAAATTATGGTTAAGCCAAGTGACAAGCTATTAAAAATTCACTTAGGGATATTATCAAATAATTAAGGAGAATTTGTAGGGATATTGTCAAATAAGAAAAAATAGGTTAATAACTATATATGCAATCCCATTTACTAAATTAAATCTTTTATTATTCAATTCTGTCTTGAATCTTATATGGCAATTTTAAATTCAATTTTATTATGGATCTTTAATTATTTCAATTCCGTTTAGGCTCCTTCATTACAGTGAATATTATCAATTAAAGGGGGGG
>NC_031990.1:3833587-3913764 GCF_001879085.1 Nicotiana attenuata
AACGCGAGGCAACCCCAAATGAGGTTTTCGCGGCCTCAGAAGTACAAGGGAGTAGGAATACAGGTGATGATCCCTTTGGGTCGTCACACTGAATTAGGTAGGGGTAAGGTCTGCGTAACTACCCTCCCCAGACCCCACTTGTTGGGATCAAACTGGGCTTGTTGTTGTTGTTGTTGTTGTAATTAAACTTAAATCGATCATATATAAACATAAAGATAAATATAAAAATTAATTTTAGCATATACTATTATTACTTCTTCTACTACTACTACTACTACTACTACTACTACTACTACTACCAATAATAATAATAATAATAATAATAATAATAATAATAATAATAATAATAATAATAATAATAATAATAATAATAATAATAATAATAATAATCGCATATCTTCTGTCTATTTATTTGTTAAACCAAAAAATTCAAATCATATCCAAGCTTTTAAATTGAAAAATAAAATAAATTAAATTTTATCCAAGCTTTTGAATAAGTAAAGAAAACTGCAAGGATGAAAAAAAAATACTTTTACATTTTGGTGAAATATAGAGTATGAGCATATGCACTTCTATTATTAATATATTATTATATTAAACACCAAATAAAATAATTATATAAAAGTTTTATAGTAGGAAATATGTAACGACCCGATCGGTCGTTTTGAGTCCTAGCGCTCCGTTCAGCAGCCTGAGGCCATGAGCAGCTTCATTTCAGGTATTATAACTTGTACGCGTGGTCGGAAATAAGTTCCGAGAAGTTCATAGTTGATTTGGGAAGAGAATTCCTATTTCAGAAGCTTAAAGTTGAAAGAATGAACTAAGATTGGATTTTTAGTAAACGACCTCGGAATCAGGATCTGAAGGTTCCAACAGGTTCCTATGATTATTTCGGACTTGGGCATATGCCCGGTTCGGGTTTTGGATAACCCGGGAGTGTTTTGGTGCCTATTATGGAAGTTAGCATTTTAGAAGAAATTCCATAAGTTTGGCTTGAAGTGCATTTCATGTTATCGACGTCCGTTTGGGATTCCGAGACTGTGAATAGCTCCGTATGGTGATTCTGGAGTTAGGAGCGCGATCGGAAGTGAATTCGGAGGTCCGTAGGTCATCTTGGAGCCATTTGGCTAAAGATAAAAATTTGAAGATTTTTGAGAAGTTTGACCCGAAGTGGACTTTTTGATATCGGGGTCGAAATCCCATTCCGAAAGTTGGAGTAGGTCCCTAATGTCGAATATGACTTGTGTGAAAAATTTGAGGTCAATCGGACGTGATTTGATAGGTTTAAGCATCGAAAGTAGAAGTTGGAAGTTCTAATGTTCATGAAGCTTGGATTGGGGGTTGATTCGTAATTTTAGCGTTGTTTGATGTGATTTGAGGCCTCGAGCAAGTCCGTAATGTGTTTCGGGATTGGTTGGTATGATTAGTTGGGGTCCCGGGGGCCTCGGGTGGATTCCGGGTGGTTGACGGATCGATTTTTGGAGTTGAAGAAAAGCCGAAGCAGCTGGTATCTGGTATTTCCGCACCTGCGAAGTTTTGGCCGCAGGTGCGGAGCCGCAGAAGCGGCCAGGAAGACCGTAGATGCGGATTTTGGGTGAGGAAAGCAGGGACCGCAGATGCGGTCAGGGAGCCGCAGATGCGGGACTGCACCTGCGGAAAAGGAAGCGCAGAAGCTGAAGCTGGGCGGCTTGGGAAGGAGCCGCAGAAGCGGCGCTTTGACCGCATAAGCGGAAATAATTCCGCAGAAGTGGAAATGCCTGGAGGCAGAAAGTTTGTTTTAAAATTGGGGTTGAGTTCATTTCTCTCATTTTTTTCAAGGCTTGAGCGATTTTTGGGGAGCTTCAAGAGGAGATTTTCGTCATCAATGTTAAGGTAAGTTATCCCCACCTATTTTGAGTTGAATACATCAATTATGTATGGATTTGGGCATGAAAATTAGTATAAAAATTGAAGTTTTGGTGGAAAACCTAGAAAATTATATTCTTGAAATTTAGCCACGAAATTGAGCATGGAATTTGGAGTAAATTGTATATTTGAGTTCATAAGGTCATGGGTAATCTTTATCTTCCAAAAATTTCGGATTCCGGGCACGTGGGCCCGAGGGCGTTTTGGTCAACTTTTTGATCGGAGTTAGGAATTTCTATGAATTAGTATGTAATGAATAATTAAGCATATATTAATGGGTTTGTGTAACCGTTGGCTAGTTTCGGAGCGTGGTGCATCAATTAGAGTCTTCAGAGGGGCGTGGAGTGCCGGTTATGGATCTTCGGAGCGAGGTGAGTCTCTTTTCTAACCTTGTGAGAGGGAAATGTCCCCATAGGTGAATTAATTGGTTATGTGCTCCTATTTGTGGGGGCTACGTACGCACGAGGTGACGAGAGTCCGTGCGTAGCTACTATTATGCTATTGTCCGGGTAGCTAGGACCCAAAAGCATGAATACTTGGATTATTTGTAAACTCTATGATAGCTTGAATTGCTTATATCACACGGAACTTGCAAATGAATTTCTAAAGGGATTTAACTTTACTTCTTAAAATTTGTTAAAAGAGAATTGGATATATTTTGATAAACATTACCTGATAAGTTCTTACTTGATTGATTGAGCATGTATCTCTATGTGTACCTGCGTCGCATGCACGGTTCGCGAGCAGGGTATGTGATTATTTTATGTTGACCGCGTTGCAGATTATTTCGCGAGCGGGGTAATAGATGCATCTATAGGCGCGTCGTCAACCATCGGCAAGTGCACATTTTATTTCTGTTGGATCGGGCCGTCGCCTCGGCATAATTTGCGCATGATATTTATGTATATTGATGCATGAGAAATTTTTAATGATGATATTGCCCTTCACGGCCTGATGTAAATTGATAAGATAAACAAAAGCGAACCTTGAAAATCCCTTATTATTTGTAGAAGGTGTATTACCTGTTTACCCGCTCTGTGAGTTAGAACTGATTTATAAAACCACTGATTTCCTCACATTTTTAGTATATTATTATTGGACAGCGTCAAAGTTGACCATCTCGTCTCTACTTCTCCGAGATTAGACGGGATACTTGCTGAGTAC
Source organism: Nicotiana attenuata (assembly GCF_001879085.1). Lineage (NCBI taxonomy): Eukaryota > Viridiplantae > Streptophyta > Magnoliopsida > Solanales > Solanaceae > Nicotiana > Nicotiana attenuata. The sequence continues at coordinate 3,836,657 of NC_031990.1, forward strand.
ACGTTGATTACGTACTCATACTACACTACTGTGCATTTTTATTGCACAGGTATAAGTAATTCTAGTGACCTACTGGGCGTAGCAGCGCGGATGACTCTGGGACTAGGTGAGCTGCATTGTTTGAGGCGACCCGCAGCTTGTGTAGTTCCTTTCAGCATTTTTATATTTATTCCCTGTCCACTGTATTTCGGACAAATATTGTATTTTATTTTTCTTATCAGTAGTTGCTCATGCACTTGTGACACCGGGTCCTGGGATGGTTTCCGAAAGATTTGTACTAATTATTTGTTACTTAGCTTGAATTGACATAGTGATCCATGTTTATTTATGAAAATTGGAAGGAAAAATCCTAGATTTTCAAAGGGATTAAAAGAGAATTTAATCGATAATTTAGTTGGCTTGCCTGACAGAGGTGTCCGGCGCTATCACGACCCTTAGTGGATTTTGGGTCGTGACAATATGGTATCAGAGCACTAGGTTCCTAGGGTCTCACGAGTCATGAGCAAGTCTAGTAGAGTCTCGCGGATCGGTACGGAGACGTCTGTACTTATCCTCGAGAGCCTGCAGGACTGTTAGGAGTACTTCCCTTCTTGATTCCTTATCGTGCGATTTGACTTCGTGTGTAACGACCCGACCGGTCGTTTTGCCTTTTAGAACCCCGTTCCCCTAAATAAAGCCTCCCGTACTTACTTTAACTAGTTTACGACTTGCGGGGACGATTGGTTCAAGGATTGGTATAGTTTTGGGTAAAAATATGCCCATTTGCTTCTTTTAGATTTCTTAAAAAGACCAAGTTTGACTCCAGTCAACATTTTGGGAAAACGGACCCGGATTCGCGATTTGGCAATTTCTGAGGGTCCGTGGGAAAATATGGGACCTGGGCGTGTGTCCGGAATCGAATTCCGAGGTCCCTAGCCCGAGTAATGAATTTTTATCTAAAATTCTTTAATGGAAGCTTTAAAGAATTCAAGAAACTAAGAAATCATTGATTCCCTAGGTATCAGACTCGGATTTTGGTTCCGAAGCTTGGTACAAGTCCGTAATGTCATTTAAGACTTGCCCGTAAAATTTGGTGTCAATCCGAGTAGTTAGGGTGTTCTAAGATTTAGCGTTGTTTTCGGAGTTTCGAGGGTTCGAGTAGGTCCGCCTCGTGATTTCAGACTTGTTGGTATGTTTGGGCGGGGCTCGGGAGCCCCGAGCGTCAAATGGCCGAGGCTCGAGTGAAGTTAGAAAGTTGAGAAAAGGCTGAAGGCTGCTACTTCTGTCATAACCGCATCTGCGGTTCAAGGACCGCAGAAGCGGGACCGCAGATGCGGTCAAGTGATCTCAGAAGCGGCCCAAGGCAGGCCCAAGGGAAGCCGCAGATGCAGCCTTATTTCCGCAGAAGCGGTTCCGCATAACCGCTTCTCAGACCGCAGATGCGGTCCAGCCTCCCTTAGCCCAGAGCCGCAGATGCGTCCTTATTTCCGTAGGTGCGGGACCGCAGATGTGGTCCCCAAACCGCAGAAGCGGAAATCGCTGGGAAGTGAACTCTTTTAATTCGAACTTAAGTGCATTTATTTCACATTCTTCTCCACACTTGGGCTTCCAGAGAGAGGGTTTCCACATATCATCACAAGGTAAGTAATTTTCACTCCCCCTTAGCTTAAATATATGAACATTAGATAGATTAAACACTAGAAATTAAGTAAAAATCAAGGGTTAGAGCTAGACCTAGGGTTTTAATAAAACTAAGATTTAATCATGTAATTTACTATGTAATGAACTAGAAATCATATATTATCGATCCTTAGGGCATAAAGAACAATTTCCTTCGAAAAATCTCGGAATCCGGGCACGTGGGCCGGGGGTCGGAATTTAGGAAACTTGTGTTAATGGTTGGGGAATTTCTTAAATAGCTAGGATTTGATCTTGTGAGGTTATATTAATTAGTTCTTACTTCGTTTAAATAGTTTGGGATTGTCTGGCTTTGAATTAAGGACTTGGACTCGTTCTTGGAAATTGGAAGTGCACTTTGGAGCGAGGTGAGTCTCCTTTCTAACCTTATAAGAGGGAATTGTCCCCATAGGATTATAAATGATTAATTGTTGCTAAATGCGGGGGCTACGCACGTACCAGGTGACGAGAGTCCGTGCGTAGCTACTATAATGTTAATTGCTTGGGTAGTTAGGACCCACATCATGCCTAATTGGGGAATATCTCTTATTTTAATTGCCAATATGATCATTTGTGATTTGCTAGAGACTTGAGAAAATGAAAAGTGTACATATGAACTTGTTGAGCCTTGGTAGGAGTTTCCTTGTATATAAATGAGCCTTTGCGTGCATTCTTGATGTTTTCTTGATAATTTTGGATCGGGCCGATCGCTCGATGAGAATAGATGCATCTATGATTCGGGTCGTTCGACCCTCGGCAGTGCATAATTTATTTTCTATTGGAGCGGGCCGTCGACCTTGGCATGATTGCGCATGATATATATGCTTAAATTTCGACATGACATGATTACTTGTTAAGTATGAAAGAAGAGAAAGAAAATGGAAAATGGTAATTGAATTGTGGTCAAGAACATGAATATGACATTTCATTTAAACTTGTTGTTATTGGAGATCCTTCATGTCGTATATCTCACATTATTATTATGTTATCTTGACCTTAGTGAGTATCAAGTCGACCTCTCGTCTCTACTTCTTCGAGATTAGACGGGATACTTATTGGGTACATGTTGTTTATGTACTCATGCTACGCTTCTGTACTTAAATGTACAGGATTTGAGGCAGGTGGATCTGGACATCATCCTGGTGCGCCTCAGTGAGCACGCTTGGGACTTCTACGGTGAGCTGCTTCTCTTTCATACCGATCCGCAGCCAAAGAAGTCTTTCCTTGTACTTTTGTTTATGTCTATCCTGACTCAGACAGTAGGATAGTATATTATTGTTTTGTGTATACTCTACTAGTCGCCCGTAGCTTGTGACACCGGGTTCTGGCACACACGTTAGTAGACATTTGTTTTTGGGTTGTATAACTATTTTGATACTTTATTTACCACTCTTGGCCTTAACTTTAACTTGGAAAATTTGTTATACTTAGTTTTTTTGGTAAAAGTAAAAATGAGAACTTAATTATACTTCCGCGTTGCCTGGCCTGACAATGGTGTCGGGCGCCATCATGACCTATGAAGGAAAATGGGTCGTGACATCGTGTGAGGCTTATGCCTTTGTTTCTTTCTTACTCAATCCTATGCGACGCGAACCGCTTGTTATAAATCGAAAATTGAAGAACCGTAATGGTACTACAGATGTGATTCGGGATGCTTCTCCCGGTAGAAATGATCAGGTTATTGTCGTAGCCTTATGGAGGAATATTTTATTGTCTCAGCCAGTAGCGGTATTTTGAGGGCTTTGAGGCTAGGCACAAGTTGCCGCGATGCTTATGAATGACTATTCTACAGTAGTGATGTGATGGTAGAGTGTTGCCCACGTGTCAGGGCAGTGGATGATTTCAAGGGAGGTTTACTCAGTGCATAATCAAGAGATTCAATATGTTATTCCAGGCAGGGGGAAAGGTAATCGAATTAAGGGTGGTCATGTATGGACGGGTGGAAGTAATGAGACTTGGTAATTTCAAGCGTGGTGGAGTTTTCTTCTATATCGGGGTGTTGTCGTCCTAATTGGACGTATTAAGTTTGTCGGTGTTATGATCTTCTACAATTCGCCTTTGAGGCAAGGTATTGTGAAATAGTATCAGAGATACAACTGCCAGATATCGCAGGATGCGGTGGTTCAGGATTGAATCAGTATTTCTAATGTTGACGGTTCGAGAAAGATGACCTTCAGAGAAGTTTGGAGTTAGTTGCGATTTGTGGATTCAAGTGCTATGAAGATAAATTTTATTAAGGCAACAATTGAGCAGCAGAAGATGAGAAACATGTGGGAAGTGTCAGGTGGAGTTTTGAACTTCTAAAGGGCCAGGTATAAGAAGCGTAGGTCGAGCAGTTGATTAAAGGAGCGAGTTTGCCCAAAGTGGGAGAGTGGCGGAGCTGTATAGGGCTTGGTGGTAGGAAGACTATGCGCCTTAAGGAAAAGTTGGAGCGATTTAAGAATATGGGTGCTTGGCTATAGGGGGGTCTACGGATCTAATAGCAGTAGGGGTTCTGGCGTGGCAGGAGATTTAATATAACGGAAAGGATCCCTTTGGATGAAGAAGGATGCAGTATGACTTTGAATTGGAAGGAGGTTGTCGCACAATTAATGATGTTCATGAGGGGTAAATGGACCTGAGCAGCTGGGGAGTGAGCTCAGACCCAGGAAGGGTCATTGATGTCGAAGTGATCGTACCCCGTGCAGCGGCGTTGGAACATGCCGGGGAGAGCTCTAATAGGTGGGTTACCCAAGCGAGTAGGTTAGCGGTCGCGTGGTTGGCGAGGCTTCTGCGAAGAATTCTATTAGGTATGTAGCGAAGAGATCGATCGTGCGAATGTGGCGGATGATTTAGAGTATAAGAAGGGGGTTTTACAGAAAGATCTCCAGAATTTTGGCGGTTGATTGCGCAAGGTTATGTCAATAAGAGATAAAAAGGACGGGTGAGTTCCAGATTGGTGAAATTGTAGCTTCAAGCTAAGTGGGAGAGTTCCACCGCTTATGATGTGTTTGCAGAGTCAACTACTTGCGAGGTTTCTAGTTATTAGCATATTTATGGACTATTTCAGCTACGGGGAAAGACCATAAGTGGTAATCTGGGCAAAAGAATTATTAAAGGTGGGCTATCGTTTGCCTTATTGGCCCCTGTTCAGCCTTGGGAAATGAGTCGGCGGGTTCTTCGCCAAGGGGGTATTCATGTGATGGAAGACTCATGGAGTTTATGATATTCGGGGCCAATTCAGAGCGGGTGGCTCTCAACAAGGGTCATGGTAAATTCACAAGATGAGGTGTGATGCCTAATGATTTCGAGCGTATAATTATGGGTATAGAATCAAGCTTGTTAGCAGCCTATGAGAAGAGGCGCAGGATGTTATGTGATGTTTTGGCTTATAGTGTGGCATTTGGGAGGTACAGAATAATTCGTGGGATTTGAGACGGCATAGTCTCGTGATTCAAGGTCACTCGGAATAAGTGCAGACGGAGTATGCTATGTATTGAATGGAGTTGGTATCATTTCTAAGGCAATCAAGGATAAATTGGAAGAAGATAGATTGGTTAGCCATAATTTAGTTGGCATATTGGCGGTAAAGATCAGCTCTTTCAGCGTGATTAAGTTATGCAAGTGATCTATGGCGGTGCGTATGAGGCTTGTCAGCCGCCGTAAGTGATATTATTCAGAAACATTCTTACGTTATGGCTTGTTATGTGGGAGAGAATTTCGGAAGGGCTATGGTGCCCTAGACCGCTACTTAGATGTTGCGCGTTCTACGGTTATGGGTATTCACCTGTGTGCTGCTATGGTTTTCCTAAAGTGAGTTCAGTGAAAAGCTTTGATGTGATGAAGTACTAATCTATTAGCAATTCTGGAATTATGACGAAGAATCGTGTCCTACTGTTCATGGATATGTCACGTGCAGCGAGCAGTATGGAATTTGAAATGAGAATCAAAGATGCAGTTCAGTGTGGACAAGGATGTCACAAGCTCGGATGAGCAGGAAAGGAGTTTCGATGTTTAAGGTAAGCTGGTATCGTCTTCAGTGTCACCTGAGATCGGTATTTTATGAAAAGGGTCTTTGCGCCCTGGTTAATGATTCTTGATCGCTTTTTAGCGTAGTGCGGTCGGTGGTTTGGAGGTACGACCCAACTATTTGCGATGGTAGGTTGTGGGAGTGTGTCCCACAGGAAGATTGTATAAGTGTGGCAGGTAGTCACTCGATTGATTGAAGAACTTAGACCAAGTATGAAGATTCGTGATGATATCGTTAGTTTGAGAATATATGCCTGGAGGGCACTCGGATTCTGAGTTATGGATTGCGGATGAGTACTCCGGTTTTGAGGGTTGTCCTTGTGTGTTATGAGAAGAGGGAAATTAGTATGGACATTTGAAAGGTTATTGGCTTAGTTTGATGTGATCAGGATCGACTTGAGGTTGGTGGATGGATGTAAATGTGAATTTGGGCTCTATGTCAGGCCGGTTGTATTCATTTCAGTAATGCGCTCCTTATGGAGTAGCCAGGGTGTTATTTCGTTGTTAGATATTCCATGTAGTGATGCACTGCGCCGTGAGAGTTCCGAGACGGCTTGAGGAATTGCTTATGTGTTGAAGATCCGTGCAGAAATGATGTATTATGAGCAAGATGGCTCTTGAGATTCAGTTTGTATAGCGCACCCCAGTTGTGCTTGAGTTTTGTAGCTTATGATGCTATATGTCCCCTCAGGGATGGTATTATGCACTTAGCATGCTTATGACCGATATTCGGTATTATAGTTGTAATGAGCAAATTTCGGCCGGTGGGCGATCTCCTTATGCGAGATCTATGATATTTGAATCGGGTGGTACACCGCAACAGTGTGATGTTGAGCACAGTTCCCTATATCTGTTTTTATGTGCTTCATTTCCTGTTTTCTGAGGGAAGCTCATATTAGCCGTGAGCCTGCATCACATGTATGATTCGCGAGCGGGGTGTCGGTGTAGTATGTTACCGCATCGCATGCATGATTCGCAAGCGGGGTAATTGGATTTCCTTCCAGAGTTCGTTCTCCTTTGGTATCGCGTTTGAATTGATGGCCTAATGGCACATGGTGGCATCATGTGAGACTTTTGATTATGTCGGTATGGCTTATTGCCTGAGCAGTTCGTATTGGGTGAGACGAGATTGTTGGATTTAGGATCAGTGCAATCTGGTTACGTGAAATATATTAAGGAGCAAAGATCACTATTTGGTTCAGAATATGGTAGTGTTTCTTGCTAGAAGTATAGACTCGATGATTGGTTGACTCGGCAGTTGATTATAAATTTCTGCACATCTCTTCCGTTGGGGCGGTATTGTAAGAGTTGGAGTAAGACCTGTATATGTTATGGGGTGCAATGGGAGCAATTCGTGGAATTTCAATTAAGTTGAACAGAAGATGTTATCGTGGTTCGGTGAGTAAAATGATGAAAGGTGTGAATTCAGCAAAGTTATGCAGTCATGTTTGGGTTACAGCGAGTGGTGGTTGATACGGTGTTCGTATGTTGGAAACAGGTCGGGCAGAGAATTCCGGATGTTGGAATTAGGCTCTAAGGCCTATCTGCTTAAATAAAAGGAAATATCTTCAGAATTGATCGAGCGAATACGCTCAACTGAGTTGTGGTAGCACGGGAAGGTGCATGAGGTGTTAAACAGTGATTTCAGACAACTTCAGTGTAGTTCTCAGCACGTTCGAGGACGAATGTATGTTTAAGTGGGAGAGAATGTAACTACCCGACCGGTCATTTTGAGTCCTAGCGCTCCGTTCAGCAGCCTGAGGCCATAAGCAGCTTCATTTCAGGTATTATGACTTGTACGCGTGGTCGGAAACAAGTTCTGGGAAGTTCACAGTTGATTTGGGAAGAGAATTCCTATTTCAGAAGCTTAAAGTTAAAGGAATGAACTAAGATTGGATTTTTAGTAAACGACCTCGGAATCAGGATCTGAAGGTTCCAGCAGGTTCGTATGATGATTTCGGACTTGGGCGTATGCCCGGTTTGGGTTTTGGATTACCCGGGAGTGTTTTGGCGCCTATTGTGGAAGTTAGCATTTTAGAAGAAATTCCATAAGTTTGGCTTGAAGTGCATTTCAGTGTTATCAATGTCCGTTTGGGATTTCAAGACTGTGAATAGCTCCGTATGGTGATTCTGGAGTTGGGAGCGCGATCGGAAGTGAATTCGGAGGTCCGTAGGTCATCTTGGAGCCATTTGGCTAAAGATAGAAATTTGAAGGTTTTTGAGAAGTTTGACCGGAAGTGGACTTTTTGATACCGGGGTCGGAATCCGATTCCGAAAGTTGGAGTAGGTCCGTAATGTCGAATATGATTTGTGTGCAAAATTTGAGGTCAATCGGACGTGATTTGATAGGTTTAAGCATCGAAAGTAGAAGTTGGAAGTTCTAAAGTTCATGAAGCTTGGATTGGGGGTTGATTCATGATTTTAGCGTTGTTTGATGTGATTTGAGGCCTCGAGCAAGTCCGTAATGTGTTTTGGGATTGGTTGGGTTCCCGGGGCCTCTTGTGGATTCCGGGTGGTTGACGGATCGATTTTTGGAGTTGAAGAAAAGCTGAAGCAGCTGGTATCTGGTATTTCCGCACCTGCGAAGTTTTGGCCGCAGGTGCGGAGCCGCAGAAGCGGCCAGGAAGACCGCAGATGCGGATTTTGGGTGAGGAAAGCTGGGATCGCAGATGCGGTCAGGGAGCCGCAGATGCGGGACCGTACCTGCGGAAAAGGAAGCGCAGAAGCGGAAGCTAGGCGGCTTGGGAAGGAGCCGCAGAAGCGGCGTTTTGACCGCATAAGCGGAGCCGCATAAGCGGAAATAATTCCGCAGAAGCGAAAATGCCTGGAGGCAGAAAGTTTGTTTTAAAATCGGGGTTGAGTTCATTTCTCTCATTTTTTTCAAGGCTTGGGCGATTTTTGGGGAGCTTCAAGAGGAGATTTTCGTCATCAATGTTAAGGTAAGTTATCCCCACCTATTTTGAGTTGAATACATCAATTATGTATGGATTTGGGCATGAAAATTAGTATAAAAATTGAGGTTTTGGTGGAAAACCTAGAAAATTATATTCTTGAAATTTAGCCACGAAATTGAGCATGGAATTTGGAGTAAATTGTATATTGGAGTTCATAAGGTCATGGGTAATCTTTATCTTCCAAATATTTCGGATTCCGGGCACGTGGGCCTGAGGGCGTTTTGATCAACTTTTCGATCGGAGTTAGGAATTTCTATGAATTAGTTTGTAATGAATAATTAAGCATATATTAATGGTTTTGTATAACCGTTGGCTAGTTTCGGAGCGTGGTGCATCAATTAGAGTCTTCGGAGGGGCGTGGAGTGCCGATTATGGATCTTCGGAGCGAGGTGAGTCTCCTTTCTAACCTTGTGAGAGGGAAATGTCCTCATAGGTGAATTAATTGGTTATGTGCTCCTATTTGTGGGGGCTACGTACGCACGAGGTGACGAGAGTCCGTGCGTAGCTACTATTATGCTATTGTCCGGGTAGCTAGGACCCAAAAGCATAAATACTTGGATTATTTGTAAACACTATGATAGCTTGAATTGCTTATATCACATGGAACTTGCAAATGAATTTCTAAAGGGATTTAACTTTACTTCTTAAAATTTGTTAAAAGAGAATTGGATATATTTTGATAAACATTCCCTGATAAGTTCTTACTTGATTGATTGAGCATGTATCTCTGTGTGTACCTGCGTCGCTGCATGGTTCACGAGCAGGGTATGTGTTTATTTTATGTTGACCGCGTCACAGATTATTTCGCGAGCGGGGTAATAGATGCATCTATAGGCGCGTCGTCGACCCACGACAAGTGCACAGTTTATTTCTGTTGGATCGGGCCGTCGCCTCGGCATGATTTGCGCATGATATTTATGTATATTGATGCATGAGAAATTTTTAATGATGATATTGCCCTTCATGGCCTGATGTAAATTGATAAGATAAAGAAAAGCGAACCTTGAAAATCCCTTATTATTTGTTGAAGGTGTATTACCTGTTTACCCGCTCTGTGAGTTAGAACTGCTTTATAAAACCCCTGATTTCCTCACATTTTTAGTATATTATTATTGGACCACTAGTAAGCGTCAAAGTTGACCATCTCGTCTCTACTTCTCCGAGATTAGACGGGATACTTGCTGAGTACACATTGATTACGTACTCATACTACACTTCTGTGCATTTTTTTTGCACAGGTATAAGTAATTTTAGTGACCTACTGGGCGTAGCAGCGCGGATGACTCTGAGACTAGGTGAGCTGCATTGTTCAGGCGACCCGCAGCTAGTGTAGTTCCTTTCAACATTTTTATATTTATTCCCTGTCCACTGTATTTCGGACAGATATTGTATTTTATTTTTCTTATCAGTAGCTGCTCATGCACTTCTGACAGCGGGTCCTGGGATGGTTTCCGAAAGATTTGTACTAATTATTTATTACTTAGCTTGAATTGAAACAGTGATCCCTGTTTATTTATGAAAAATGGAATGAAAAATCCTAGATTTTCAAAGGCATTAAAAGAGAATTTAATCGATAATTTAGTTGGCTTGCCTGACAGAGGTGTCCGCGCCATCACGACCCTTAGTGGATTTTGGGTCGTGACAAAATATACAAGAAAGAAAAATAGAGAGTGTAAGTTTTGTACATTGAATTAAGTTTAAAATAAAATGCCTATATTAAATAAATAATACTAAAAAACTTATTGATAAATTTAGACAATAACCTGAGAAGTAGAATAAAAGAATAAAACCAAATAAAAAATTTATTACAAGAAAAAAACTAATTTCATCTATAATATATTATAATGGGAGTAGCAGACACGATATGGATACTTTTATGTTATGGTAATGCAATAACATGGACAAAAAATTAAAAAAAAAAGGAAAAAAGTTATGTAAATAAATAATTTCAGTATCGAGATATATAGAAGAATAAGACTTATTTGATATTTTAGAAGATAAAGTTTTTCAAATAACGAGGAATTCATACTATATGGATAAGATACACGTATTCAAAAATATTATGATAGATAAAACTAAAATAAAAAATACAGACATTTGACATAAATCCAAGAAATAAATAAAAAAATATAAAGATATATTTTAAATGTTTATGTAGTTAATTTCAATAGAAACTAAAAGCCAATGGGTATGTAGTTTATTCTCTTGCTCAATTAACATTCAATTTTTAGAATCGAAATGTGTGATGGATGTAGTGTGGATTCCAACAATTTTAAAATTATTTAAAAAAAAAAAAGAGAATGGTCATGGGCAAGTAATTTGATTCGATCAATAATAAAGTAACTCCAATGATGTTGTAAGGAAATTAAATATTATGAATGTACATAAGAACAAGAGGAATTGATACCAAGCTATACATCAATGTATTTTGTGGGAATAATACTTTAAAGTATGAATCTACTTACATCAAAAGTCAATTGTGTTACTTTACTATTGATTGTCAATAAATCATCATATATGCATATATTAGTTTGTCTTTTCAACATCAAAGCACTAAGAGGTCATTTGGTAGGAGCTATTAGAAAAAATAATGCAAGCATTAGCTTTATGTATTACTAATCCTTTATTTGGTACTATATTTTTTTAACATATGTATAACTAATACAAGTATTAATTATGCATCCTATTTGGTATTATCCTATGTGTTAGTTGCATAGCAAATCATGCTATTAGCAATGCAAGGATTTTATACTTGCACAAATATGACTAAAGACATAATTGCCCCTCCAAATACTTTGTATATATATTTTTTATATTTTTATATTGTGATATTTTAATTATTTTTTTCTTTATCATTCTACTATAATCAAATAATAATATATTTAATACTACATTTGATTTTGAATTCATTCAAAGTATAGACTTGACTTTTTTTTATTTTTTAAAAATCTACCCATTTTGTAATAATTGGTATGTTGTATTATATGTCATAGCAATTAAATTTTTCTTCTCTTTTAACTCCAATATTTTAATTAGTTTTCTATTTTAATTCTACTCTCATGTAAAAGAAGTTGGCTTTAGAGAGAGTAAAGAATGTGGAGGGTAATAAAATTATTGCAATAAAAATAGTGTACAAAGTTAAAGAATGTGAAGGGTATTTTGTAAACAATTAATTTTTTTAAAAAAAAATATGCAATGATTTAGTACAGTAAACCAAACAATAAATAAAAAATAATGTCAGCATTACTAATACACCATATTCAGCACTATTCTTATACTTCCAATCAAGCTAACCTTAAAGGTAATAAATTGTGTCACTTAGGTTGGTAGAAGTTGATGTTGTTGTGAGAGGTAATTATGTTGGGATAACAATATAATATAGTTTTTTAAAATTTAAATTAAGATATTAACAATAATTTTTTAAGTTATTACTCCATAGATGTGAGGTTATAACACTTGAGTTTCTGCCAATAATTCTTCATTTATATATATATAAAATTTTATAGGATTACAATAGTATCCGCACATTGTGCGGGTACTAATACTAGTTTTACATTAGAACAAGTGGACTCTCTACCTTTCAATTTTATAGCCCATATTTCAATTTACAACCAACTAGCCCAAAAATAATAGGCTAAGATTCAATATCCAACTCCAATAAGTTCTCCAAATTACTATTTAATTTTTAAAAAAGATTGCTCAAGCTTTTAAGTTACTTTTTAAATCAATAACTGTGACTCAAATATTAGTTCAACAAACCAAATCCATTTGGTTGGTAAAAATTAGATTTGTAACAAGTTTAAATATGTGGGTTTAAATTTTGAATTTTATTTTGTGAGAAATTTGGAGTGAGTGTTATTTAGACTTGTTAGAAATAGTATAAGGAGGTTGTATATAAAATTTGAAGTCATTTAATGGAGATTTGGACTCGTTTTGAATAAAAATTACAACTGAAAATCGTGGAAGAAGTTCGTCTACATATGCTTGCATAAAGGTTTATTAAAGTATATAATAGTGTATAAGACGTGTTTATACACACATATACACTATTATACAAGATTATACATAATTATACAAAAAACTGACTTCGACTTCTTCCTTGTGTCTTTTCTGAAATTTAACTCAAATCTTGCTTAAATCTACTCCAAATCACTTCAAATTTAGATTTTGAACTCCTTTAGATATTTTCAATCAATTGGAACAATACCCAATCCAAACAACTAACAAACTCAAAAAGTCCTATTTTCGAAAGCAAAGCTTTGAATGGCCTTCAATGGTGGACTTCTACTCTTCAATTTTTTTATATTGCAATCAGGTGACATAGGGGGGGGGGGAAAGCAGTAATGGAGGACGGCCCCTTGAAGCGTATGTAAAAGATGTGAGAAGAAGAGAGAGGAAAAGCAATGGTTGTGAGAACACAGATTTAACTCCGTAACTTTTAGAAGCAATGGTTGTAAGAACAAATTTGCAAGTAAAATATGTACAATATGGGTTAGGTCGGGTAAAACATAAAAATATAGGTCATTTTTTGTTTTGGCATGAATTCATGTGTATTTTCATATAATTCATCAATTTTACATCTGACTTTTTGAGTGCGAAGATTATATTTAAATATGTCACATTTAGAGATGAAAATTATGTGATTATTACAAAGATAACTAGTGTAACGACCCGATCGGTCGTTTTGAGTTCTAGCGCTCTGTTCAGCAGCCTGAGGCCATGAGCAGCTTCATTTCAGGTATTATGACTTGTGCGCATGGTCGGAATTGAATTTCGGGAAGTCCAGAGTTGATTTGGAAAGAGAATTCCTATTTTGGAAGTTTAAAGTTGAAAGAATGAACTAGGATTGGATTTTTGAGTAAACGACATCGGAATCGGGATATGAAGGTTCCGGCAGGTTCGTATGATGATTTCGGACTTGGGCGTATGCCCGGTTCGGGTTTTGGATAACTCGGGAGCGTTTTGGCGCATATTGTGGAAGTTAGCATTTTTGAAGGAATTTCATAAGTTTGGCTTGAAGTGCATCTCAGTGTTATCGATGTCCGTTTGGGATTCCGAGTCCGGGAATAGCTCCGTATGGTGATTCTGGAGTTGGGAGCGCGATCGGAAGTGAATTCGGAGGTTCGTAGGTCATTTTGGAGCCATTTGGCTAAAGATAGAAATTTGAAGGTTTTTTGAGAAGTTTGACCGGAAGTGGACTTTTTGATATCGGGGTCGGAATCCGATTCCGGAAGTTGCAGTAGGTCCGTAATATCGAATATGACTTGTGTGCAAAATTTGAGTTTAATCGGACTTGATTTGATAGGTTTAAGCATCGAAAGTTGAAGTTGGAAGTTCTAAAGTTCATAACGCTTGGATTGGGGGTTGATTCATGATTTTGGCGTTGTTTGATGTGATTTGAGGCCTCGAGCAAGTCCGTAATGTGTTTTGGGACAGGCTGGTATGGTTGGTTAAGGTCCCGGGGGGCCTCGGGTGGATTCCGGGTGGTTAACGGATCGAAGTTTGGTAAAAAGCTGTTGCTGGTTGCTGGTATCTGGTTTCCTTCTTCGCGAACGCGAAGGAAGTCTCGCGAACGCGAAGAGGAAAATGGGAGGCTTTTGGATTTGGCCTTCGCGAACGCGAGGATGAAGTCGCGAACGCGAAGGGGTGGTTTGGGCTGCTACTCGAACGCGGGGGAGAGATCGCGAACGGGTAGAAGGAAAGCTGGGCCTGGGGTATTTGGCCTACGCGAACGCGAGGCCTTGTACGCGAACGCTAAGGGGCTGGGTGATTGTCATTCGCGAACGCGAAGAAGGGCAGAACTGGGCTGGGCAGAATGTTTAAAAATCGGATTTTGGCCATTTCCTCTCATATTTTCTTGGCTTGGGCGATTCATGGAGGGTTTCAAGAGAGGATTTTCATCATCAATGATAAGGTAAGTTAGCCCCACCTATTTTGAGTTAAATACATCAATTATGTATGGATTTGAACACTTAAATTAGTATAAATTTGAGGTTTTGGTGGAAAACCTAGAAAATTTGTAATCTTGGAATTTGGCCATGATTTAGGGTATGGAATTGAGAGAAAAACATATATTTGAATTCGTGGGGTCATGGGTAATCTTTATCTTCAAAAAATTTCGGATTCCGGGCACGTGGGCCCGAGGGCATTTTTGTCAACTTTTCGATCGGGGTTAGGAATTACTATAAATTAGATTGTAATGAATAATTGAGCATATATTAATAGATTTGCGTAACCGTTGGCTAGTTTTGGAGCGTAGTGCATAAATTAGAGTCTTCGGAAGGGCGTGGAGTGCCGGTTTGGATCTTCGGAGCGAGGTGAGTCTCCTTTCTAACCTTGTAAGAGGGAAATGCCCCCATAGGTGAACTAATTGGTTATGTGCTCTTATTTGTGGGGGTTACATACGCACGAGGTGACGAGAGTCCGTGCGTAGCTACTATTATGTTTAAGTCCGGGTAGTCTAGGACCCAAACGCATGCTATACTTGGAACATTTGTAATCTTATTGATAGCTCGAATTGCTTAAACCACATCGAATCAATAAATCCATGCCCAAAAGGATTTGACTTCTTTTCGTAAATTGTTAAAAGAGAAAGTGGCTTTTATTTGAATAATTATTTTCCGATAAATTCTTAATTGGCTATTTGAGCATGTATTTTAATGCGTACTTGCGTCGCATGAATGATTCACGAGCAGTGTGATTGTTTATTTTATGTTGACCGCGTCGCATGGATAGTTCACGAGCGGGGTGATAGATGCATCTATGGTTCGAGCCGTTCGACCCTAGGCAGTGCACAGTTTACTTTTATGTTGGACCGGGCCGTACTTCCCACGGTGATTATTTGCGCATGCTTGTAGTGCTTGCCTTGAAACTTATTAAAGTTGTTATAGCCTCTTTATGGCTTGAGAATAATTGGATAAATAATGAAAAGGAAATTTTGGAAAACTTCATATAAAAGAAATTAATTGTTTACTTGCTTCCTGCTATTGGATTAAAATCACGTTTATAGTAATCCGCGATTTAATGTTTTATTGACATCACATTATTGGACCCTTAGTAATTGTCAGAGTCAACCATCTCGTCTCTACTTCTTCGAGATTAGGCGGGATACTCATTGAGTACACGTTGTTTTTGTACTCATACTACACTTCTGTGCATTTTTTGTTGCACAGGTTCAGGTGTTGTTAGTGGCCTATTGGACGTAGCAGCGCGGACGATTCTGGGACTAGGTGAGTTGCATTGTTCGAGGCGGCCCGCAGCTAGTATAGTCCCTTTTCCAGCATAATATATTTACTTTATGTCCACTGTATTCCGAACGGATGTTGCATTTTATTTCTGTCTTAGTAAATGCTCATGCACTTGTGACACCGGGTTATGGGATGGTTTTGAAATATTTTGTGTTGATTGTTATTATTTAATTTGAATTGAGGCAGTTCTCTTTTTACTTATGAAATTGATAGGAAAATTTTGGCTTCCAAAATTGTTAAAATTCGGAATCTAATTAAGTATTTTAGTTGGCTTGCCTGACATCGGCGTCCGGCGCCACCACGACCCTTAGTGGGTTTTAGGTCGTGTCAACATGGTATCAGAGCACTAAGTCCCTAAGGTCTCACGAGTCATGAGCAAGTCTAGTAGAGTCTCGCGGATCGGTACGGGACGTCTGTACTTATCCTCGGGAGGCTGCAGGACTGTTAGGAGTATTTCCCTTCTTGATTCCTCATCGTGCGATTTGATCCCTTTGAGGCTTATGCCTTTGTTTATTTCCTACTCAATCTTATGCGACGCAAAGCGCTTGCTATTCATCAAGGATTGAAGAATTGTAATGATAATACGAATATGGTGCAGGATGTTTCTCCCCGTATAGTCGTCTGAGCTATTATCGTCGCCTTGTGGAAGGATATTTTATTATTTCAGCCCAGTAACGATACTTCTGAGGGCTCTGAGGTTAGGCACAAGTTGCCATGATGCTTATGAACGATTGTTCTACAGTAGTGATATGATTGTAGGATGTTGCCCCACGTGTCGGGGCAGTGAATGACTTGAAGGGAGGTTGACTCTGTGCATAATCTAGAGATTCAGTATTTTATTCCCGGAAAGGGGAAGGCAAATGGGCTGAGGATGTTCAGGTTTGGGTTGATAGGGTAACAAGACTCGGCATTTGCGAGCGTGGTGGAGTTTTCTTCTATAATAAGGTGTCGCTGTCCTTATTGAATATACTAAATTCGCCGGCGTTATGATCTTCTACAATTGCCCTTGGAGCAGGATATTACGGGTCAGTATCAAAGAAGCGACGGTTAAAGATCGCGGGGTGCGGCGGTTCGAGATGGAACCGGTGTTTCTAAGGATGACGGCTCGAGAAAGATGATCTTCAGAAAGGTTTAAAGTTAGTAGCGATTTGTGGGTTCAAGTGCTACAAAGTTAGATTTCATCTAAGGCAACAATTAAGCAGCAAAGAAAGAGGAAAGACATTTGGGAAGTGTCAGGTGGTGGCTAAAATTTCTAGAAGGCCAAATATAAGGAGCAAAGGGCGAGTGGTCGATTAAAGGGATGAGTTCCGCCAAAGTGGGAGAGTGGCGGATTTGCATATGGGTATTGTGGTAGGATGACTTCGCACCTTAAGGAGAGTTTGGAATGATTTGAGAATTGTAGAGATTTGTGATTGGGGTCTACGGATTTAATTTGAAGTATGGACTATTATGCGGCAGGAGATTTGATATAACGGGAAGGAGCTGCTTGAATGAAGAAGGATACAACATAATATCGAATTGGAAGGTTGTTGCCGCACATTTAAGTGATGTCCACAAGGGATGAATGGACTTATGCAGCTAGAGATTGAGCTCGGACTCAGGGAGGGTTATGGATTCATAGTGATTGCACCTTGTGCAGCAGCGTTGGAAGATATCGGGAAGTGATTTCCACAGGCGGGTTATTCCCTGTGAGCAGGTTAGCGGTCGTATGGTTGGCGAAGCTTTTGCGAAGAATTCTATTGGTTATTCAGCGAAGAGATCGGTTGTGCGAATGTGGTTGATGATTCAGAGTATAAAAAGGGGGGTTTTACAGAAAGAATCCGAAAATTTAGGCGGTTGATGCGCAAGGTTATGTCAATAAGAGATAAAGAATTCCGATGAGTTCCAGAGTTGTGTAATACTGGCTTCAAGCTAAGTGGGAGAGTCCCACCGCCTATGATTGGGTTGCGTGGTTAACTACTTGCAAGGTTTCTGGTTATGAGTATGTTGATGGATTATTTTAGCTATGGGAAAGAACATAAGTGGTAATTGAGCAAAGGAATTGTTAAAGGGTGCTATGGTTGGCCTTATTGGCTCATGTTCAGACGTGGGGAAGGATTCAGGACTTATGCCTTGTATGGATGCGGGTTTCGAGGGGAGTGATTTCGCCGGGTTCCTCGTCGAGAGGGTATTCATGTGTTATAAGATTTATGGAGATGATTATATTCGGGGACAAGTCAGAGCGGGTGGCTCTCAGCAGCGGTCCTAGTGAACTCAAAAGTTAAAGTGCGATGCCTAATGATTTCGAGCCTATAGGTACAATTAAAAATCAAGCTTGATAGCAGCCTATGAGAAGAGGCACAGAATGTTCTATGATGTTTCGACTTGCGATGTAGCAATTGGGAGGTACGAAATGGTTCGTGGGATTTGAGACAGCATGGTCTCGTGATTCAGGGTCACTCGAGATGAGTGCGGATGGAGTGTGTTAAGTGTTGAATAGATTTATCATTGTTTCTATGGCCATTAAGGATAAATTGGAAGAAGGGGGATTGGGTAGCCATAGTCGAATTTGCATGTTGCTGGTAATGATCAGTTCTTTCAGTGTGGTCAAGTTATGCAAGTGAAATGTGGCGGTGCGTGCGAGGCTTGTCGGCCGCTGTAGTTTGTGATATTCAGGAAGTACTCTAGTGTTATGGCCTGTTATGTGTAGGCGGATCCCGGAAGGGCTATGGTGGCTTGGACCACTACTTAGAGATTGGCATATTGTACGGTCATGAGAATTCACCTGTGTGTTGCTATGGTTCTCCTGGAGTGAGTTAAGTGGAAAGTTTTATATGATGAAGTGTTAACCTAATAGTGGTTCCGAAGCTAAGATGGAAAACAAGTTCTATCGTATATTGGCATGTTAAGTGCAGTGAGTGAAATGGAATTTGAAGTGAAGGTCAAGGTAGCAGTACGGTGTTGACAAGGATGTCACGAGCTGGGATGAGCAGGAAAGGAGTTTCGATGTTTATGGCAAGTTGGTTTTGTCATCAGCGTCACCTGAGATCGGTGTTTGGTAAAAAGGGCTTTGCATCCTGGTTAATGATTCTTGATCGCTTTTTAGCGTTAGTGCGGCCGGTGGTTTGGAGGTACGACCTAGTTATTTGTTATGGTAGGTTATGGGAGTGTGTCCCACAAGAAGATTGTATAAGTGTGGCAGGTAGTCCCTGGATTGATTAAAGACTTAAACCAAGTATGAAGGTTGTGATGATATCGTTGATTGGAGAATATATGCCTGGAGGGCACTCAGTTTATTGGGTTGTGGACTGCGAAGGATTACTCCTGTTGTGATGGCTGTTCTTGTGTGTTATGAGGAGAAGGGGAGTCAGTATGAACCTTTGAAGGGTCATTGGCCTAGTTTGGTACGATCAAAATCGGCTTGAGGTCGGTGGATGGATTCAAATGTGAATATGGGCTCTATATCAGGCCAAACGTGTTCAATTCAGTGATGTGCTCCTTAAGGAGGAGTAGTCAGGGTGCTATCTCGTTGTCAGGTATTTCATGTAACGATACATTGCGCCGTGTAACTTGTGAGACGGCATGGGAAATTGCTTATGTGTTGAGGATCCGCGTAGAGATGATGTTATAGGAGCAAGACGGCTTTTGAGATTTCAAATCGTATATCGCACCTCAGTTGTGCTTGAGTTTTGTTGCTTCTGGCGTTATATGTCTCCCCAGGGATGGAATTATGCACGTAGTGTGCTTGCGACCAATATTCAGTATATTATTGAAATGGGCAATCTAGCTCGGTGCGTATCTCCTTATGTGAGTTTTATGGGTGGATCGAGTGGCACGCCGCCATGGTTATGTTGTTCGGATCGGGTTGCGCGCCGCAACAGTGTGAAGCTGAGTACAGTTCCCCGTATATGTTTTTATGTGTTTTGTTTCCTATTTTTATGAAGAAAGCTTATGTTAGCTGTGTGCCCGCGTCGCATGTAAGATTCACGAGCGGGGTGCTTGTTTAATTATGTCGACCGCGTCGCATGTATGATTCGCGAGCGGGGTAATTGGATTTCCTTTCCAGAGTTCGTTTTCATTGTATCGTGTTCGAATTGGTAGCCTATAGGCACATTATGGCATCATATGAGACTTTTGATTATGTCCGGGGTGGCTTATTGCCTGAGCGGTTCGTACTGGGTGAGATGAGATCATTGGATTCAGGATCAGTGCAATCTGACTATATGGAATATATTAAGGAGCAAAGATCATTATTTGGTTCGGAATGTGGTAATGTTTCTTGTTAGAAGTATAGACTCAATGATTGGTTGACTGGGCAGTCGATTATGGGTTTCTGCACATCTCTTCCGTTGTGGTGGCATTATAAGAGTTTGTCACGATCCGGATTTCCCACCCTCGGGAGTCGTGCTGGCGCCTACTGATAGGAGCTAGGCAAGCCAACTTAATTATTAACTTTTTAGGCAAACATCGACAATATTAAGGCAATGAGACATTTAATATAAAAGCAGAAGTCTGAAATATAAATAAACTGAAAACAAGTGCGGAAATTCAATTACAACATCTACCCAAGACTGGAGTCACTAACTCACGAACGTCTACAGAATACTAAGTACAGAGTTTGAACAAAATTCAATACTGTCTGTTTCGGTACAAGGACAACAAACGAAATAATGATAGAAGAGACTCCAGGCCATGTGGACGTCAGCAAGGCTACCTCGGGATCTCTGGACTGAAGTCAGCTCCCAACCAACTACTGCTGTCCAAAAGTTGCTGCTCCGTTACTGTGATCTGTGCAAAAAGATGCACAGAGTGTAGCATCAGCACAACCGACCCCATGTGCTGGTAAGTGCCTAGCCTAACCCCGGCGAAGTAGTGACGAGGCTAGACCAGACTACCAGATAAACCTGTGCAGATATATATACAAGTACAAAAGAAATAATAGCGGAAAGTAAACAATTAAAGCTGGGAGGGGGAAACATGCTTATGGGGTAGCAGATAAAACAGAATATCAGGAATAACAAAAGAAACTACATCTGATTTCTTCTAACACAGAATAAGGGAAAACAAACCACTTTCACTTGTTTCAATTTCCTCTCGTTGCAGGCGTGCAACACGATCCCATTTCCTTATATCACGTGGTAGGCGTACCACTCGATCCCGTTTCATAATATCACGTGGTCGGCGTGCCACACGTTCCCATGTCATAACTATCTCGTGGTCGGCGTGCCACACGATCCCATTTCATATTATCTCGTGGTCGGCGTGCCACACGATCCCATTTCTTTCAACACAATACACAATATAATCCCGGCAAGGGAGAAAGATGATATAATAAACTATCCCGGCAAAGGGAATAAAGATAATATAATAACTATACCCGGCAAGGGACAAAATAATATAATAAACTATCCCGGCAAGGGAGATCCAGCTATAACCAAATTATTCAGTTTCTACTTAACACAATTAAATCAATACTCAGTCTCAACAATTACTGGCTCGGTGTTAAAGATTTCCAACCAAGTCCTCATAAACAACAATTAAGAATTCGATAATTTAGCAATTTAGGAATCATGGTCATCCTCGACACCAGTGTATAGATACTCGTCACCATGCCTATACACCGTACTCGACAAATAGCAATTAGCAAATAAGACTCTACTCCTATTCCCTCAAGCCAAAGTTAGACCAAACACTTACCTCGAATGCTCCAAACTCAACTCAAGCCTCTAGTACAGCTTTACCCCTCGAATTCGGCTCCAACTCAATCAAATCTATGAAATAATGACTTTATAATATCAATAATAGCTAAACAAATCAAACCCAATGCCTAAATATAGATTTTCAACCTTTCTTCCAAAAATTCCAAAATGGACCCCGGGCCCGCTTGGTCAAAACACGAGGTTCGAACCAATTCCATATCACCCATTCCCCACGAGCCCGAATATACAATATGTTTTCAAATTCGACCCCAAAATGAGGTCTAAATCGAAGAAAAATCGAAAAGCGCTAACTCTACCCATTTCCCCCAATTTCAACCCTAGATTACATGATTTGAGCCTAGAAATTTGATAAATGATGAAGGAAAATGAAGGAAACAAGTTAAACAATACTTACCCAGGAAGCTTTGGTGAAGAAGAGCTCTAGAAATCGCCTATGGGCTGTGGAGGAGATGAGTTAGTGTGTTTTTAGGTGAAAAATCCCGTATGTTCTGATTCTGAAAACTTAAAAGTATAACAGGGCATTTTTTTTCTATGCGTTCGCGACATGAGGGTTGCGTTCGCGGAGAAGGAAGACTGGGGAGCATCGCGTTCGCGATGGGGATGATGCGAACGCGAAGAAGGAAGCTGGGGGGTCCAAGGATTCGTTATACGCGAACGCGTTAAGGACACGCGAACGCGATGAGGAAGACTGTAAGGGTACGCGTTCGCGAACTGTTGAGTGCGAACGCGAAGAGGAAATTCCCGGGACCCTGAACTTGGCTTACGCGATCGCGATGCTAGGGACGCGAACGCGAAGAAGAGTGGATTCAAGGCTATGCGAACGCGAGAGGACATTGCGAACGCCATGAAGAAAATCCCTGTGTAAAAATTGCAGAAAATCTGCTATCTCCCTAAGTTCAAAACACCCCGAAACACCTCCGAAACACTCCCGAGCCCTCGGGGCTCCTAACCAAACACACACACTAACTCAAAAACATCCAACGAACTTAAATGTGCGATCAAATCGCCAAAATAACATCAAAAATGAGGAATCAAACCTCAAAATCACCACTTTTTCATCAAACTTCATAAACTTTCATTTTTAGATATTTAGGTCCGAATCACGTCAAATGGCGTCCGATTTCAACCAAATTTCGCAGGAAGCGCTTAAACCACATATAGGACCTGTACCGGGCGCCGGAACCAAAATACGGGCCCGATACCAACACTTTCTAATCCATTTTCATTTCAAATTTCCATATAAATTTCAGAAAAACAATTTCTCTAAAAAAATTCATTTCTCGGGCTTGGGACCTCGGATTTCGATTCCGGGCATACGCCCGAGTCCCATATTTTTCTACAGACCTTCCAGGACCGTCAAATCACGGGTCCGGGTCCGTTTACCCAAAATGTTGACCAAAGTCAACTTTAATCATATTAATATCAAAATTCATCAATTTTTACACAGAATTCATATTTAAGCTTTTCGGCTATGCGCCCGGACTGCAACGCAAATCGAGGCAACTAAAAGTGAGGTTTTCAAGGCCTCGAAAGCCCGAAAAATTGAGAAAACAGGTGATTAACCTTTGGGTCGTCACATTCTCCACCTCTAAAACAACCGTTCGTCCTCGAACGGACAAAAGAAAGAAGTACCTGAGTCGGGAAAAGATGAGGATAACGGCTCCGCATATCAGACTCGGATTCCCAGGTCGATGCCTTAGGAGGTTGACCTCTCCACTGAACACGCACTAAAGGAAAACACTTCGACCTCAACTGCCGAACTTGCCGGTCTAGAATAGCCACCGGCTCCTCCTCATAAGACAGATCCTTGTCCAACTGGACAGTGCTGAAATCTAACACGTGAGTTGGATCGCCGTGATACTTCCGGAGCATGGAAACATGAAGCACTGGATGCACGGCTGACAAGCTAGGCGGCAAGGCAAGTCTGTAAGACACCTCTCCTACAGGATCGAGAATCTCAAATGGACCAATGAACCTAGGGCTAAGCTTGCCCTTCTTCCGAAATCTCATCACGCCCTTCATAGGCGACACTCGAAGCAAAACCTGCTCCCCAACCATGAAAGCTACATCGCAAACCTTACGATCTGCATAACTCTTTTGCCACGACTAAGCCGAACGAAGCCTGTCCTGAATGATCTTGACCTTATCCAAGGCCTCCTGAACTAAATCTGTACCCAACAACCGAGCCTCTCCCGGCTCAAACCATCCCACTGGAGACCGACATCGCCTACCATACAACGCCTCATATGGAGCCATCTGTCTGCTGGACTGGTAGCTGTTGTTGTAGCCGAACTCTGCTAAGGGCAAAAACTGGTCCCACGAACCTCCAAAGTCGATAGCACAAGCCTGGAGCATATCCTCCAAAATCGGAATAGTTCGCTCGAACTGACCGTCCGTCTGAGGATGAAACGCTGTGCTCAACTCAATGCGTGTGCCCAACTCTCGCTGAACTACTCCCCAGAAATGCGAGGTAAACTGCGTACCTCGGTCCGAAATGATAGATACCGGCACACTATGAAGGCGAACAATCTCCCGGATATAAATCTCAGCTAACCTCTCGGATGAATAGGAGACTGCCACAGGAATGAAATGTGCTGACTTGGTCAGCCTATCAACAATAACCCATATCGCATCGAACTTCTTCCGAGTCAACGGAAGCCCGTAACGAAATCCATGGTAATCCTCTCCCACTTCCACTCGGGAAGCTCAATCCTCTGAAACAAACCACCAGGCCTCTGATGCTCATACTTAACCTGCTGACAATTCAAACATCTAGCCACATATGCAACAATATCTTTCTTTATCCTGCGCCACCAATAGTGCTGCCTCAAATCCTGATACATCTTCGCGGCGCCCGGGTGAATAGAATACCGTGAACTATGGGCCTCCGCTAAGATCAACTCTCGAATCCCATCGACATTGGGCATACAAACTCGCCCCTGCAATCTCAAAACACCATCGCTATCTAAGGTCACCTTCGTGGCACCTCCACGCTGCACCGTGTCTCTTAGGACACACAAATGGGGATCATCAAACATCAAACTTCCGATCACCGATACGCTCCAATAATGAAGAACGAGCGACCGTGCAGGCTAACTCTCTGCTAGGCTCAGAAATATCGAACCTCACAAATCGATTGGCCAAGGCTTGAACATCCAAAGCAAGCGGTCTCTGGCTGACCAGAATATAAGCAAGACTACCCATGCTGGCGGACTTCCTACTCAATGCATCGGCCAACACATTTGCTCTCCCCAGGTGATACAAAATAGTAACATCATAATCTTTCAATAACTACAACCACCTCCTCTGCCTCAAGTTCAACTCCTTCTGCTTGAACAAGTACTGAAGACTCTTGTGATCAGTGTACACCTCACACGTCACACCATATAGGTAATGCCTCCAAATCTTCAAAGCATGAACAATGGCTGCCAACTCTAGATCATGAACCGCATAATTCTTCTCGTGGATCTTCAACTGCCTCGAAGCATAAGCAATGAATCTGCCATCCTGCATCAATACTGCACCAAGCCCAATGCGAGAAGCATCATAATAAACTGTATAAGGGCCTGAACCTGTAGGCAAAACCAATACCGGTGCCGTAGTCAGAGCTGTCTTGAGCTTCTGAAAGCTCGCCTCAGCTGATGGTAGCCAGTTCTCAAATCTATCTTTGAAAACACCTTTGCACCCTGAAGCTGGTCAAACAAATCATCAATCCTCGGCAATGGATACTTATTCTTGATCGTCACTTTGTTCAATTGCCGATAATCAATGCACATCCTCATCGAACCATCCTTTTTCTTTACAAATAACACCGGCGCACCCTAAGGAGAAACACTAGGTATGATAAAACCCTTCTTTATCAAATCCTGCAACTGGTCCTTTAACTCCTCCAACTCTGGCGGGGCCATGCGATACGGCGGGATAGAAATGGGATGAGTGCCCGGAGCCAGATAAATACAAAAATCAATATCCCTGTCGGGCGGCATACCCGACAAGTCTGAAGGGAAAACCTCGAGGAACTCCCGAACAATAGGAACAGAATCAATAGAAGGGACCTCTGCGCTGGAATCGTGAACATACGCCAGATAAGCTAAACACCCCTTCTCGACCATGCGTCGAGCCTTCACACATGAAATAACGCTGCGGGTGGTATGCCCTAGGGTCCCTCTCCACTCCAAACGGGGCAAATCTGGCAAAGCCAAGGTCACGGTCTTGGCGTGACAATCCAAGATAGCATGATACGGGGACAACCAATCCATCCCTAATATGACGTCGAAATCCACCATGTCTAAGAGCAATAAATCAGCACGGGTCTCAAGACCCTCAAACACTATCACACAGGAACGATGAACTCGGTCGACCATTATAGAATCACCCACCGGTATAGATAGATAAACAGGAATACCCAGAGCATCACTGGGCATGACCAAGTATGGTGCAAAATAGGATGACACATACGAATACGTAGACCCAGGGTCAAATAGCACTGAAGCATCCCTATCACAGACCAGAATAGTACATGTAATGACTGCATCTGATTTCTTCTAACATAGAATAAGGGAAAACAAACTACTTTCACTTGTTTCAATTTCCTCTTGTTGCAGGCGTGCAACACGATCCCATTTCCTCATATCACGTGGTAGGCGTACCACTCGATCCCATTTCATAATATCATGTGGTCGGCGTGCCACACGTTCCCATGTCATAATATCTCGTGGTCGTCGTGCCACAAGATCCCATTTCATATTATCTCGTGATCGGCATGCCACACGATCCTATTTCTTTCAACATAATACACAATATAATCCCGGCAAGGGAGAAAGATGATATAATAAACTATCCCGGCAAGGGAACAAGATAATATAATAAACTATCCCGGCAAGGGAGATCCAACTATAACCAAATTATTCAGTTTCTACTTAACACAATTAAATCAATACTCAGTCTCAACAATTACTGGCTCGGTGTTAAAGATTTCCAACCAAGTCCTCATAAAAAACAATTAAGAATCCGATAATTTAGCAATTTAGGACTCACGGTCATGCTCGACACCAGTGTATAGATACTCGTCACCATGCCTATACACCGTACTCGACAAATAGCAATTAGCAAATAAGACTCTACTCCTATTCCCTCAAGCCAAAGTTAGACCAAACACTTACCTCGAATGCTCCAAACTCAATTCAAGCCTCTAGTACAGCATTACCCCTCGAATTCGGCTCCAACTCAATCAAATCTATGAAATAACGACTTTATAATATCAATAATAGCTAAACAAATCAAACCCAATGCCTAAATATAGATTTCCAACCTTTCTTCCAAAAATTCCAAAATCGACCCCGGGCCCGCTTGGTCAAAACACGAGGTTCAAACCAATTCCATATCACCCATTCCCCCACGAGCCCGAATATACAATATGTTTTCAAATTCGACCCCAAAACGAGGTCTAAATCGAAGAAAAATCGAAAAGCCCTAACTCTACCCGTTTCCCCCAATTTCAACCCTAGATTACATGATTTGAGCCTAGGAATTTGATAAATGATAAAGGAAAACGAAGGAAACAAGTTAAACAATACTTACCCAGGATGCTTTGGTGAAGAAGAGCTCTAGAAATCGCCTATGGGCTGTGGAGGAGATGAGTTCGTGTGTTTTTAGGTGAAAAATCCCGTATGTTCTGATTCTGAAAACTTAAAAATATAATAGGGCGTTTTTGTTCTATGCATTCGCGACATGAGGGTCTCGTTCGCGGAGAAGTAAGACTGGGGAGCATCCCGTTCGCGATGGGGATGATGGAAACGCGAAGAAGGAAATTGGGGGTCCAGGGATTCGTTATACGCGAACGCGTTAAGGACACGCGAACGCGATGAGGAAGACTGTAAGGGTACGCGTTCGCGAACTGTTGAGTGCGAACGCGAAGAGGAAATTCCTGGGACGCTGAACTTGGCATACGCGATCGCGATGCTAGGGACGCGAACGCGAAGAAGAGTGGATTCAAGGCTATACGAACGCGATGAAGAAAATCGCTGTGTAAAAATTGCAGAAAATCTGCTATCTCCCTAAGTTCAAAACACCCCGAAACACCTCCAAAACACTCCCGAGCCCTCAGGGCTCCTAACCAAACACACACACTAACTCAACAACATCCTACGAACTTAACCGTGCGATCAAATCGCCAAAATAACATCAAAAACGAGGAATCAAACCTCATAAACATCACTTTTTCATCAAACTTCATAAACATTCATTTTTAGATATTTAGGTCCGAAACACGTCAAATGACGTCCGATTTCAACCAAATTTCATAGGAAGCGCTTAAACCACATATAGGACCTGTACCAGGCGCCGGAACCAAAATACGGGCCCGATACCAACACTTTCTAATCCATTTTCATTTCAAATTTCCATATAAATTTCAGAAAAACAATTTCTCTAAAAAAATCATTTCTCGGGCTCGGGACCTCGGATTTCGATTCTGGGCATACGCCCGAGTCCCATATTTTTCTACAGACCCTCCAGGACCGTCAAATCACGGGTCCGGGTCCGTTTACCCAAAATGTTGACCAAAGTCAACTTTAATCATACTAATATCAAAATTCATCAAATTTTACACAGAATACATATTTATGCTTTCCAGCTATGCGCCCGGACTGCACACGCAAATCAAGGCGACTAAAAGTGAGGTTTTCAAGGCCTCAGAAGTGCGAAAAAGAGAGAAAACAGGTGATGACCCTTTTGGTCGTCACAAAGTTAGAGTAAGACCTGTGTATGTCATGGGGTGCAATGGGAGCATCAGTTTAGTAGGATTCTGACTAAGTTGATCAGAAAATGTTATTATGGTCCGGTGAGTAAAGTGATGCTAGGTGTGAATTCAGCAAAGTTATGCA
Organism: Nicotiana attenuata; assembly: GCF_001879085.1. Lineage (NCBI taxonomy): Eukaryota > Viridiplantae > Streptophyta > Magnoliopsida > Solanales > Solanaceae > Nicotiana > Nicotiana attenuata. Next base: position 3,865,105 of record NC_031990.1, read on the forward strand.
GCCATGTTTGGGTTCAGCGTGTAGTGATTGATATGATGATCTTATGTTGGAAACAGGTCGGGCATAGAATTCTGGATGTTGGAATTTAAGGCATATCTGCTTGAATAAAAGAGAATATCTTCAGAATTGATCGAGCTAATGTGCTCAACTGAGTTGTGGTAGCACGGGAAGGTGCATGAGAAGTTAACCAGTGATTTCAGACTACTTCAGTGTAGTTCTCAGCACGTTCGAGGAGGAACGTATGTTTAAGTGGGAGAGAATGTAACGACCCGACCGGTCGTTTTGAGTTCTAGCGCTCCGTTCAGCAGCCTGAGGCCATGAGCAACTTCATTTCAGGTATTATGACTTGTGCGCGTGGTCGGAATTGAATTTCGGGAAGTCCAGAGTTGATTTGGAAAGAGAATTCCTATTTTGGAAGCTTAAAGTTGAAAGAATGAACTAGGATTGAATTTTTGAGTAAACGACCTCGGAATCGAGATCTGAAGGTTCCAGCAGGTTCGTATGATGATTTTGGACTTGGGCGTATGCCCGCTTTGGGTTTTGGATAACCCGGGAGTGTTTTGGCGCCTATTGTGGAAGTTAGCATTTTTGAAGAAATTTCATAAGTTTGGCTTGAAGTGCATTTTAGTGTTATCGATGTCCGTTTAGGATTACTAGTCTCGGAATAGCTCCGTATGGTGATTCTGGAGTTGGGAGGGCGATCGAAAGTGAATTCGGAGGTCCGTAGGTCATTTTGGAGCCATTTGGCTAAAGATAAAAATTTGAAGGTTTTTTTGAGAAGTTTGACCGGAAGTGGACTTTTTGATATCGGGGTCGGAATTCGATTCCGGAAGTTGCAGTAGGTCCGTAATGTCGAATATGACTTGTGTGCAATTTTGAGGTCAATCGGACTTGATTTGATAGGTTTAAGCATCAAAAGTTGAAGTTGGAAGTTCTAATGTTCATAAAGCTTGGATTGGGGGTTGATTCATGATTTTGGCGTTGTTTGATGTGATTTGAGGCCTCGAGCAAGTCCGTAATGTGTTTGGGACTGGCTAGTATGGTTGGTTGGGGTCCCGTGGGGCCTCGGATGGATTCCGGGTGGTTAACGGATCGAAGTTTGGTAAAAAGCTGCTGCTGGTTGCTGGTATCTGGTTTCCTTCTTCGCGAACGCGAAGGAAGTCTCGCGAACGCGAAGAGGAAAATGGGAGGCTTCTGGATTTGGCCTTCGCGAACGCGAAGGGGTGGTTTGGGCTGCTACGCGAACGCGGGGGAGAGATCGTGAACGCGTAAAAGGAAAGTTGGGCCTGGGATATTTGGCCTACGCGAACGCGAGGCCTTGTACACAAACGCAAAGGGGCTGGGTGATTGGCCTTCGCGAACGTGAGCGGAGGGTTGCGAACGCGAAGAAGGGCGGACCTGGGTTGGGCAGAATGTTTAAAAATTGGATTTTGGCCATTTCCTCTCATATTTTCTTGGCTTGGGCGATTCTTGGAGGGTTTCAAGAGAGGATTTTCATCATCAATGATAAGGTAAGTTATCCCCACCTATTTTGAGTTAAATACATCAATTATGTATGGATTTGAACACTTAAATTAGTATAAATTTGAGGTTTTGGTGGAAAACCTAGAAAATTTGTAATCTTGGAATTTGGCCACGATTTTGGGTATGGAATTGAGAGAAAAACATATATTTGAGTTCGTGAGGTCATGGGTAATCTTTATCTTCAAAAAATTTCGGATTCTGGGCACGTGGGCCCGAGGGCATTTTTGTCAACTTTTCGATCGGGGTTAGGAATTACTATAAATTAGATTGTAATGAATAATTGAGCATATATTAATAGATTTGCGTAACCGTTGGCTAGTTTTGGAGCGTGGTGCATCAATTAGAGTCTTCGGAAGGGCGTGGAGTGTCGGTTTGGATCTTCGGAGCGAGGTGCGTCTCCTTTCTAACCTTGTAAGAGGGAAATGCCCCCATAGATGAACTAATTGGTTATGTGCTCTTATTTGTGGGGGCTACGTACGCACGAGGTGACGAGAGTCCGTGTGTAGCTACTATTATGTTTATGTTCGGGTAGTCTAGGACCCAAAAGCATGCTATACTTGGAATATTTGTAATCTTATTGATAGCTCGTATTGCTTAAACCACATCGAATCAATAAATCCATGCCCAAAAGGATTTGACTTCTTTTCGTAAATTGTTAAAAGAGAAAGTGGCTTTTATTTGAATAATTATTTCCCGATAAATTCTTAATTGGCTATTTGAGCATGTATTTTTATGTGTACCTGCGTCGCATGAAGGATTCGCGAGCAGGGTGATTGTCTATTTTATGTTGACCGCGTCGCATGGATAGTTCGCGAGCGGGGTCATAGATGTATCTATGGTTCGAGCCGTTCGACCCTCGGCAGTGTACAGTTTACTTTTATGTTGGATCGGGCCGTACGTCCCACGGTGATTATTTGCGCATGCTTGTATTGCTTGCCTTGAAACCTCTTAAAGTTGTTATAGCCTCTTTACGGCTTGAGAATAATTGGATAAATAATGAAAAGGAAATTTTGGGAAAACTTCATATAAAAGAAATTAATTGTTTAAATGCTTCCTGCTATTGGATTAAAATCATGTTTATAGTAATCCGTGATTTAATGTTTTATTGACATCACATTATTGGACCCTTAGTAAGTGTCGAAGTCGACCATCTCGTCTCTACTTCTTCGAGATTAGGCGGGATACTCATTGAGTACACGTTGTTTTCGTACTCATACTACACTTCTGTGCATTTTTGTTGCACAGGTTAGTGGCCTATTGGGCGTAGCAGCGCGGATGATTCTGGGACTAGGTGAGTTGCATTGTTCGAGGCGGCCCGCAGCTAGTATAGTCTCTTTTCCAGCATAATATATTTACTTTTTGTCCATTGTATTCCGGACGGATATTGCATTTTATTTATGTCTTAGTAAATGTTCATGCACTTGTGACAACGGGTTCTGGGATGGTTTTGAAATATTTTGTATTGATTGCTTCTTATTTAATTTGAATTGAGGCAGTTCTCTTTTTACTTATGAAATTTAAAGGAAAATCTTGGCTTTCAAAATTGATAAAATTCGGAATCTAATTAAGTATTTTAGTTGGCTTGCCTGACATCGGTGTCCGGCGCCACCACGACCCTTAGTGGGTTTTGGGTCGTGACAACTAGTCAAGGTAGGAAGATATTATTTGGTTGGCTTAAATCTTTTGGAAAATATTTTCCTCATTAACTCATTTTACTCCAATAGGAGGAAAATATTTTCCCTATTAAGAGGATGGAAAACCTTTTCCAAAACTCTAGTTCAACTTTCCTACCGAATTACCCATCCCCACTAACCCACCCTACACCCCCACCCACCTACCCCCACCCCACCCATCACCCCACCCCCACCCTAACTAACAATATTATTATATTCTGTTTGGATTAGCTGGTTGTAAATATCTGATAAGCTTGAAGTGCAGAATTTCTTTTACGAGCTGAAACTGATTTTTAAAAACAAGCATTTACGTATTTGGATAGAAGTGTTGAAACTGATAATAAGCAGTTGATATGTTTGATTAAAAAGTGCTGATAAGCTATTCTTTGTTAAAATAATTAAAATGCCCTTGAATTTTTCAAAAGCTTATAAATTAAAAATATCTTTGTAAAGAAAAGAATTAACAACATATATGGAATGAAGAGAAAGTCAAGAAATTTATTTTGGAAAAAGCATTTTGTGAATTAGAAAATATTATTAAGGATAAACTAGTAAAAGTGTGGGTCAAGCTAAAAGTGCTTATAAGTTGAAATCCCACAAGTTGGGGGTGACCAGCTTATAATTTATGGCTGATTTTAGCTTATAAACACTTGGTCTATAAGCACTTTGGGTATTTACCAAACGCGTAGATAAGTCAAAAGGTGCTTATAAGCCAGTTTGACCAGCTTATAAGCTTATCCAAAAACTCTCTTAATAGTACTTTATTTTCATGTTATAGATAGATTTTTATTTTTCATTTTAATAAATGAGTATTTTCTTTTCATTTCATGATATAAAAAATAATTTTTTATTTAACAAAAAAAGCACTTTCATTTCAACAAAATGACGTACTAAAAGTATCTTCTTTCATTTTAGCAAAAAAATATTTTATTTTCATGATGTACAAAAAATATTTTCTTTTATTTTTTTTTCATTTAGAAGAATATTAACTAAATTCTTGAAAAAAATAAATTCCTAAAAACGTTGGGTATTTTGGGGGAGGAGGGGGGAGCTAGGAAACATTGGGACATAGGGGAAGAGGAGTGAGGAGAGTAGCATAAAAAATATTTTCTATTAAGAAACTAAGCTCAAAGTAATAATATGAAACAAGAAAATACAAGAAATGTAGAGAGGAAGAGAAAACTATCTTATTTCTTCTATGTATTCAAGTGTGTACAATATCACTTCTCATCCTCTATTATAGTATTACATAGGGGTATACAAAGAATGTCATACACATGACATTAAACATTTTAGATCATGTAGAAAGATCATGGGCAGGTTATCGAGGTATGAGAGTTACAACCATAATGGTAAGAAGTAGCGGGAGGTTAATGGAGAAGAATAGTGGGTGTTATTTATTTAGGAGTTATGGACATCCACCATAATATAATGTTTCATAACACTCCCCCTTGGATGTCCATAGACAATGTGCCTCGTTAAAATCTTACTAAGAAAACATCATGTGGGAAAAAAATCTTAGTGTAGGAAAAAGAGTACACTTATCATGTAATACGCATTGTCTGATGCCTTGTTAAAAACCTTGCCAGGAAAACACATTGGGACAAAACCTATGCTAGGGGAAAAAGAGTACAACGCGTATTTGACTCCCCTTGATGAAAACATCACTTTATTTCTTGAAGGCAATGCATTTTAGTCTTGTATTTCAACTTCTCAAACATTGAGGTTGACAATGCCTCTTAGTGAATAGATCAGCGAAATTATCACATGAACGAATTTGTTTAATATCAATTTCACCATTTCTTTAAAGATCACGCGTCTGAGAAATTTGCTTTATTATGTCTCATTCGATATATCCTTCTTTCAATTGAGTGTAACCACCCGACCGGTCGTTTTGAGCATTTGCATTTAGCTCGGTAATTTGAGGGCACGAGTATCTCCGCATGATGTATTATGACTTGTGTGAATCATCAATTTTGGTTTTCAGGTTATTCGAATCGATTTGGAAGAATATCATGAACTGAACTTTAAGTCAGAAGAGTTGACCAAGTTTGACTTTTTAGCATTTGACCTCCGATTGGAGCTTTGATGGTTCCGTTAGGTCCGTACGGGGAGATAACTTTGATGATATCGGGTTCGAATTGTGCTTCTAGTGATTGAAATAGCTTCACTATGTCATTTGGGAAATGTGTGCAAAATTTAAGTTTATTCCGAGTTGATTTGATATGTTTCGGCGCGAGTTTTTGAAAGTTCGAAGGTTCATTAAGTTTGATTTGAGGTGTGATTCGTCGTTTTGATATTTCTATGCATGATTTGAGGCCTCGAGTAGGTTCGTGTTATGTTATGGGACTTGTTGGTATGTTCGTTCGGGGTCCCGAGGGGCTCAGATGAGTTTCAGATAGGTTTGGGTTGTATTGCGCTTGTTTTTCTTATGTTTCGACATTATTTCCTCAAGGATAAATGGTACCACATATAGAAAATAAGTTCCAATTTCTGTTTTTATTGAAGCACTAGATCCTATCGTAATTACGAAGCCATATCAAAAAGAATCGTTGAATTTGGACATCGTATTAAGAGTTTATGGTCATTTTACTAAGAATTGGGTTGCCAGATTTTTCAGATTAATTATGAAATTGCCACTTACTTCATGTTTAAATATATGCACTATTGAAACCAACATATCTCCTTCATTATAAGGTCAAATGGAGTGATTCAAAAGCCAAAGTTGACTGAAATTTCACAAAAAAATCTATTGGAGACATCAAAAGCGAGATTCGGGATTGTTTGGCACATGAAACGAGGCAGAACATCAGGGCAAGAATACTTAATATCGAGTGTTGTTCATTTGGTCATATTCTGAGTTGGGGAGCTCGGATTTGGGTAACTTTTGGATGCAATTTTTACCATATGAATTGGATTTCGAGCCGTTCGGAGGATGAGTTGAGCGGGATGACGCTTCTAGTGTATCGTTTTGGCTTGTTGGATGTAAGTGTCTTGCCTAACTTTGACGAGGGAATTTTTCCTACTATTTGACATTATTTGCTATGTGCGGGGGTGATACATATATGAGGTGACGAGCATATATGCATGTGCTAGGGTTAATCATGCTCGGGGGTAGATTATGCTATGAATTGTGTCTTGTAGAATTACATGACCCTCTTGCTTCATGTCTTACCTGACTCATAGATACTAAGAATATAGAATTAAATGTTAGAAACTAAGATTCAGTTTATTATAACTTGATCAAAATTTGACGAAAATTCTGAGAAAACATTGTTGTGTCTAATTCAGTCATCATTATGCTTAATCATTAATACATTGTTACGGCCGATATTCTTGAGATATTAGATTCTATACTCGTGTTGTAGATCATTCTTGAGATTTGTTGAAATACTTAAATAATAAGGTTCTTAATAGTTTATTGAACTATTGTTGGCTTGAAAGTTGTGAATGGTGTTCGTTTGGAATATTCATTTAAGCACTCTCCTTGACATTATTTATACTTCATACCTTGTTTGACATTGATATACATATGCTTGTTAAGGAAGAGTGTAAAGCACGAAGGGTCGGCATAACTCTTTTGCCTGGACTGAGTTGTACGAAGCCTATCCTGAATGATCCTGACCTTGTCCAAGGCATCCTGAACCAGATCCATACCCAACAATCGAGCCTCTCCCGGCTCAAACCATCCAACCGGCGACCGACACCGCCTACTATACAAAGCCTCATACGGAGCCATCTGAATACTCGACTGGTAGATGTTGTTCTAGGCAAACTCTGCCAAAGGCAAAAACTGATCCCACGAGCCTCCAAAATCAATGGCACAAGCTCGGGGCATATCCTCCAAAATCTGTATAGTCCGCTCGGACTGTCCGTCCGTCTGAGAATGAAATGTTGTGCTCAACTCAACCTGTGTGCCCAACCCCCGCTGAACTGCCCTCCAGAAGCGTGAGGTAAACTGCGTACCTCGGTCCAAAATGATAGACACGGGCACACCATGAAGACGAACAATCTCCCGGATATAGATCTCAGCTAACCTCTCGGATGAATAGGAGACTGCCACATGAGTGAAATGCGCTGACTTGGTCAGCCTATCAACAATGACCCACACTGCGTCGAACTTCCTCCCAGTCTATGGGAGTCCAACAACAAAATCCATAGTGATCCACTCCCACTTCCACTCGGGAAGCTCAATCCTCTTAAACAAACCACCAGGCCTCTGATGATCGTACTTAACCTGCTGACAATTCAAACACCGAGCCACATATGCAACAATATCCTTATTCGTTCTCCTTCACCAATAATGTTGCCGCAAATCCTGATACATCTTAGCGGCGCCCGGATGAATAGTGTACCGGGAACTATGGGCCTCCTCTAAAATCAACTCTCGGAGTCCATCCACATTAGGCACACAAACTCGACCCTGCAATCTCAAAACTCCATCATCGCCTAAGGTAACCTGCTTGGCACCTCCGTGCTGCATCGTGTCTCTAAAGACACACAAATGAGGATCATCATACTACCGATCTCGGATACGCTCCAATAATGAAGAACGAGCGACAGTGCAAGCTAACACACGGTTGGGCTCAGAAACATCCAACCTCACAAACTGATTGGCCAAAGCCTGAACATCCAAAGCAAGCGGTCTCTCACCGACCGGAATATAAGCAAGACTGCCCATACTAGCTGACTTCCTACTCAAAGCATTGGCCACCACATTGGCCTTTCCCGGATGATATAAGATGTTGATATCATAGTCTTTCAACAACTCCAACCACCTCCTCTGCCTCAAATTCAACTCCTTTTGCTTGAACCAATACTGCAGGCTCTTGTGATCCGTGAACACCTCACATGCCACGCCATACAGATAATGCCTCAAAATCTTCAACGCGTGAACAATGGTTGCTAACTCCAAATCATGGACCGGATAGTTCTTCTCATGAATCTTCAACTGCCGCGAAGCATAGGCAATGACCTTGCCATCCTGCATCAACACCGCACCAAGTCCAATACAAGATGCATCATAATAGACTGTATAAGGCCCTGAACCTGTGGGCAAAACCAACACTGGTGCCGTAGTCAGAGCTGTCTTGAGCTTCTGAAAGCTCGCCTTACACTCATCCGATCATATGAACTGGGCACCCTTCTGGGGCAACCTGGTCATCGGGGCTGCGATAGATGAAAACCCCTCCACGAACCGACGATAGTAGCTTGCCAATCCCAAGAAACTCTGAATCTCTGTAGCTGATGATGGTCTAGGCCAGTTCTTGACTGCCTTAATCTTCTTTGGATCAACCTGAATACCCTCTGCTGATACAACATGGCCCATAAATGCAAGTGAACTCAAACAGAACTCACACTTTGATAATTTAGCATACAACTGACTATCCCTCAAAGTCTGAAGAACCACTCTAAGATGCTGCTCGTGCTCTTCCCGGCTGGGGGAATAAATCAAAATATCATCAATGAAGACTATCACGAACGAATCTGAAAGTCTGAAGAACCACTCTAAGATGCTGCTCGTGCTCTTCCCGGCTGGGGGAATAGATAAAAATATCATCAATGAAGACTATCACGAACAAATCCAAATAAGGCCTGAACACTCGGTTCATCAAATCCATAAAAGCTGATGGGGCATTTGTCAACCCGAATGACATAACCAAGAACTCATAATGCCTGTACCGATTGCAAAAAGCTGTCTTAGGGACATCGGATAACCTAATCCTCAACTGATGGTAGCCAGATCTCAAGTCAATCTTCGAAAATACCTTGGCACCTTGAAGCTGATCAAATAAATCATCAATCCTCGGCAATGGATACTTATTCTTGACTGTAACCTTGTTCAACTGCCGGTAATCAATACACATTCTCATCGATCTGTCCTTCTTCTTAACAAACAACACCGGCGCACCCCAAGGCAAAACACTAGGTCGAATGAAACCTTTTTCAAGAAAGTCTTGCAACTGCTCCTTCAACTTTTTCAACTCAGGCGGAGCCATACGATACGGCGGGATAGAAATGGGCTGGGTGCCCGGAGCCAAATCAATGCAAAAGTCAATATCCCCGTCGGGTGGCATACTCGGCAGGTCTGAAGGGAATACCTCAGGAAACTTACGAACAACGGGCATAGAATCAACAGAAGGAACCTCAGCACTAGAATAGTGAACATAGGCCAAATATGCCAAACACCCCTTCTCGACCATACGCTGAGCCTTCACATAAGAGATAACACTACGGGTAGAATGACCAGGAGTCCCTCTCCACTCTAAACGAGGCAAACCCGGTAATGCTAAGGTCACAGTCTTGGCATGACAATCCAAGATAGTGTGGTAAGGTGATAACCAGTCCATCCCTAATATGACATCAAAGTCAACCATGTCCAGAAGAAGCAAATCTACATGAGTCTCAAGACCTCTAATCACAATTATACATGAACGATGGACTCGATCTACCACAATAGAATCACCCACCGGTGTAGACACATAAACAGGAGCACTCAAAGAATCACTAGGCATGACCAGATACGGTGCAAAATAAGATGATACATATGAGTATGTAGACCCTGGATCAAATAACACTGAAGCATCTCTATCACAACCAGAACCATACCTCTATTAACCGCATCTGAAGCCTCATCCTCGGGCCTGGCTGGAAGAGCATAACATCGGGGCTGAGCCCCACCACCCTGGACTATATCTTTGGGACGGCCTGCTGGTGGCTGGCCTCCACCTCTAGCGACCTGAGCTCCACCTCTAATACCTCTACCTCCACCTCTAGCACCTCTACCCCCACCTCTAGCTAGCTGGGCGGGCTGTGGAACACTCGGTGCCTGAACCATGGCATGGGAACCCTGATGTTGAGAGCTACTCGGTATCGAGGGCAATACCTAGAAATGTGCCTCGTGTTGCCACAAGTAAAACAAGCCCTCGCTGCTGGGCTTGACGACCCTGGAAACTCTGAGGCGGCGGTGCACTGATAGGAGCTGGTGGTGCACTGTAGGACTGCTGATCAGAATAATGCATCTGAGAACCACGGCCACCTGAAGCACCGTGAGAAACTTGAAGTGCTGACTGAAAAGTCCTAGGAGGATGGCCTCTACCATACGAATCCCTGCCTCCAGACGAGGTACCACTAAATCGGCCTGAATGACGAGGCCTCTCGTCAGACCCCTGACCACCTCCTTACGATAGAACTATCTCAATTCTCCGGGTCACATTGGCCGCCTCCTGGAAAGATATCTCACTCCCAGTCTCCCTAGCCATCTGAAGACGAATCATCTGAATAAGTGCCTCAATAAACCTCCTTACCCTCTCTCTCTCTCGGTGGGAAGTATGATAAGAGCATGACGAGCCAAGTCGATGAATCTGCTCTCATACTGGTTAACAGTCATAGAACCCTGCTGGAGACGCTCAAACTGCCTCCGATAGGCCTCTCTCTGAGTGATGGGGAGAAACTTCTCCAGAAATAGCTGCGTGAACTGCTCCCAAGTCATGCTGGCAATCCGGCTGGTCTAGCCAAACAATAATCTCTCCACCAAGTCTTGGCAGATCCAGACATGCGAAAAGTAGAAAAATCGACCCCATCGGTCTCAACTATCCCCATGTTCCTGAGAACCTCATGACAGGTGTCTAGATAATTCTGGGATCCTCCGAAGATGACCGCTGAAAGTAGTAGTGAAGAGCTTGGTGAATCTATCCAATCTCCACAAAGCATCGACAGACATAGCTGCTCCATCACCAGTTAGAGCTACCACACCCGGCTGAACTGCTCCAACTGGCTGAACTGATGGAGTCTGGAACTGGGGAGCTACCTGCTCCGGAGTGTGAGTAGCAGGAGTCTGGGCTCCTCCTCCAGCCTGAGAGACGGCTGGTACTGCAGGAAGCAAACTTGCCCGGGTAACACTCTCCATAAGGCCCACTAGACGGACCAGAGCATCCTGGAGTACATGGGTAGCAATAAACCCCTCTGGGACCTGAGTTGGGCCCACCAGAACTGCTGGGGCAGAACCTCATCATCAAAATCAATCTGAGGCTCCGCCGCTGGTGCTGCTCCTCTAGGCTGAGCTCTGCCCCTACCTCGGCCTCTAGCACGACCTCGGCCTCGCCCTCTGCCCCTCGCAGGAGCTGCTGTTGGGGGCTCGGGGTGCTGGTCGGTGGATGAGGAAGCGCGTGTTATCGCCATCTGCGAAAGAACAGAATAGAAATTCAATTAGCATTGAGAAACCAAACCGCACAATAGGAAAGAATAAATGTGAAGTTTTTTTTCCTAACTCTGTAGCCTCTGGGGATAAATACAGACGTCTCCGTACCGATCCCTCAGACTCTACTAAGCTTTTCTATGAACTGTGCGACCCGTATAACCTAGAGCTCTGATACCAACTTGACACGATCCAGATTTCCCACCCTCGAGAGTCGTGATGGCGCCTACTAATGTGAGCTAGGCAAGCCAATTATTGGACAACTTACCCTTTTACCAATTTTATTCTCTTTAACATTATATAAAACAATAACGGGTAAACAGCGGAAATTTAGAATAAGCGGAAGAAATATAGTAAAATATCTGAAATATGAATCTAATACAACAGTTTAAGCCTTAATCACCCAGAACTGGTGTCACAGTACCACAGACGGTCTAAGAGTGCTAAATACAAAGTTTGAAAGTAAAAGATACACTGTTTCTGAAATCAAGAGCTGAAATAGGAAATAAAGAATAGAGGAGACGCCAGGGCCTGCGGACTCCTACAGGTCTACCTTGGATCTCCGTGTAAACTGAAGGTAGCCACCACTCTACGGTCCAAAAGCTGCTCCGGGATCTACACATAGTGCAGAGTGTAGCATCAGCACAACCGACCCCATGTGCTAGTAAGTGCCTAGCCTAACCTCGGCGAAGTAATGACGAGGCTAGGACCAGACTACCAAATAAACCTGTGCAGTTATATAATATATAGCGGAAAGTAAAGCAGAAATAAACAAGTAAAGATGGGAGGGGGAAAGCATGCTTCGGGGAATAACAGGTAAAAACAAAATATCAAGAGGATTATAAAGGAACCAAAATCCAATTACTAACAAGGATAAGGAAAACAAAGGCAGATTTCACTTTCATTTCATATCTTGTTGCAGGCGTGCAACCCGATCCCATTTCCTTTACCTCGTTGCAGGCGTGCAACCCGATCCCAATTCATATCTCTCGTTGCAGGCGTGCAACCCGCTCCATTTCACATATCTCGTGGCAGGCGTGCCACCCGCTCCCATTTCATATATCTTGTTGCAGCCGTGCAACCCGCTCCCATTTCACATATCTCGTGGCAGGCGTGCCACCCGCTCCCATTTCATATATCTTGTGGCAGGCGTGCCACCCGCTCCCATTTCATATCTCTTGTGGCAGACGTGCCACCCGCTCCTATTTGCAAATCAACAACAATCACAAAGAATTCCGGCAAGGGAACAAGAGCAATATAACAACTTCCCGGCAAGGGAACAATAATATTCAACAACATCCTGGCAAGGGAACAATAGTATCAAAATAAACATCCCGGCAAGGGAACAATGATATCAAAACAAACATCCTGGCAAGGGAACAATGATGATAATAACATGCGAGGCGCAATAAACCACAATTGAGTCATAACAATTATAATACAAGACTCACGGGCATGCTTGACACCGACGTATAGATACTCGTCACCATTCCTATACGTCGTACTCCACAATTAACACGTAGCAATTAAGACATGACTCCTAATCCCTCAAGCTAAGGTTAAACCAAACACTTACCTCGATGCCACGAACACAATTCACGTCTCAACTATCGCTTTACCTCTTGATTCCACCACTAATTTGCTCGTATCTAGCCATAAGTTACTTAATTACATCAATAAACGCTAAATGAATCAACCCCAATGCATGAAAATGAGTTTTTCCATGTGTTACTCAAAAAGTCAAAAATTGCCCCCGGGCCCACATGGTCGAAACCCGAGGTTCGAACCAAAACCCGATTACACATTCCCCCACGAACCCAAATATATAATTTGTTTTGAAATCGGCCTCATCCCCAATTTTTGAAAAACCTAGGTTCTACCCAAAACACCTAATTTCCCCCATGAAAATCATTGATTTTGAGTTGAAATCATGTTAAAAGATGTTAATGATTGAAGACAACGAGTTAAAATTGACTTACATTCGATTTGGAAGAAGAGTTGTGTTTTGAAGAGATGTGAAAAATGGTAAAATTTCGGCTAAGTATAAAAGTTGCAGGTCGCAGGTATGGGAAATGCGAACAATTGCGAACCCCGACCTCTGCTATGCTGGGAAATGCGAAAGGGGGGTCTCGCGTTTGCGAGGTGGGAAATGCAAAGGGGGAGTCGCAATTGCGACGACTGGCCATAAGGGAGGGGATCGCATTTGCGATAGAACCCTCGTAATTGCGAGGATAGGCTGGCCTGGGCCTCTTTCGCATTTGCGACATGCCTCTCGCATTTGCGAGCCAGGCTTCCAAATGCGAAGCCTGCAGGCCTGCAATGCAACAGCTGAAAAACTGGCAATTTTCTAAGTCCAAAATACACTTCGTGGCCTATCCAAAACTCACCCGAGCCCGCGGGGCTCCAAACCAAATATGCACACAACCTCAAAAATATCCTACGTACTTATTCGTGTAATCAAATCACCAAAATAACATCATGAACATCGAATTAAACCTCAAAATAAATGAAATTTCTCAAAACTTCTTTAAACATCAAATTTTGCATTTAATGTCCGAATCACGTCAAATGAATTCCGTTTCTTACCAAACTTTACCGATAACACATATAAATCATATTGAACCTGTACCGGTCTCCGGAACCATAATACGGGCCCGATACCATAGTTTTCACATAACATTTCACTTTCAAAAACCTTTATATTTTTCAGGAAACAATTTCTTTTAAAAAATTTATTTCTCGGACTTGGGACCTCGAAATTCGATTCCGGGCATACGCCCAAGTACCATATTTTTCCACGGATCCTCCGGGACTGTCAAATCACGGGTCCGGATCCGTTTACCCAAAATGTTGACCGAAGTCTACTTAAATGCATTTTAAGTCAAAATTTCAATTTTTTTCATAGATTTCCACATAATAGCTTTCCGGCTACGCGCACGGACTGTGCACGCAAATCAAGGTGATCCTTAAAGAGGTTTCTAAGGCTTCGGAATACAGAATTCATTTTAAAAACAAGTAATGACCTTTTGGGTCATCACATTTCTCTCATGCTTTGTTCTTTTCCAGACAGTAACTCCATTATCGAGTAAAATATTTTAGTATGGACAATGTTTACTAAATGAGTTAAATATTTTAAAAAGAAACAATGCTAAAGATCTAGGTCAAATGATTCATCGCCGATGTACTAATTACACTAAACAATAAATATTCTACCAAAAAGTAATTCTTTTCAATATTTTTTACTTATTGAGTTGTTATTTGGCTCTACTATAATATATGAGATACATAACAATACTCTATAAGCTTTTACTGTTCCTTTCTCAACACAAAGCTTTAGGCTTCTAAATAATAATGAGAATATGATTGACCTTACATTCCATGAATTACATATAAACTTCCATATATGTTATATATGAGCACAATTTAATACTAATATGTAATTCACAAGGTGACATGCATATGTTAGCATGAATAGGAACATCTAAGATAGAAATATTTATCATATATTAGCAATAGTGCCAATACATCGAACCCAATAATTTATAAAAATATATTTATAGATATCAATTATATCTTCAATCTTTAATAAAAACCACAAAAACATGTAAATAATGTCTCACAGTTTTTAAACCAACAAAACAAAATCAACTGATCTCAAAATAACATAAACACTTTTAAGTTTTAAGTATAGATATAATTCTTCCAAACAACATATATATATCATTCCACTACTTATAAAGTAAATTTTCAATGATTTCATACATTTAGTATCTATGTAAGCCAGTTATAACTTTCAAACATATGTTATTCCTAAATATTAGGATCTGTTTTAAAATAATTGTAAGAATATGGGATTTTGACAACAAAAAAAAAAAGCATCATGTTTAATACTAACCTTTCCAACCACTTTTACCCAAGAGAAAGCAAACCCATTTTATTTTGTTAAATTGTTCACATCTCTTCGAGCAATGACGTAAAAAGAAATTCCTCCCGAACTTTTTAATCCCAAAGTGATCCACACTATACTCTCAAAATTCAAGAAAAGACATGCATCTTGGTCCTCTAGTAGTTAACTTCAAATGACAAAAAAACGCTGGTTTCATATGATTAATGCACTTCATATGTTTCCACACATATACCAACTGATGATTTGTATTCTTTTTCTCCATGTTAAATTTACTATTATGTCAGAAGTACAATGTCCTGCTAGGGCTAGAATTTGGATGTATACAATTTTGTAAGTTGCAAGTACTCATGAATCTTGTTTGGTTCATGAATTAATCTTGACGTTCGATATCACAGCCGCAAAATGATTTAAAAGGTCAAAGTATACAATTGGGTGAGAATTTGAGTACATGAAAAGAAAACGTACAAGACGAAACAGACAAGTATTGTACAACATATTATTTTTCAATTTCTTATGCTTTGATATAAATGTCCTTATGGATAGTATTTCACAACCAAGCAACTTTTGGCCAAAGAATTAACGTCTTTCCAGTTTATATCGAGTAATTTGACGCAATTAATTTGTCACGACCCTAACCCCGAACCCGGTCGTGATGGCGTGTCTCGTGAAGACAAGGCCAGCCAGTTAAATCCAATTCATCTTTTAAAGCAGTTAATTAATAGAAAAGCAGTCTAAACATGATTTAAATGTACCAAATAGCGGAAAATATCGATAGCAATGCGAAAAATCCAACCCAGCACAGCCCTAACCAGGGTGTCACAAGTCACGAGCATCTCGAAACCATAATACAAGTTTGCTAAAGTCATAAATAGTACAAATGTTCGAAAGGAAATGGAAATGATAGAGAAGTAGAGACACGGGGCTGCGGACGTCAACAGCTACCTCGTAGTCTCCGAAAGGCCCGCCTGGAACTGGAGAAAATCGGCACTCCGGAGCGGAACCAGCTACGCCTGAATCTGCACACAGGGTGCAGAGAGTAAAGTGAGTACTCCAACTCAGTGAGTAACAAATGTAAATAATGACTGAAAGTAAGAAAACACGTAAAACACAAGGCATTCTATAATGAAGCAGTAAAAATCATTTAAAATAAATAAAACCAGTAAAATCAAGTAATTGACAAATAATTAAGATAAAGTAAACAAATAGAAGTTCGCCCCTCAGGCACAGTATCAACAAATCCGCCCCTCGGGCAACATCTCAGATCAGTACCAGCCCCTCGGGCTCAATCTCACATCATAATGGTACTCGCGTTCACTGGGGGTGTGCAGACTCCTAGAGGGGCCCCTTACGGCCCAAGCGCGATAACAAGACATCTCGTGGCATCAAAACTAGGCCTTCGGCCTCATATCGATCAAGCCACCTCGTGGCGTACATGTATCAGGCCCTCGGCCTCAAATCAGTATCAATGTTTAGGCCCTCGGCCTTACTCAGTCAAAAATTATCACAAGCCCCTCGGGCAATAGTAAAATAGTGTTTCTTAGCCCAAACATCATTTAAAATATCATTTAATTCTTAAAACTGAGTAAACATGGCTGAGTAGTAAAACAGTGAAAATTAATATGACTGAGTTCAAGTAATAAGTCAAAACAGTGAGGAAAGAGTAATAAAAATCCCCGAATGGTTCAAATAGTTGGCACGAAGCCCAAATATGGCATTCAGCCCAAATTATGATGATAGCAAGTAAGTTTCAATCAAATACGCGGTAAAATCATCAACCGGGACGGACCAAGTCACAATCCCCAATAGGGCATGACCCCACGCTCGTCATCAAGTGTGACGACCCAAAGGGTCATCACTTGTTTTTAATAAAATTCTGTGCTTCTGAGGCCTTGAAAACTTCATTTAGAGTCGCCTCGATTTGTGTGCGCAGTCCGGGCGCGTAGCCGGAAAGCTTAAATATGAAATTCTGTGAAAAAATGCTAAGTTCTAATTTTAAAATGAATAAACTTGACTTCGGTCAACAATTTGGATAAACGGACCCGGACCCGTAATTTGACGGTCCCGGAGGGTCCGTAGAAAAATATGGGACTTGGGTGTATGCCCGGAATCGAATTCCGAGGTCCCAAGCCCGAGAAATGATTTTTTAAGAAAATTGTTTTCTGGAAATGTTTAAGAAAATTGGAAATTAAATCTGATTAAAAAGTGATGGTATCGGGCCCGTATTTTGGTTCCGGCGCCCGGTACAGTTCTTATATATGGTTTAAGTCCTTTCTGTAAAATTTGGTTAAAATCGGACGTCGTTTGACGTGATTCGGACTTGAATTTCTAAATTTGAAACTTGATGAAGTTTGAGAAAAACTCTTGATTTTGAGGTTTGATTCATTATTTTTGAGGTTATTTTGGTGATTTGATCGCACGGATAAGTTCGTATGATGTTGTTGAGTTAGTACGTGTGTTTGGTTAGGAGCCCCGAGGGCTCGGGAGTATTTCGGATGTGTTTCGGGAAGTTTGAAACTTAGAAAAAATTGCAGAAAATCTGCAACAGGTGCTTAGGCCTATTGCTCTTCGCGATCGCGTAGTCACTCTCGCGATCGCGTAAGGTAAATAGGAACAGGGGTGATTTAGCTCAATGCGAACGCGAGGGAAGGATCGCGAACGCGGAGCACTGGGGGGTTGCTCTACTCGAACGCGACCCACGTCCCGCGAACTCATAGTGTAAATGGGGATTGGTATGGAATTTAACAATTTCCTCTACGCGAACGCGTTCATAGGCCCGCGAATGCGAACGTCAGGGGGGCCAACCCTTCGCGAACGCGTACTAGGAATCGCGATCGCATAAGCCTGAGGAAGGCTGCTCTTCGTGAGCGCGGCAGACTCATCGCGAACGCGATGAAGGTCTGCCCAGCGATTTTAAAATAGTAGCTTAAACGAGAATTTTTCAAATTTTCATAACTTCTTCATCTCAACTCCAAATTGGGCGATTTTTGGAAGAGGATTTCACCACAAACTCATAGGTACGTAATCTTAGACTCGTTTTCTTCAATTTCCATTTACACCCTTTAGATTTCTAGGCCTAAATCATGTGAATAAGGGTAGAAAATTAGAGATTTGGGTAAAGTTAGGGCTTTTTAATTAATTGTGATTTAGACCTCATTTTGGGATCGAATTCTAAATAATTATATATTCGGGCTCGTGGATGAATGGGTGATCGGATTTTGGTTCGAATCTCATGTTTTGACCAAGCAGGCCTAGGGTCGATTTTTGGGATTTTGGGAAGAATGATTGGAAAGTTATAATTGAACATTGGAATTGGATTGTTTAGCATTTATTGATGTTATCAAGTCAATTATGTATAGATTCGATTGGGTTGGCGCCGAATTTGAAAGAAAAAGCGGTGTTTGAGGATTGAGTTGGCCGTGGAAGTTTGAGGTAAGTGTTCGGTCTAACCTTAGCTTTAGGGATTAGGAGTTGAGTCATATTTGCTACTTGCTTCTTGTTGAGTACGACGTATAAGCATGGTAACGAGTATCTATATGTTGGTGTCGAGCATGACCGTGAGTCTTAAATTAAAAGTTGTTGTATTCTTAAATGACACTTCGGATGCTTTAATTAATGATCTTCTATATTGAGCAAAGATTTGTTTTATCCTCGTAGATCTTATTTATGATTGAGTATTGTCATTAATTGAGCTGAGTACAAGCTAAGTTAAGATTGGTTATAGCTGATTCTCCCTTTCCGGGATGACTATTTCGATACTGTTGTTCCCTTGCCGGGAAACTATTATGTTGCTTTTGTTCCCTTGCCGGGAAGTTATTATATTGCTTATGTTCCCTTGTCGGGATTTCTTGTAATTGTGTGATAACCTGTAAATGGGAGCGGGTGGTACGCCTACCACAAGATTGATGAAATGGGAGTGGGTGGTACACCTACCACAAGATTGATGAAATGGGAGCGGGTGGTACGTCTACCACAAGAGTTAATGAAATGGGAGTGGGTGGTACGCCTACCACAAGATAAAATGAAATGGGAGCGGGTGGTACGCCTACCACAAGATATGAGCAAAGGGATCGGGTTGCACGCCTGCAACAAGATGAAACTGAAAATGAAAAGTGCCTTTATTTCTCTTTATTCGTGTTAGAAATTATATTGTAGTTTTCCTTATTATTCTTGATACTCTGTTTTATCTGCTACCCTCGAAGCATGTTTCCCTTCCCTAGCTTTAATTGTTTATCTCTTTCTATCTTTCCGTTGTATTTGTATATATATATATATAACTGCACAGGTTTATCTGGAGTCTGGTCCTAACCTCGTCACTACCTCGCCGGGGTTAGGCCAGACGCTTACCAGCACATGGGGTCGGTTGTGCTGATGCTACACTCTGCACTTATGTGCAGATACCAGAGCAGCCTTCAGTCCACCAGATCCCGAGGTAGTACTGCAAGCGTCCGCAGGCCCGACATCTCTTCTATCTATTTTCGATGCTCTGTTTCCTCTTGTATCCGAGACAGACTTTATTTCTTTTGTTTCAGACACTTGTATGTAGCACTCCTATAATTTTATTTTCAGCTGATCTTTAAATGCTTATTCATTGCTAATTTAATTGGTTAAAAATGAATTAATACGAAAGAGGTTAATGGTTTCAAAGTTCATGGCTTGCCTAGCTTTCACGAGTAGGCGCCATCACGACTCCCGAGGGTGGGGATTCCGGGTCTGACAAGTTGGTATCAGAGCTCTAGGCTACATAGGTCTCACAACTCATAAACAAGCTCAGTAGAGTCTGAGGGATCCGTACGGAGACGTCTATATTTATCCCCAGAGGCTACAAAGTTAGGAAAATTTCACATTTGTTCTTTCTTGTCGTGCGGATTTGTTTCTCAATGCTAAATGGATTTCTACTCTGTTCTTTCTCAGATGGCGAGAACATGCGCTTCCTCATCTACCGCTCAGCAGCCTGAGCCCCCAGCAGCAGCTCCGACTAGGGGCAGAGCGCGAGGCCGAGGCCGTGCTAGAGGCCGAGGTAGGGGCAGAGCTCAGCCCCGAGCAGCAGCACCAGTGGCGGAGCCTCAGGTTGATTTTGAGGAGGAAGTTCCGGCCCCAGCAGTTCCGGTGGGCCCAGCTCAGGTCCCAGAGGGGTTTATTGCTACCCCAGTTCTTCAGGATGCTCTGGTCCGATTGATGGGCCTCATGGAGAGTGTCACCCGAGCAGGTTTGCTTACTGTAGCACCAGCCACTTCTCAGGCTGGAGGAGGGGCTCAAACTCCTGCTACACGCACTCTGGAGCAGGTAGCTCCCCAGATCCAGACTCCAGCGGTTCAGCCAGTTGGAGCAGTTCAGCCGGGTATGGTAGCTCAGACCGGCGATGGAGCGGCTATGTCCGCCGATGCTTTGTGGAGATTGGACAGATTCACCAAGCTCTTCACTACTACCTTCAGCGGTGCTTCTTTTGAAGATCCCCAGGATTTTCTATATAGCTGCCACAAGGTTCTCAGGAACATGGGCATTGTTGAGACCAATGGGGTCGATTTTGTTACATTTCGCTTGTCTGGATCTGCCAAGACTTGGTGGAGGGATTATTGCTTACTAGGCCAGCCGGATCGCCATCTTTGACTTGGGAGTAGTTTACAGTGTTGTTTCTCGAGAAGTTTCTCCCTGTTACTTAGAGAGAGGCCTATCGGAGGCAGTTTGAGCACCTCCAGCAGGGTTCCATGACGGCCACCCAGTATGAGACCAGGTTATTCGACTTAGCTCGCCATGCTCTTGTCATACTTCCTACCGAGAGAGAGAGGGTGAGGAGGTTTATCGACGGTCTTATTCAGCCGATTCGTCTTCAGATAGCCAAGGAGGCCGGGAGTGAGATCACTTTTCAGGAGGCGACCAACGTGGCCCGCAGAGTTGAGATGGTTCTGTCACAGGGAGATGGTCATGGGTTGGATAAGAGGCCCCGTCATTCAGGCAGATTCAGTGGTACCTCGTTTGGAGGTAGAGATTCATATGGTAGAGGCCATCCTCCTAGGCCCATTTAGTCAGCTCTTCAAGTTTCTCACGGTGCTTTAGGTAGTCGTGGTCCTCAGATGCAGTATCCCGATCAGCAGTCTTTCAGTGCACCACCAGCGCCTATCAGTGCACCACCGCTTCAGAGTTTCCAGGGTCGTCAGCCGAGGGCTTGTTTTACTTATGGCGACACGAGGCACATTGCTAGGTATTGCCCTCGAGTTTCGAGCAGTTCTCCGCATCAGGGTTCTCGTGCTATGATACAGGCACTAGATGTTCCACAGCTCGCCCAGCCAGTTAGAGGTGGGGGTAGAGGTGCTAGAGGTGGAGGTAGAGGTCCTAGAGGTGGAGCTCAGGCCGCCAGAGGTGGAGGCCAGCCAGTAGCAGGCCGTCCTAGAGAGCTAGTTTAGGGTGGTGGGGCCCAGCCCCGATGTTATGCCCTTCCAGCCAGGCTCGAGGCTGAGGCTTTGGATGCAGTCATTACAGGTACCATTCTGGTTTGTGATAGAGATGCCTCAGCGTTGTTTGATCTAGGGTCTACCTATTCGTATGTGTCATCTTATTTTACACCGTACCTGGTCATGCCTAGTGATTCATTGAGTGTTCCTTTATGTGTCTACACCGGTGGGTGATTCTATCATGGTGGATCGAGTCTATCGTTCTTGTTATTGTGGTGATTGGGGCTCTTGGGACTCATGTAGATTTGTTGCTTCTAGACATGGTTGACTTCGATGTTATATTGGGGATGGACTGGTTATCACCTTACCACGCTATCTTGGATTTCCATGCCAAGACTGTGACCTTAGCTTTACCGGGTATGCCTCGTTTAGAGTGGAGAGGGACTCCTGGTCATTCTACCCGTAGCATTATCTCTTATGTGAAGGCTCGGCATATCGTCGAGAAGGGGTGCTTGGCCTATTTGGCTTATGTTCGTGATTCCAGTGCCGAGGTTCCATCTATTGATTCTGTGCCCGTGGTTCGTGAGTTTCCTGAGGTTTTCCCTTCAGACCTGCCGGGGATGCCACCCGACAGGGACATTGACTTCTGTATTGATTTGGCTCCAGGAACTCAGCCCATTTTTATCCCGCCATATCGCATGGTCCCGCCAGAGTTGAAAGAGTTGAAGGAGCAGTTGCAAGACTTACTTGAGAAGGGTTTCATTAGACCCAGCATTTTGCCTTGGGGTGCACCGGTGTTGATTGTTAAGAAAAAGGATGGTTCGATGAGAATGTGCATTGATTACCGGCAATTGAACAAGGTTACAATCAAGAATAAGTATCCACTGCCGAGGATTGATGATTTGTTCGATCATCTTCAGGGTGCCAAGGTATTTTCAAAGATTGACTTGAGATTTGGCTAGCATCAGTTGAGGATTAGGGCATCCGATGTCCCTAAGACAGCTTTCCGCACTCGGTACGGGCATTATGAGTTCTTGGTTATGTCATTCGGGTTGACCAATGCCCCAGCAGCTTTTATGGAGTTGATGAACCGAGTGTTCAGGCCTTATTTGGACTTGTTCGTGATAGTCTTCATTGATGATATTTTGATATATTCCCGCAGCAAGGAGGAGCACGAGCAGCACCTCAGAGTGGTTCTTCAGACTCTGAAGGATAGTCAGTTATATGCTAAGTTCTCGAAGTGTGAGTTCTGGTTGAGTTCAGTTGCATTCCTGGGTCATGTTGTATCGGCAGAGGGTATTCAGGTTGATCCGAAGAAGATTGAGGCAGTCAGGAACTGGCCTCGACCAGCATCAGCTACAGAGATTCGGAGTTTTTTAGGGTTGGCAGGCTACTATCGTCGGTTCGTGGAGGGTTTTTCATCTATTGCAGCCCCGATGACCAGGTTGACCCAGAAGGGTGCCCCGTTCAGATGGTCGGATGAGTGTGAGGCGAGCTTTCAGAAGCTCTAGACAGCTCTGACTACGGCACCGGTGTTGGTTTTGCCTACAGGTTCAGGGCCTTATACAGTTTGTTGTGATGCATCTCGTATTGGGCTTGGTGCAGTGCTGATGCAGGATGGCAAGGTCATTGCCTATGCTTCGAGGCTGTTGAAGATTCATGAGAAGAATTATCCGGTTCATGATCTAGAGTTGGCAGCCATTGTTCACGCATTGAAGATTTGGAGGCATTATCTGTACGACGTGGCATGTGAGGTGTTCACTGATCACAAGAGCGTTCAGTATTTGTTCAAGCAAAAGGAGTTGAATTTGAGGCAGAGAAGGTGGTTGGATTTGTTGAAAGATTATGATGTCATTATCTTGTATCACCCGGGGAAGGCCAATGTGGTGGCCGATGCCTTGAGTAGGAAGTTAGCCAGTATGGGCAGTCTTGCTTATATTCCGGTCGGTGAGAGGGCGCTTGCTTTGGATGTTCAGGCTTTGGCCAATCAATTCGTGAGGCTGGATATTTTTTAGCCTAGTCGGGTATTAGCTTGCACGATCGCTCGTTCTTCATTATCGGAGCGTATCCGTGATCGGCAGTTTGATGATCCCCATTTGTGTGTCCCTAGAGACACGGTGCAGCGGGGAGGTGCCAAGTAGGTGACCTTAGAAGATGATGGAGTTTTGAGATTGCAGGGGCGAGTTTGTGTGCCTAATGTTGATGGGCTTCGAGAGTTGATCTTAGCAGAGGCCCATAGCTCCCGGTACTCTATTCATCCGGGCACCGCGAAGATGTATCAGGATTTGCGGCAGCATTATTGGTGGCGTAGAATGAAGAAAGATATCGTTGCATATGCGGCTCGATGTTTGAATTGTCAGCAGGTTATGTATGAGCATCAGAGGCCTGGTGGATTGTTTCAGAGGATTGAGCTTCCCGAGTGGAAGTGGGAGCGGATCACTATGGATTTCGTTGTTGGACTCCCGCAGACTCGGAAGAAGTTCGACGCAGTTTGGGTCATTATTGATAGGCTGACCAAGTCAGCGCATTTCATTCCTGTGGCAGTCTCCTATTCATCCGAGAGGTTAGCTGAGATCTATATCCGGGAGATTGTTCGTCTTCATAGTGTGCCTGTATCTATCATTTCGGACCGAGGTACGTAGTTTACCTCGCATTTCTGGAGAGCAGTTCAGCGAGAGTTGGGCACTCAGGTGGAGTTGAGTACGGCATTTCATCCTCAGAGGACGGGAAGTCCGAGCGGACTATTCAGATTTTGAAGGATATGCTCCGAGCTTGTGTCATTGATTTTGGAGGCTCGTGGGATCAGTTTTTGCCTTTAGCAGAGTTTGCCTACAACAATAGCTACCAGTCGAGTATCTAGATGGCTCCTTCTGAGGCTTTGTATGGTAGGCGATGTCGATCTCCGGTTGGATGGTTTGAGCCGGGGGAGGCTCGATTGTTGGGTACGGATCTGGTTCAGGAGGCCTTGGACAAGGTCAAGATTATTCAGGATAGGCTTCGTACGGCTCAGTCCAGGCAGAAAAGTTATGCAAACCGCAAGGTTCGAGATGTGGCTTTTATGGTCGGTGAGCGGGTATTGCTCCGATTGTCGCCTATGAAGGGTGTGATGAGATTCAGGAAGAAGGGCAAGCATAGCCCTAGGTTCATTGGTCCATTTGAAATTCTCGATCGAGTGGGAGAGGTGGCTTATAAACTTGCATTGCCGCCTAGCTTATCAGTCGTGCATCCAGTGTTTCATGTGTCCATGCTTTGGAAGTATCACGGCGATCCATCCCACATGTTAGATTTTAGCACTGTCTAGTTAGACAAGGACTTGTCTTATGAGGAGGAGCCGGTGGCTATTCTAGACCGCAGGTTCGTCAATTGAGGTCGAAGAGTTTCCTTTCTGTTCGTGTTCAGTGGAGAGGTCAGCCTCCGGAGGCACCTACCTAGGAGTCCGAGTCCGATATGCGGAGCCGTTATCCTCATCTTTTCCTCGACTCAGGTACTTCCTTCTTCTGTCCGTTCGAGGACGAACGGTTGTTTTAGAGGTGGAGAATGTGACGACCCAAAGGGTCATCACTTATTTTTAATCAAATTCTGTGCCTCCGAGGCCTTGAAAACCTCATTTAGAGTCGCCTCAATTTGCGTGAGCAGTCCGGACGCGTAGCCGGAAAGCTTAAATATGAAATTCTGTGAAAAATGCTAAGTTTTGATTTTAAAATGAATAAATTTGACTTCGATCAACATTTTGGATAAACGGACCCGGACCCGTGATTTGACGGTCCCGGAGGGTCCGTAGAAAAATATGAGACTTGGGCGTATGCCCGGAATCGAATTCCGAGGTCTCAATCCCGAGAAATGAATTTTTAAGAAAAATTATTTTTTGGAAATGTTTAAGAAAATTGGAAATAAAATCTGATTAGAAAGCGATGGTATCGGGCCCGTATTTTGGTTCCGGCGCCCAGTGCAGGTCTTATATATGGTTTAAGTCCTTTCTGTAAAATTAGGTTAAAAACGGACGTCGTTTGACCTGATTCGGACTTGAATTTCTAAATTTGAAACTTGATGAAGTTTGAGAAAAACTCTTGATTTTGAGGTTTGATTCATTGTTTTTGAGGTTATTTTGGCAATTTGATCGCACGGATAAGTTCGTATGATGTTGTTGAGTTAGTAGGTGTGTTAGGTTAGGAGCCCCGAGGGCTCGGGAGTGTTTCGAATGTGTTTCGGGAAGTTTGAAACATAGAAAAAATTGCAGAAAATCTGCAACAGGTGCTCAGGCCAGTTGCTCTTCGCGATCGCGTAGTCACTCTCGCGATCGCGTAAGGTAAATGGGGACAGGGGTGATTTTGCTCAATGCGAACGCGAGGGAAGGATAGTGAACGCGTAGCACTGGGGGGTTGCTCTACGCGAACGCGACCCACGTCCCGCGAACGCATAGAGTAAATGGGGGCTGGTATGGAATTTAACAATCTCCTCTACGCGAACGCGTTCATAGGCCCGCGAACGCGAAGGTCAGGGGGGTCAACCCTTTGCGAACACGTACGAGGAATCGCGATCGCATAAGCCTGAGGAAGGCTGCTCTTCGCGAACGCGGCAGACCCATCGCGAACGCGATGAAGGTCTGCCCAGCGATTTAAAAACAGTAGCTTAAATGAGAATTGTTTAAATTTTCATAATTTCTTCATCTCAACTCCAAATGGGCGATTTTTGAAAGAGGATTTCACCACAAACTCATAGGTACGTAATCTTAGACTCGTTTTCTTCAATTTCCATTAATACCCATTAAATTTCTAGGCCTAAATCATATGAATAAGGGTAGAAAATTAGGGATTTGGCTAGAGTTAGGGCTTTTTAATTAATTATGATTTAGACCTAGTTTTGGGGTCGAATTCTGAAAATAATTATATATTTGGGCTCGTGGATGAATGGGTGATCGGATTTTTGTTCGAACCTCGTGTTTTGACCAAGTGGCCCGGGGTCGATTTTTGGGATTTTGGGAAGAATGATTGGAAAGTTATAATTGAACATTGGAATTGGATTGTTTAGCATTTATTGATGTTATTAAGTCAATTAGTATAGATTCGATTGGGTTGGAGCCGAATTTGAAAGGAAAAGCGGTGTTTGAGGATTGAGTTGGCCGTGGAAGTTTGAGGTAAGTGTTCGGTCTAACCTTAGCTTGAGGGATTAGGAGTTGAGTAATATTTGCTACTTGCTTCTTGTTGAGTAAGACGTATAGCCATGGTGACAAGTATCTATACGTTGGTGTCGAGCATGACCGTGAGTCTTAAATTGAAAGTTGTTGTGTTCTTAAATGACACTTCGGATGCTTTAATTAATGATCTTCTATATTGAGCAAAGATTTATTTTATCCTCGTAGATGTGATTTAGGATTGAGTATTGTCATTAATTGAGTTGAGTACAAGCTAAGTTAAGATTGGTTATAGCTGATTCTCCCTTGTCGGGATGACCGTTTCGATATTGTTAATCCCTTGTTGTTCCCTTGCCGGGAAATTATTATATTGCTTATGTTCCCTTGCCGGGATTTCTTGTAATTGTGTGATGACCTGTAAATGGGAGCAGGTGGTACGCCTACCACAAGATTGATGAAATGGGAGCGGGTGGTACGCCTACCACAAGATTGATGAAATGGGAGCGGGTGGTACGCCTACCACAAGAGTTAATGAAATGGGAGCGGGTGGTATGCCTACCACAAGATAAAATAAAATGGGAGCGGGTGGTACGCCTACCACAAGATATGAGCAATGGGATCGGGTTGCACGCTTGCAACAAGATGAAACTGAAAATGAAAGTTGCTTTTATTTCTCTTTATTCGTGTTAGAAATTAAATTGTAGTTTTCCTTATTATTCTTGATACTCTGTTTTATCTGCTACCCCCGAAGCATGTTTCCCTTCCCCAGCTTTAATTGTTTATCTCTTTCTATCTTTCCATTGTATTTGCATATATATATATATATATATATATATATATATATATATATATATATATATATATATA
Organism: Nicotiana attenuata; assembly: GCF_001879085.1. Lineage (NCBI taxonomy): Eukaryota > Viridiplantae > Streptophyta > Magnoliopsida > Solanales > Solanaceae > Nicotiana > Nicotiana attenuata. The sequence continues at coordinate 3,892,793 of NC_031990.1, forward strand.
TATATATATATATATATATATATAACTGCACGTGTTTATGTGGTAGTCCGATCTAGCCTCGTCACTACTTTGCCGNATATATATATATATATATATATATATATATATATATAACTGCACGTGTTTATCTGGAGTCGGGTCCTAACCTCGTCACTACCTCGCCGGGGTTAGGCCAGACACTTACCAGCACATGGGGTTGGTTGTGCTGATGCTACACGCTGCACTTATGTGCAGATACCGGAGCAGCGTTTGGGCAGCAGCATTAGTTCGGGAGCCAGCCTTCAGTCCACGAGATCCCGAGGTAGTACTGCAGGCGTCCGCAGGCCCGACATCTCTTCTATCTATTTATGATGCTCTGTTTCCTCTTGTATCCGAGACAGACTTTATTTCTTTTGTTTCAGACACTTGTATGTAGCACTCCTAGATAGTCCGTGTATGTTGTGACACCAGGTGCTTGGTAGAGACTTGTATTGGTTTTCTATACGTTTGTTTCTATATTTAATTAAGACTTCCGCTAATTTTATTTTCCGCTGATCTTTAAATGCTTATTCATTGCTAATTTAATTGGTTAAAAATGAATTAATACGAAAGTGGTTAATGTTTCAAAGTTCATGGTTTGCCTAGCTTTCACGAGTAGGCGCCATCACGACTCCCGAGGGTGGGGATTCCGGGTCGTGACATCAAGCGTGTATCTCACCTCAACATAGCACTACGATGTGCAATTCGGGGTTTCAAACCCTCAGAGCATCATTTACAATCATTACTCACCTCGAACCGGCTAAACCTCTAGCTCGCGACGCCTTTGCCCCTCGAATCAGCCTTCACGAGCGTCGAATCTATCCAAAATCAGAACGAAGATGTCAAAATATGCTAAGGGAACAAAGCCCAAGCGAAAACAATCAATAAATGGCACAAATCCCGAAATTACCAAAACCCAAGCCCCGGGCCCACTTCTCGAAACTCAGAAATTTTCACATCGATAGATTCCTCGTCTCCCCACGAGTTCATTCATATCAAGAATACAAAAATCGGAGTCCAAATCACCCCTCAAATCCCCATTTAAAAGTCTCCTAAACTAAAGCCCTAATCTTCCATTTTTAGCCCTTTAATTACAACCTTAATCCATGAAATCCTACCATAGAAATGTGTTTTAGGTCCAAAATCCTTACCTTATGAAGTTCCCTTGAAATCTCCCTTCCAAATCGTTCAAAAGTTCCCAAGCCGAAGTCCAAAAATGGTGGAATAACTCAAACTCGCGAAATGAAATAACTTATATGTTCTGCCAGACATTTTTGCATCTGTGACTCACCAACCGCTTTTGCGGTACCGCATTTGCGGTCATACCTCCGCTTCTGCGAAACTCACTTAACTAGCCAAAACCGCTCCTGCGACCATCCTTCCGCATCTGCGATTCCGCAGATGCGGTCCAACATTCCGCTTCTACGGTCCCTGACTCCCTCAGCCTTTCCGCTTCTGCGACCTCCATCAACGCACCTGCGACGCTACACCTGCGGTCCCCAAACCGCAGGTGCGAAAACACCAGAAGCAGCAAATCTTCAGCAGCTGCAATAACCTTCCAACTTCTCCGTTAACCGCCCGAAATCATCCCAAGGCCCTCGGGACTTCAACCAAAAGCACAAACATGATCCAATACCTTATTCAAACTTGTTCCAATCATCAAAACACCTCAAACAACATCAAATCTACCAAATCACATCGAATTCAAGCCTAAGTTTCTAAAATCTTTCGAAATCCGCTTTTGATCAAAAATCCAACCAAACCACGTCTGGATAACCTGAAATTTTGCACACACATCCCAAATGACACGAAGAAACTACTGTAACTCTCGGAATTCCATTCCGACCCCTATATCAAAATCTCTCCTATCAACCGAAAATCGCCAAAATCTCAACTTCGCCAATTCAAGTCTAAATCTACTCCGAACCTCCAAAACTCGTTCCGGTCACACTCCTAGGTCACAAATCACCTCCCGAAGCTAACCGAACCATCGAAACTCATATCCGAGCCCTCTAACACATAAGTCAACATCCAGTTGACTTTTCCAACTCAAACTTTCTGAAAAGAGACTAAGTGTCTCAAACTTCACCAAACTCCTTCCGGACTCGATCTGACCAACCCGATACCACAAAACACGAATAACGAAGCAGAAATGGGGGGAAACAGAGGGGTAACTCATGAGAGGACTGGCCGGGTAGTCACATAGTTGAACTTAAAAGAGCAGATAGAATTATCTCTCCGAAGGAACACATCCGTTCGTATCAAAGCATTGGTTTGGAATATATATGCACAAGTTTTTATTATTATTTATATTAATAGACTAATTAGTTTTTTTAAAGAAGGGTATTTCAGTAATTTAACTTTTAACTTTTGGGCTTTCTACTTTTATAATAACTAGTCAAGGGGTACGCGCGTTGCGCGTGTATCCATATCATATAAATTTCTTAAAAATTATATAAATATTAAATTTATCTGCCCCGAATTATAAAATAAAACTAAATGAAAGCCTTTGTGTTTTAATATAGTATAGATAAATAGATAGATATTACAACTCAAGCAAAATCTTATTTAATTTTAAATTTCTGATATTAGGAGTCCTACTTAATTCAAATAGAAAATTAATTTAGATAATTTTAAAGTTTTTAATATTAAAAAAATAAATAATTATTTTAATTTATAGTACAGTATTAGATGTTTTGGAATAAAACTTGTTCAACAAACACCTTTGTGGAATCACAGAATTATAATATTTGTAATTCATTTGTTTATCTGTCATTCACCTAATTATACATTATACATTTTAAAAAATAATACAGAATAAAATACATTATTTATAGATTCTATATGTATTTATTTATACATTATTACCATTATTACTTTTAGTAAAAATAACATTTATTCTTGTGTCATATATACAAATACTATTTTAAGAGTTATTTCAATCCTTGTTTTATTACTACTGATGTCTAATATTTTGAAGTCAATAAATTAAAATATTATTTAAAGTCTTAATTGGATGTTTTCTAATGCTATACGAATTGTACAGACACTACAATAATTAAGCTATACGAATTGTACAAACACTACAATAATTAAGTGAATGAAACAAAAGCTGGAAATAAGAACAAAATCCCATCGTTGTTGACATGCATGAGATCTTTCACCTGTTTCCTTTCAATCCTTTTTTTAAAATGTTTTTTTCTCTTTAATATAGTACCCTAATCTGATTATCTGAGTGGAGTTGAAATCTTAAAAACTTTATTAATAAAACAAAACCTTACAAAGTGGATGAAACTGTCACGACCCAAAATCCACTAAGGGTCGTGATGGCACCGGACACCGTTGTCGGGCAAGCCAACTAAATACTTAATTAAACTCCAATTTTAACAATTTTTGAAAAGACCAAGATTTTCCTTTAAATTTTATAAGTACAAAAGTAGCTGCTTCATTTCAAATTAAATAATAGCAATCAATACAAAACATTTCAAAACCATCCCAGAACCCAGTGTCACAAGTGCATGAGCATCTACTGATAAGGATATAAAATACAATACAACATTCGGCCGGAATACAATGGACAGAAAGAAAATACGATTTACTAGAAGGGACTTTACAAGCTGCGTGCCTCCTCGCATACTGCAACTCACCTAGTCCCCGAATCATCCGTGCTGCTATCTAAAGTTACATATATCTGTGCAACACAAATGCACAGAAGTGTAGTATGAGTACGTAATCAACGTGTACTCAGTGAGTATCCCGCCTAACCTCGAAGAGGTATAGACGAGATGGTCAACTTGGACACTCACTAGCGGTCCAATAATAATGTACTAAATATGTGAGGAAATCATGGATTATATATACAGTTTTAACTCACAAAGCTGTAAAATAGGCAACACACCTTCAACAAGTAATAAAGGATTTTCAAGTTTTACTCTTCTTTATTTTATCAATTTACATCAAGCCATGAAAGGCAATATCTTCATTTAAAATTTCTCATGCATCAATATATAAAAAAAATATCATGCACAAATCATACCGAGGCGACGACCCGATCCAACAAAAAAATAAATGTGCACTTGCCGAGGGTCGACAGCACGCCTATAGATGCATCTACTACCCCGCTCGTGAATCATACATGCGACGCGGTCAACATAAAATAAACACATAGAGACACTCAGTCAAGAAGCCAACATGGGGCAATTATTCAAAGAAAACAATTCTCTTTCAACAATTTAAGAAAATGAGATTTAGATCTTGTTAGAAATTCATTTACTATATTAATATAGCTTGAACAATTCAACTATCCACAAGATTTCAAATATTTCAAGTATAACATGCTTTTGGGTCCTAGACTACCCGGACAATAGCATAATAGTAGCTACGCAGGGACTCTCGTCACCTCGTGCGTACGTAGCCCCCACAAATAGAAGCACATAGCAAAATAATTCACCTATGAGAACATTTCCCCCTCACAAGGTTAGAAAGGAGACTCACCTCGCTCCGAAGATCCATAACCAGCATTCCACGCCCTTCCGGGGACTCCAATTGATGCACCACGCTCCAAGACTAGCCAACGGTTACGCAAATCCATTAATATATGTTCAAATATTCCTAACAAACTAATTTATAGCAATTCCTAACTCCGATTGAAAAGTTGACCAAAACACCCTCGGGCCCACGTGCCCGGAATCCAAAAATTTTCGATGATAAAGTTTACCCATGGCTTCACTAGCTCAAATATATAATTTACTCCTAATTCCATGCTCAAATTCGTGGCTAAATTCCAAGAATATAATTTTCTAGGTTTCCACCAAAAACCTCCATTTTCTATAATTTCCCAAGCCTAAATCCATACATAATTGATGTATTCAACTCAAAAATAGGTGGGGATAACTTACCTTAACATAGACGACAAAAATCCCCTCTTTGAAGCTCCCCAAGATCGCCCAAGCCTTCAAAAATGAGAGAAATGAACTCCAAATCACGATTTTAAAACAAGCCTTCTGCCCAGCATTTTTCGCATCTGCGGACCCTGGTCCGCTTCTGCGGTTCCGCAGGTGCGGTCACCAGGCCGCTTCCGCGGTCCTCCCTGGCCTCCCCAGCTTCCGCTTCTGCGACCCCCTCTCCATAGATGCGGTCCCGCTTCTGCGGAACCTTGACCGCATCTGCGGTCCTCGAGCCTTTGACAAAAATCCGCTTCTGCGGCTCCCTTTCCGCTTCTGCGGGACCGCTTCTCCGGTCAACCCACCGCAGAAGCGAAAATACCAGCAACCAGATCCTTCAGCTGTCCAAAAATCCCATTTTCAATCTGTTAACCAACCGGAATCCACCCGAAGCCCCCGGGACCCCAACTAATCATACCAACCAATCCCAAAACACATTACGGACTTGCTCGAGGCCTCAAATCATATCAAACAACGCTAAAAATCATGAATCAACCCCCAATCCAAGCTTTATGAACTTTAGAACTTCCAACTTCTATTTTCGATGTTTAAACCTATCAAATCACGTCCGATTGACCTCGAATTTTGCACACAAGTCATATTTTGATATTACGGACCTACTGCAACTTCCGGAATCGGATTCCGACCCCGATATCAAAAAGTCCACTTCCGGTCAAACTTCTCAAAAACCTTCAAATTTCTATCTTTAGCCAAACGGCTCCAAAATGACCTACGGACCTCCGAATTCACTTCTGATCGCACCCCCAACTCCAAAATCACCATACGGAGCTATTCACAATCTCGGAATCCCAAACTGACATCGATAACACTGAAATGCACTTCAAGCCAAACTTATGAAATTCCTTCTAAAATGCTAACTTCCAAATAAGCGCCAAAACGCTCCCGGGTTATCCAAAATCCGAACCGGGCATACGCCCGAGTCCGAAATCATCATACGAACCTGCTAGAACCTCCAGATCCTGATTCCAAGGTCGTTTACTTAAAATTTCAATCGTAGTTCATTCTTTCAACTTTAAGCTTCTGAAATAAGGAATCTTTTTCCAAATCAACTCTGAACATCCCGAAACTCAATTCTGTCCGCGTGTGCAAGTCATAATGCCTGAAATGAAGCTGCTCATGGCCTCAAACTGTTGAACGACGCGCTAGGACTCAAAACGACCGGTTGGGTCGTTACATTCTCTCCCACTTAAACATACCTTCGTCCTCGAACGTGCTGAGAACTATACTGGAGTAGTCTGAAGTCACTGTTTAACACCTCATGTACCTTCCCGTGCTACCGTAACTCAGTTGAGCACATCAGCTCGATCAATTCTGAAGATATGCCCTTTTTATTAAGGCAAATAAGCCTTAGAGTCCAATTCCAACATCCGGAGTTCTATGCCTGACCTGTTCCAACATACGATCACCATATCAATCACTACACGTTGTACCCAAACATGACTGTATAACTTTGCTGAATTCATACCTTTTCTTTACTCACCGGACCACGATAACATTTTCTGTTTAACTTAGTTGAAATTCCACGGATCTGGTGCTCCCATTGCACCCCACAACATACACAGGTCTTACTCCAACTCTTACAATACCGTCAGCACGAAAGAGATGTGAAGAAATTCATAATCAACTGTCGAGTCAACCAATCATTGAGTCTATACTTCTGACAGGAAACATTACCATATTCTGAACCAAATAGCGATCTTTGCTCCTTAATATACTCTATATAGTCAGATTGCACTGATCCTAAATCCAACAATCTCGTCTCACCCAATACGAATTGCTCAGGCAATAAGCCATCCTGACATAACCAAAAGTCTCATATGATGCCACAATATGCCAACAGGCTACCAATTCGAACGCGATACCAAAGGAAAACGAACTCTGGAAGGAATAACCTAATTCCCGCACTAATACAGACTTTCCCTAGAAATAGGAAACAAGACGTACAAAAATAGCATATAGAAAACTATACTCAACGTCACACTGTTGCAGCGCGCAAACCGATCCAAACATAGATCTCATATAAGGAGATTACACATCGAGCTAAATTTGCTCATTATAACAACATACCGAATATCGGTCATAAGCATGCTAAGTGCATAACACCATCCCTGAGGGAACATATAGCGCCATAAGCTACAAATCTCAAGCACAACTGGGGTGCAATATACAAAATGAATCTCAAGGTCCATCTCGCTCATAATACATGATTCCTACACGGATCCTCAACACATAAGCAATTTCTCAAGCCGTCTCACAACTCGCACGGCGCAACGCATCACTTCATGAAATATAGCTGCCAATGAAATAACACTTTGACTACTCCCACAAGGAGCGCATTACTGAAATGAACACAACTGGCCTGACATAGGGCCCAAATTCACATTTACACCCATCCACCGACCTCAAGCCGATCCTGATCGTATCAAACTAAGCCAATAACCCTTCAAAGGCCCATACTAATTTTTCCTCTTCTCATAACACACAAGGACAACCATCATAACCGGAGCGAACCTCCACAGTCTATAACCCAATAAACAGAGTGCCCTCCAGGCATAAATTCTCAAATTAATGATATTACCACAATCCACATACTTGGTCTAGATCTTAAATCAATCAAGTGACTACGTGCCACATTTATGAAACCTTCCTGTGGGACACTCCCCCACAATCTACCAAAGCAATTTACTGGGTCTTACCTCCAACCCACCGACCGCACTAACGCTGAAAAGCGATCAGGAATCATCAACCATGCTACAAGCCCTCTTTACAAAACACCAATCTCAGGTGACGCTGAAGACAATGCCGACTTGCTTTAAACACCGAAGCTCCCTTCCTGCTCATCCGAGCTCGTACATCCTTACCAGCACCCAGCTGCAACCTTGATCCTCACTTCGAATTTCCATGCTACTCACTGCACCCAATGTGCCAACACACGATAGAACACACACTAATATTTTAACACTTCATCATATAAGAACTTTTCACTTAACTCACTTCAGGAGAAACACAACAACACACAGGCGAATACTCATAATCGTAGAATGTGCAAACATCTAAGTAGTGGTCTAAGCCACCATAGCCCTTCCGGAATCAGCTTCCACACAACAAGCCATAACAGAAGAATGCTTCTGAATAACATCAATTGCGGCGACTAACAAGCCTGATACGCCCATCACAAATCACTTACATAACTCGATCACGCTGAAGAAACTGACTGCCAACACCAATACGCCAAATTTGACTATGGCCAATCAACTACCTTCTTCCGATTTATCCTTGATTGCCTTAAAGATATTACTGATTTCTTCCAACACATAACATACTCCCTCTGCACTCATCCTGAGCAACCTCGAATCACGAGACCATGATGTCTCAATCACATGAACTGACTCATATCTCTCAAATGCCATACCGCTAGCCAAAACATCAGAGAACGTTCTAAGTCTCCATTCGTAAGCTGCTGCAAAAAGCTTGATTCTCAACTGCACCTATAGGCTCGAAATCATTAAGTATCATACTTCATCTTCTGAATTTCACTAGGACCGCTTCTGGGAGCCGCCCGCTCTGACTCGGCCTCGAATATAACCAATTCCCTAAATTTTCTAGCACGTGAATGCCCCATTGGTGATGCAACTGGCAGAATCCCTTCCCTTGGAACCCGCATCATTGCGAACACAATCTTGATTCCTTCCCCAAGTCTGAACATGGGCCAATAAGGCCAACAATAGCCCACATTTAATAATTCCTCTGCTCAATTACCACTTATGGTCTTCTCCCGTTGCTGAAATAGCCCATCAATATGCTAATAGCCAAAACTTAGCAAGTAATCAACTCTACAACCCCATCACAAGTGGTGGGACTCTCCCACTTGGCTTGAAGCCATAATTTCACCAATCTGGAACTCACTCTTCCTTTTCATCTCTTATTGACATAACCTTGCACAATCAACCGCCAGAATTCTCGAGATCTTTCTGTAAAATCCCCTTCTTATACTCTAAATCCTCCACCACATTCGCACGATCGATCCTTTCGCTACATACCCGATAAGATTCTTCGCAGAAGCCTCGCCAACCATGCGACTGCTAATCTGCTCACTTGGCTAACCCACCTATAGAAGGCTCTCCCCGGCATCTTCCAACACTGCTGCACAAGGTACAATTACTAAGACGTCAATGACCCTTCCTGAGTCTGAGCTCACACTCCAGTTGTACAGGTCCATTTTACCCCTTGTGGACATCATTGAAATGTGCGACAACATCCTCCCAATTCAAAGCCATGCTGCATCCTTCTTCATTTAAGCGGCTCCTTTCCGTTATATTAAACCTCCGGCCGCGCAAGAACCCCTGCTTCAAATTGAATCCGTAGACCCCAATCACCAATCACTAATATTATCAAGTCACTCCAAACTCTCCTTAAGGCACGTGGTCCTTCCACTGCAAGCCCATATGCATCTCCGCCACTCTCCCACTTTGGCGGAACTCATCCCCTTAATCGACTACTCAACCTTTGCTTCATATACCTGGCCTTTTAGCAATTTGAAACTCCGCATGACACTTCCCACATGCCTTTCTCATCTTTTGCTGCCCAGTTGTTGCCTTAATAAAATTTATCTTCATAGAACTTGAATCCTCAATTTGCTACTAACTCCAAACCTTTCCGAAGGTCATCTTTCTCGAACCGTCAACATAGAAATACTGATTCAATCCTGAACCACCGCATCCTGCGATATCTGATAGTCTTATCTCCGATACTATTTCACAATACCTTGCCTCAAAGGCGAATTGTAGAAGATCATAACACCGACAAACTTAATACGTCCAATCAGGACAACGGCACCCCAATGTGGAAGAAAAATTCCACCCCGTTTGCAATTACCAAGTCTCATTACTTCCACCAGTCCACATCTGACCCTCCTTAGTTCGATTGCCTTTCCCCCTGCCGGGAATAAAATATTGAATCTCTTGATTATGCACTGAGTAAACCTCCCTTGAAGTCATTCACTGCCCTGACACGTGGGCAACACTCTACCATCATATTACTACTGCAGAATAGTCATTCATAAGCATCGCGTCGACTTGTCCTAGCCTCAAAGCCCTCGAGAATACCGCTACTGGGCTGAAACAATAAAATATTCTTCCATAAGGCGACGAAAATAATCTGATCAGTCATACCGGGAGAAACATCCTGTACCACATCTGTAGTACCATTACAGTTCTTCAATTTTCGATTTACATCAAGCCCTTCGCGTCGCATAAGATTGAGTAAGAAAGAAACAAAGGCATAAACCTCACACGAAGTCAAATCGCACGATAAGGAATCAAGAAGGGAAGTACTCCTAACAGTCCTGCAGCCTCCCAAGGATAAGTACAGACGTCTCCGTACCGATCCATGAGACTCAACTAGACTTGCTCATGACTCGTGAGACCCTAGGAACCTAGTGCTCTGATACCATGTTGTCACGACCCAAAATCCACTAAGCGTCGTGATGGTGCCGGACACCGTTGTCAGGCAAGCCAACTAAATACTTAATTAAACTCCAATTTTAACAATTTTTGAAAAGACCAAGATTTTCCTTTAAATTTCATAAGTACAAAAGTAGCTGCTTCATTTCAAATTAAATAATAGCAATCAATACAAAAAATTTCAAAACCATCCCAGAACCCAGTGTCACAAGTGCATGAGCATCTACTGATAAGGATATAAAATACAATACAACATTCGTCTGGAATACAATGGACAGAAAGAAAATACGATTTACTAGAAGGGACTTTACAAGCTGCGGGCTGCCTCGCATACTGCAACTCACCTAGTCCCCGAATCATCCGTGCTGCTATCTAAAGTAACATATACCTGTGCAACAAAAATGCACAGAAGTGTAGTATGAGTACGTAATCAACGTGTACTCAGTGAGTATCCCGCCTAACCTGGAAGAGGTAAAGACGAGATGGTCAACCTGGACACTCACTAGCGGTCGAATAATAATATACTAAATATGTGAGGAAATCATGGATTATATATACAGTTTTAACTCACAAAGCTGTAAAATAGGCAATACACCTTCAACAAGTAATAAAGGATTTTCAAGTTTTACTCTTCTTTATTTTATCAATTTACATCAAGCCATGAAAGGCAATATCTTCATTTATAATTTCTCATGCATCAATATATAAAAAAATTATCATGCGCAATAAAATATGCACTTGCCGAGGGTCGACGACGCGCCTATAGATGCATCTATTACCCCGCTCGCGAATCATACATGCGACGCAGTCAACATAGAATAAACACATAGAGATACTCAGTCAAGAAGCCAACATGGGGCAATAATTCAAGGAAAACAATTCTCTTTCAACAATTTAGAAAATGAGATTTAGATCTTGTTAGAAATTCATTTACTATTTTAATATAGCTTGAACAATTCAACTATCCATAAGATTTCAAATATTTCAAGTAAAACATGCTTTTGGGTCCTAGACTACCCGGACAATAGCATAATAGTAGCTACGCACGGACTCTCGTCACCTCGTGCAAACGTAGCCCCCACAAATAGAAGCACATAGCCAAATAATTCACCTATAGGGACATTTCCCCCTCACAAGGTTAGAAAGGAGACTTACCTCGCTCCGAAGATCCATAACCGGCATTCCACACCCTTCCGGGGACTCCAATTGATGCACCACACTCCAAGACTAGCCAACAGTTACGCAAATCCATTAATATATGTTCAAATATTCCTAACAAACTAATTTATAGCAATTCCTAACTCCGATTGAAAAGTTGACCAAAACGCCCTCGGGCCCACGTGCTCGTAATCCAAAAATTTTCGAAGATAAAGTTTACCCATGGCTTCACTAGCTCAAATATATAATTTACTCCTAATTCCATGCTCAAATTCGTGGCTAAATTCCAAGAATATAATTTTCTAGGTTTCCACCAACAACCTCCATTTTCTACAATTTCCCAAGCCTAAATCCATACATAATTGATGTATTCAACTCAAAAATAGGTGGGGATAACTTACCTTAACATAGACGACGAAAATCCCCTCTTTGAAGCTCCCCAAGATCGCCCAAGCCTTCAAAAATGAGAGAAATGAACTCCAAATCACGATTTTAAAACAAGCCTTCTGCCCACCATTTTTCGCATCTTCTGACCCTGGTCCGCTTCTGCGGTTCCGCAGGTGCGGTCACCAGGCCGCTTCTGCGGTCCTCCCTGGCCTCCCCAGCTTCCGCTTCTGCGACCCCCTCTCCATAGATGCGGTCCCGCTTCTGCGAAACCTTAACCGCATCTGTGGTCCTCGAGCCTTTGACAAAAATTCGCTTCTCCGGCTCCCTTTCTGCTTCTGCGGGACCGCTTCTGCGGTCAACCCACCACAGAAGCGAAAATACCAGCAACCAGATCCTTCAGCTGTCCAAAATCCCATTTTCAATCTGTTACCAACCGAATCCACCCGAGACCCCGGACCCACTAATCATACCAACCAATCCCAAAACATATTACGGACTTGCTCGAGGCCTCAAATCATATCAAACAACGCTAAAAATCATGAATCAACCCCCAATCCAATCTTTATGAACTTTAGAACTTCCAACTTCTACTTTCGATGTTTAAACCTATCAAATCACGTCCGATTGACCTCAAATTTTGCACACAAGTCACATTTGATATTACGAACCTACTGCAACTTCCGGAATCGGATTCCGACCCCGATATTAAAAAGTCCACTTCCGGTCAAACTTCTCAAAAACCTTCAAATTTCTATTTTTAGCCAAGCAGCTCCAAAATGACCTACGGACCTCCGAATTCACTTCCGATCGCGCCCCCAACTCCAGAATCACCATACGGAGCTATTCACAGTCTCGGAATCCAAGACGTATATCGATAACACTGAAATGCACTTCAAGCCAAACTTATGAAATTTCTTCTAAAATGCTAACTTCCACAATAGGCGCCAAAATGCTCCCGGGTTATCCAAAACCCGAACCGGGCGTACGCCCGAGTCCGAAATCATCATACGAACCTGCTGGAACCTCCAGATCCTGATTCCGAGGTCGTTTACTTAAAATTTCAATCTTAGTTCATTCTTTCAACTTTAAGCTTCTGAAATAAGGATTCTCTTTCCAAATCAACTCTGAACTTCCCGAAACTCAATTCTGACCGCGCGTGCAAGTCATAATGCCTGAAATGAAGCTGCTCATGGCCTCAAACTGCTGAACGACGCGCTAGGACTCAAAACGACCGGTCGGGTTGTTACAGAAACTTTCCTAGTTTGGATCGAAAAGTACAGGAATTCTAGAATTAAAAAAAGTAAATCCTAAATATAAGGAAAATAATTAAATGAATGCTCCTAATTAAGTAAATGCTCCTATATATAAGAAAAATAATTAAATGATTATTTCTAAATATTAGAAGAATAATCTATTGACTATTTTGTCCAATGTTTACTATATTTTAAAAGGGTAATAAAGACGAACAATATTTCGCTAAGAGCCTTCGTGCTTTTAATATAGTATAGATAGATACTAGTTTTAGTATATGCGTGATGCGCGTGTACCTTGTACGATGCATATAAAATTATAAGAATATAAGCCCTTAAAAATAATTTTTTTTTAAATATAAGCTCTTGAAAATGATAAATATTGAGCCTATTTAGTGAAAAAAAGCAAAAAGAGTAGAGGCTAAGCAAGAAAAAAACCAAGATAATTTTGAAAGTTTAGTGTTCTTTTATATTAGTTTCGTATCAAAATAATCGTCTAGATACCATATATTCTAGACAAGTCAACTGCATAAAAAAAATAAATTAGCAATGAAAAAATTATGTATTTAAATAAAAAAAAATTATCACTAGTGATAGATCAATAAAAATAGTGATCAGCTACAGGAAGAATTTCGTAACTAATTCCTATTTTTAAAGTTAAATTATGAAATAAAATTTCTTAATAATAATATTAGTTTTTTTAACACGAATTTTATTGAGGTACTTTAGTTATTTTTGTAAATTAAATTACGCTAATTAATATTTTATCACAAATTAATTATTACTTTTTTTCAAAAATAATTACTCTTCCCTAAAACCTAATGTCGTAGAAAATTTGAGAAATAAACGAATTTAACAACCAAGCTTTTAAAAAAATACTTTTCATTTAAATTTTAAAAATAATAAATAAATAATATAGAAAGGGAAATAAAGAGGAAACATTGGTCTTTATGATTAAACAAGGACAAAGAACAGAAATTTTACACAAAATCGTGAAGTTTTCTTGTTGGAAATTAACGAAAATATTTCCTTCTACCTTTTTGGATTCTTTTATTGTCTTAATATTTTGTATCCTTATTAAGAGAAGATATCAAATAATAAATTACTTAGAAAAAACTTAGTCTATTTAGAACTCCTAAATAGTTAGGAAGTTTTTAGATTTTACAATTTTATTCGATGTAAAATATATTTTTAAAGGGTAAAAAAGGCGAACGATATTTCGCTAAGGGCCTTCGTGCTATGTACATGCTTTGCACGTATATCTCTTGTTAGTTATTAAAAGATAAGACGAAAACATTTTCTTCCTCCAACTTTATATTAAAAATTAAACTTTTTATCTAACTTAGATAATAAACACGTTTCAAGTCATTTCTCAAAGTATGCCAATGAACCAACGCTTTTAACAAGAAAACGTCACTTTCGATTGTCGTTGTTCTTTTACCTCAGTTATTCTCATGAAATTTTTTATGTATGATTTTTTTTGTCTTTATGAAAGAAAGCAAATGTAAGTTCATAATCTTTTTGTATCGCATAGTTGCGTGTTTGTGTTTCTACTATTTATGTACATATATGTTTTGAGTGAATAAACGTTCGAGGTAGATTTCGAAGTAAAACTTTTTATTTATTTATAGTAGACTTCAAATACTAATGGTGATTATAATTTTATTCCACATTAACTACAATATTTTATCGGTAGACTATATTTATGAACTGGTAAAGTCGGTGTTTGATTTTAAATAGCGAACAACGCTACTCCTTTCTAGTTGAGCTCAAACACTTAATAGTTCCGGTTATATATTCCAAGCTAATTTTCCCAGTTGTAAATCAGATCTTGGTCTTTTAACTCCATTTGTGCAATCAAGATAACAGAGAAACCTGCATATTCACTAGTAAAAAAGAAAAATACCAATATTTTAGTAATATTATTAATCTAATCATTGAAAATACATCAATTGTAGAGTCAAGAATTAGACCGACAAAAAAAAATCTTTCATGTGATAAACTAATAAATATCAGTTGTGTTATCTAAGAAGTTAGAGAGACCAATTCGAGCAAATTTAAATTACCAAAAAAAAACTGAGAATTACTAAAAAATAAGGAATTCATGGTTCGTAACTAAAATCTGACCCTTTGAGCACACAACTAATGATAGAATACCTTCTAAGTCGATATCTCGTAGCAAATCAAGGATAGATAGTGACGTTATCCCAGAAGAACTTTTAAATAAAACTGTGTATATATGATCAATAATATAATACAACAGCCTATTTCACCAATGAAATATATAGAAGTTCGCGGTGAAAATCAAGAAACTCTAGCAACCTATTTTCATGTGCAAAATCAAATCAGAACAGAATCAAACCACATGATTTATATCATAAGCAAGAAACAAGAAAAATTTAAAAGGAAAAAAAAAAGGCTTCAAGAGCATGAATAAGATTTCATATACTTGAGATACAAAACTGTAGTAAATGGTGAATTTCAGACTATAAAATCTGAATTCAAGGAAGAAGATGAAGAATATCGACTAGAGAGAGGTTAGAGAGATAATGAGTGGAGAAGAGAATTTCATTGCTTTCTTATTCCTTCAACTAATTACACCTTTACAATATATATATATATATATATATATATATATATATATATATATATATATATATATATATATATATAGGTAATTAACTAATAATCTAAACTTACCTAACTAATGGACATGACTAACGGAAATTAGAGGAGTGAAAAGACTAAACTGCCTTTATACATTAATACCTATGTTACCCCTTTCTCAACACTCCCCCTCAAGCTAGGTGGTGAGAAAATGTTGAGACTCCTAGCTTGGACATTAGATGTTCGTGTTGAATTCTAGTGAGACCTTTAGTAAGGATATCTCCAGGTTGATCTTTGCTGGGGATGTACTTTGTTACTATCAGTCCTTGTACTATTCTTTCTCTTATAAAGTGGCAATCTATTTCGATGTGTTTGGTTCTCTCGTGGTATACAGGATTAGCTGCAATCTGGATAGCAGCTTTACTATCACTGTATACTTCAATGGGTAAGGTTACTTCAATGCCAATTTCTTTCATCAGACCTTGTAGCTAAATAAGTTCAGCAACTGTAGCTGCAATGCTTCTGTATTCAGCCTCTGCAAAACTCCTAGATACTGTCGTTTGCTTCTTTGATTTCCAGGCTACTAATGAGTCTCCTATCTTGATTAAGTACTCTATTACTGATTTCCTGGAAATGGGACATGCTGCCCTGTCTGCATCACAGTAGGCAGTAATGTTGTTGTTATTTGAACTGGATAATAGAATCCCTCTTCCTGGTTGGTTCTTGATATATTTGACAATCCTCATTGCTGCTTCCATATGTGATCTTTTAGGTTGTTGTAAGAACTGACTGAGTGTTTGAACACTGAAGGAAATAACTGGTCTGGTCATTGTTAGATAAAGTAGTATGCCTATCAATCTCTGTATGAATTAATATCTGCAAGAGGATCATCTGTTAACTGGTCTTTGCAGTGATCATCATATTCTTTGGTTGTCAGTTTTGTATTAGTGTCTAGTGGAGAAGCTATGAGTCTAGCAGCACCTAAACCAAGTTCTGATATAAGCTCTAGAGTATATTTTCTTTGATGCATTAGTATTCCTTGTTTAGACCTTGCAAACTCAATGCCTATGAAATACTTTAGCTCACTCAGATCTTTCATTTTAAACACCTGATGTAAGTTGTTTTTTGTTTCTTCAATCAATTTCAAACTATCACCTGTTATCAACATATCATCAACATATACCAAAACCATAGTGATACCCTCATAAGTCTTTTTTATGAATAAAGAGTGATCAAACTGACTTTGTTTAAAGTCAGATTTTATTAGAGCTTCAGTTAGCTTTGCATTCCATTATCTTGGAGCTTCTTTTAAACCATACAAGGATTTGATGAGCCTGCATACTTTCTCCCCTTGGCTCTTAAATCCTTGTGGCAGCTCCATGTAGATTTCATCATGTAAATCCCCTTGAAGAAATGCATTATACACATCCATTTGGTGTATATGCCATTTTTCTTTTGCTGCAATTGCAAGGACTGTTCTCACAGTTTTCATTTTAATTACTGGAGAAAAAGTTTCTTGATAATCAATTCCTTCTTTTTGACTGTACCCCTTTGCTATTAACCTAGCTTTAAACCTCTCAATTTCACCTGAGGCCCTATACTTTACTTTATAAATCCACTTACACCATATTGGTGTTTTTCCTTCAAGCAAGGAGATTATGTCCCATGTATGATTATTCTGTAATGTATCTATTTCTGTGAGACGACCCGGTAGGTCGTCTTAAGAATTAACGCCCCGATCCCCTATTAACTGCTTCCACTAAGTTCATTCCTGCTATTTTGGTTTGCCGGGACGTTCGGTGTTGAGCTTCGGAGAGTTTTGGGACACTTAGTCCCTAAATGAGAGCTTAAGTGTTGGAAAATGGTCCATAGTCAGAACAGTGTGAAGACGACCTCGGAATGGAAATCTGATGGTTCTGTTAGCTCCGTTAGATGATTTCGGGGTTAGGAGCGTGTTCGAAATGTATTTTGGAAGTCCGTAGCCCATTTACGCTTGAAATGCCGAAGTTTGAATTTTTGAAGTTTCCGGTCCGATAGTGAGTTTTTTATCCGAGGGTCGGATTGGAATTTCGGAAGTTGCAATAGCTCCGTCATTTGGGATGTGTGTGCAAAATTTCAGGTCATTCGGACGTGTTTTGGTTAGGTTTTTGATCGAAAGCGTGTTTTGGTGAAAATTGAAGTTCTTAGGCTCAAATCCTTGTTTAATTCAAGTTTCCGGCGTTGTTTTAGGCGGTTTAAGGATTGGTACAAGTTTGAATGGTGTTATGGGATATGTCCGTAGGTTTGGTTGAGGTCTCGGGGGCCTCGGGGGTGTTTCGGATGCTCAACGGGGCATTTTAGAGTTGTTAAAAATTGCAGGTTTTTGGCTTCAGCTGTTGCAGACTTTTTTTTCATCGCGATCGCGGCCCCTTTCTCGCGATCACGTAGTGTAATCTTGGAGGAGGACTAATTTTCTTCTTCGCGTTCGCATGAAGCCTTCCGCGTTCGTGAAGCTTCATCTTTTTCCTCCTTCGCATTCGCAGCTAGTTCATCGCGTTCGCGTAGTTCTATGCGGCTCTGAGGGTTGAGTCTATGTTATTCATCGCGTTCGCACTACCAGTGTCGTGTTCGCATAGCCTTGTCAGCCCAGGCCTTCGCGTTCGCGTACTGCTCATCGCGTTCGCGAAGGGCAATTTGACAGCCTTCAATTTTTCCTTCTTCGCGAACGCGTGACTTCCTCCGCGTTCGCGATTCATTAAACAACTGGGCAGTACATAACATTCAAAAACGAGGGTTTAGCCATTTTTGACAAAACTCAAGCTAGAGAGCTCGGATTTGGGAGAGATTTCGAGAGTTTTTCAGAGGCATTGATTGGGTAATGATTCTAAACACCTTTTTGCTCATAACACACTAATCTAATTACGAATTTCCCTTTTAATTTTTGAATTTTGATGAAAAATTTATAAAACTTCATAGACCAAATTTTTGAGTTTTGAGCGGGTGTTTGACCTCCGATTTGGGAGATTTTTATATGGTTAGACTCGTGAGAGTGCGAGGGTTCTGAAAATGTAAAAATTATTCGATTCTGAGGCGTTGGCCTAAAGGGCATTTTGGTCATTTTACCTAATTTCGCGCCTTAACGTTGAATTAATTAGTAGAATCAGTTGCTTGCGATGTTATTTACAATGTGTAATTGAATTGAATAGATTTGGGCCATTTGGAGTCGGATACTCGTGGCAAAAGTGTGATTTCGAGTTGATTTTTGGAGCCGGTTCGAGGTAAGTGGCTTGTCTAACCTTGTGTGGGGGACCTTTCCCCTTAGGATATTGTTATTTGGTATTTGAGAGCCTTGTACGCTAGGTGACGAGCGCGTACTTGAGCCAATTGTTGAAAATTCGGTTTTCACTTAAGATATTGCAATTGAGTTCCTTTCATATTTGCTTTATTCTACTTGCAATTATAGCCTGTGCTAGATTAGGAAAGCATGTTTAGTTGATTTAACTTGTCTAATTGCTTAAGTTGCCTTAACTGTACTACGTGAAGCATGCTAGGCCAGTACTACCTGTTGCTGTCTTTTGTACTTCATTTTTGTGTACATTCTGGTTGTGGTTGCGCATTTATATTGGGACTACGGAAGTGGGACTCCGGTAGCTCCCCCCTTGTTTGTTTACTTTGGAACTACGGGTTCGATTCCCGGTAGATCCCCCTGCACTTTTACTTTGGGACTGCGGGTTAGATTCCTGATAGATCCCCTTGCACTTTTACTTTGGGACTGCGGGTTAGATTCCCGATAGATCCCCCTGCACATTGATAAATGGACTACGGGACGGTATCCCGGGAGATCCTCCGGATTTACAGACATGATGGGCTACGGGACGGTATCCCGGGAGACCCACTGGACATTTGAGAAAAGGACTATAGGACGGTATCCTGGGAGATCCTCTTGTTATCATTGGTATTGAGCTGTACATATTCCGTGTTTTACTTCGTTTCCTTGTGTAGATATCATTGCCTTACCTGACCTGTCTTGTCTCACTCTTGTACTCATTATTACTGTTAGATTTTCATACTGTTGATTTATTATTATATTTTATCTCAGTAGGGCCCTGACCTTCCTCGTCACTACCCAACCGAGGTTAGGCTTGGCACTTACTGAGTACCGATGTGGTGTACTCATGCCCTTCCTGCGCATGTTTTTCATGTGCAGATCATCCAGGTACCTCTACTTAGGCGCACTATCCTTGAGGCGAGGAGATACACGGAGACTTCGAGGTATATCTGCAGCGTCCGCAGATCGAAGAGTCTTCTTCCTTATTCTAGTTATAGTGTTTTTATCCTATCATACTTTTGATGTAGACATTCTGGAGACTAGAGCACTTATGGCAATTCTACTAGCCTGTGTTTCCCGTGAGTTTCTGGGTTTTGGGATTGAGTTGTAGACTTCCGCATATCTTAGACTTGTATAGGCCGAGCGGCCCTATATACAGTTGTTATTTTCATATGTTCAGTTTTAATTAATTATTTCGCAATGTTAAGTTGTTATTTCCGCACTGTTAGGCTTACCTAGTTGTAGGAACTAGGTGCCATCACGACATGTTCATGGAGGGTGAACTGGGGTCGTGACAAGTTGGTATTAGAGCTCTAGTTTCATAGGAGTCACGGAACACAGGCCGGTTTATTAGAGTCTCGTTGATCGGTACGGAGACGTCTGTACTTATCTACGAGAGGCTATGTAATTGTTTAGGAAAAATCTTCATTTCATTTGAATTCCTTGTCGTGCGATATTTTTGGACATCAATTCTAAACTTCTGACTTCTATTCTCTCACAGATGGTGAGGACAAGTGCTACTCGAGATGATCAGGCACCCGCGCCCCTACTGTAGCCACCGGAGGCTGGGGCCGGGGGAGAGGTCGAGGACGCGCACGTGGTGCAGCCAGAGCACCTGTGCGAGCTGCCGCCGAGGTACCACCAGCAGATCTAGCCAGAGCCCAGGCACCTGGCACACCTACTACTGCCACTACTACTCCAGCGCTCCAGGAGACTTTGATTCAGTTCATGAGCATGTACACCACCTTGGCTCAGGCAGAGTTACTTCCCCTTGCTGCAGCCATATCCCAGGCCGGGGGTAGGAGCGACGAACTCCCGC
>NC_031990.1:3914567-3932620 GCF_001879085.1 Nicotiana attenuata
TTATATGCAATGTTCTCAAAATGTGAGTTTTGGCTGAGTTCTGTGGCAGTTCTTAGGCCATGTGATTTCGAGTGAGGGTATTCGGGTGGATCTGAGGAAGGTAGAGGCCGTGCAGAGTTGGCCCAGGCCGTCCTCAGCTACAGAGATTCGCAGTTTCCTTGGCTTGGCGGGCTACTATCATCGCTTCGTGGAGGGATTTTCATCGATTGCTGCCCCTATGACTAGATTGACCCAGAAGGGTGCCCTATTTTAGTGGACAAAGGAGTGTGAGGCGAGCTTTCAGAAGCTCAAGACAGCTTTGACTACAGCCCCAATCTTGATGTTGCCTACCGGTTCGGGGTCTTATACTATCTATTGTGACACCTCGAGAGTTGGCCTTGGAGCGGTGTTGATGCAGGACGGTAGGGTGATTGCCTACGCGCCCAGACAGTTGAAGATACATGAAAAGAATTACCCTGTCCACGACCTTGAGTTAGCTGCCATTGTTCATGCCTTGAAGATCTGGCGTCATTATTTGTATGGTGTGCCTTGCGAGATCTATTATGATCATCGGAGTTTGCAGCACTTGCTCAAGCAGAAGGATCTAAACATGCGTCAGAGGAGGTGGTTAGAGTTGCTGAAGGATTATGACATCACCATCCTGTATCACCCGGGCAAGGCCAATGTGGTGGCGGATGCCTTGAGTCGCCGGGCGGAGAGTTTGGGGAGTTTGGCATATTTACCAGCTTCAGAGAGGCCTATGGCGATGGATGTTCAGGCCTTAGCCAGCCAGATCGTGAGATTGGATCATTCGGAGCCCAGTCGAGTTCTAGCTTGTGTGGTTTCCCGGTCCTCCTTATTTGATCGTATCAGGGAGCGGCAGTATGATGACCCTCATTTGCTTGTCTTGCAGGACAAGGTTCAGCGTGGAGATGCCAGAGATGTGACCATTGGAGATGACGGGGTATTGAGGATGCAGGGCCAAATTTGTGTACCCAATGTTGATGGTCTTCGAGAGTTGATTCTAGCAGAGGCCCATAGCTCGCGGTATTCCATCCATCCGGGTGCCGCGAAGATGTATCAGGACCTGAGGCAGCACTACTGGTGGAGGCGGATGAAGAAAGATATAGTTGACTATGTGTCTAGATGCCTCAACTGCCAGCAGGTGAGGTATGAGCACCAACGCTCGGGTGGGTTGCTCCAGCAGATACAGATTTCGGAGTGGAAATGGGAGCGCATCACCATGGATTTTGTATCTGGACTTCCACGGACCTTGAAGAAGTTTGATTCTATTTGGGTTATTGTGGACCGACTGAACAAGTCCGCTCATTTTATTCCTGTGTGTACCACTTATTCATCGGAGCGGTTGGCAGAGATTTATATCCGAGAGATCGTCCGTCTGCATGGTATTCCAGTTTCTATCATTTCGGAAAGAGGTACTCAGTTTACATCGCGGTTCTGGAGAGCCGTGCAGCGGGAGTTATGTACTCGGGTGGAGTTGAGCACAACATTTCACCCCCAGACGGACAGACAGTCCGAGCGCACTATTCAGATTCTTGAGGATATGCTCCGTGCGTGTGTGATTGAGTTTGGAGGGTCTTGGAATCATTTCTTGCCATTGGCGGAGTTTGCTTACAACAACAACTATCAGTCCAGCATTCAAATGGCACCGTATGAGGCCTTAT
This sequence comes from Nicotiana attenuata, assembly GCF_001879085.1. NCBI lineage: Eukaryota > Viridiplantae > Streptophyta > Magnoliopsida > Solanales > Solanaceae > Nicotiana > Nicotiana attenuata. The sequence goes on from NC_031990.1 coordinate 3,916,232, forward strand.
ATGGTAGGAGGTGTATTGGGCACCGAGTTGGTTCAGGATGCATTGGAGAAGGACAACCCAGTCCAGACAGAAGAGTTACGCGGACAGGAAGGTTCGTGATGTTCCATATATGGTTGGTGAGCGGGTTCTGCTTCGGGTCTCGCCTATGAAAGGCGTCATGAGGTTTAGGAAGAAAGGAAAGTTGAGTCCGAGGTTTATTGGCCCTTTTGAGATCTTGCGGCGAGTTGGGGAGGTTGCCTATGAGCTTGCCTTGCCTCCCAGTTTGGCCGGAGTTCATCCGGTATTTCATGTTTCGATGCTCCGGAGGTATCACGGTGATCCGTCTCACGTGTTGGATTTCAGTTCAGTCCAGTTGGACAAGGATCTATCCTATGTTGAGGAGCCAGTGGCTATATTGGGCAGACAGATCAGAAAGTTGAGGTCAAAGAACATTGCTTCAGTGAATGTTCAGTGGCGGGGTCAGCCGGCCGAGGAGGCGACTTGGGAGACCGAGCAGGATATGCGCAGCCAGTACCCTCATCTTTTCACTACATCAGGTATGTTCTTTATGCTCGTTCGAGGACGAACGAATGTTTAAGTGTAGGAGGATGCAACGACGCGACCGGTCGTTTTTGGAATTTACGCCCCGATCCCCCATTAACTGCTTCCCCTAAGTTCATTGCTGCTATTTTGGTTTGTCAGGACGTTCGGTGTTGAGTTTCGGAGAGTTTTGGGACACTTAGTCCCTAAACGAGAGCTTAAGTGGGGAAAAATGGTCCATAGTCGGAACAATGTGAAGACGACTTCGGAATGGAAATCCGATGGTCCCGTTAGCTCCGTTAGGTGATTTCGGGGTTGGGAGCATGTTCGGAATGTATTTTGGAAGTCCGTAGCTCATTTAGGCTTGAAATGCCGAAGTTTGAATTTGTGAAATTCCCGGTCCGATAGTGAGTTTTTGATCCGAGGGTCGGATTGGAATTCCGGAAGTTGTAGTAGCTCCGTCATGTCATTTGGGATGTGTGTGCAAAATTTCAGGTCATTCGGACGTGTTTTGGTTAGGTTTTTGATCGAAAGCGTGTTTTGGTGAAAATTGAAGTTCTTAGGCTCAAATCCTTGTTTAATTCGAGTTTCCGGCGTTGTTTTAGGTGGTTTAAGGATTGGTACAAGTTTGAATGGTGTTATGGGATATGTCCGTAGGTTTGGTTGAGGTCCCGGGGGCCTCGGTGGTGTTTCGGATGCTCAACGGGGCATTTTAGAGTTGTTAAAAATTGCAAGTTTTTGGCTTCAGCTGTTGCAGACTTTTTTTTCATCGCGATCGCAGCCCCTTTCTCGCGATCGCGTAGTGTAATCTTGGAGGAGGACCAATTTTCTTCTTCGCGTTCGCATGAAGCCTTCCGCGTTCGCGAAGCTTCATCTTTTTCCTCCTTCGCATTCGCAGCTAGTTCATCGCGTTCGCATAGTTCTATGCGGCTCTGAGGGTTTAGTCTATGTTATTCATCGCGTTCCCACTACCAGTGTCGCGTTCGCGTAGCCTTGTCAGCCCAGGCCTTCGCGTTCGCGTACTGCTCATCGCGTTCGCGAAGGGCAATTTGACAGCCTTCAATTTTTCCTTCTTCGCGAACGCGTGACTTCCTCCACGTTCGCGATTCATTAAACAACTGGGCAGTACTTAACATTCAAAAACGAGGGTTTAGCCATTTTTGACAAAACTCAAGCTAGAGAGCTCGGATTTGGGAGAGATTTCGAGAGTTTTTCAGAGGCATTGATTGGGTAACAATTCTAAACACCTTTTTGCTCATAACCCACTAATCTAATCACGAATTTCCCTTTTAATTTCGGAATTTTGATGAAAAATTTATAAAACTTCATAGACCGAATTTTTGAGTTTTGAGCGGGTGTTTAACCTCCGATTTGGGAGATTTTTATATGGTTAGACTCGTGAGAGTGCGAGGGTTCTGAAAATGTGAAAATTATTCGATTCCGAGGCATTGGCCTGAAGGGCATTTTGGTCATTTTACCTAATTTCGCGCCTTAACGTTGAATTAATTATTAGAATCAGTTGCTTGCGATGTTATTTACAATGTGTAATTGAATTGAATAGATTTGGGCCATTTGGAGTTGGATACTCGTGGCAAAAGTGTGATTTCGAGTTGATTTTTGGAGCCGGTTCGAGGTAAGTGGCTTGTCTAACCTTGTGTGGGGGACCTTTCCCCTTAGGATATTGTTATTTGGTATTTGAGAGCCTTGTACGCAAGGTGACAAGCGCGTACTTGAGCCAATTGTTGAAAATCAGGTTTTTTCTTAAGATATTGCGATTGAGTTCCTTTCATATTTGCTTTATTCTACTTGCAATTATAGCCTGTGCTAGATTAGGAAAGCATGTTTAGTTGATTAACTTGTCTAATTGCTTAAGTTTCCTTAATTGTACTACGTGAAGCATGCTAGGACAGTACTACCTGTTGCTGTCTTTTGTACTTCATTTCTGTGTACATTCTGGTTGTGGTTGCGCATTTATATTGGGACTACGGATGTGGGACTCCGGTAGCTCCCCCCTTGTTTGTTTACTTTTGGACTACGGGTTCGATTCACGGTAGATCCCTCTACACTTTTACTTTGGGACTGCGGGTTAGATTCCCGATAGATCCCCTTGCACTTTTACTTTGAGACTGCGGGTTAGATTCCCGATAGATCCCCCTGCACATTGATAAATGGACTACGGGACGGTATCCCGGGAGATCCTCCGGATTTACAGATATGATGGGCTACGGGACGGTATCCCGGGAGACCCACTGGACATTTGAGAAAAGGACTACAGGACGGTATCCTGGGAGATCCTCTTGTTATCATTGGTATTGAGCTGTACATATTCCGTGTTTTACTTCGTTTCCTTGTGTAGATATCATTGCCTTACCTGACCTGTCTTATCTCACTGTTGTACTCATTATTACTGTTAGATTTTCATACTGTTTATTTATTATTATATTTTTTCTCAGTAGGGCCCTGACCTTCCTCGTCACTACCCAATCGAGGTTAGGCTTGGCACTTACTGAGTACCTCTGTGATGTACTCATGCTCTTCCTGCGCATGTTTTTCATATGCAGATCATCCAGGTACCTCTACTCAGGCGCACTATCCTTGAGGCGAGGAGATACCCGGAGACTTCGAGGTATATCTGCAGCGTCTGCAGACCGAAGAGTCTTCTTCCTTATTCTAGTTGTAGTGCTTTTATCCCATCATACTTTTGATGTAGACATTCTCGAGACTAGAGCACTTATGGCAATTCTACTAGCCTGTGTTTCCCGTGAGTTTCCAGATTTTGGGATTGAGTTGTAGACTGCCGCATATCTTAGAGTTGTATTGGCCGAGCGGTCCTATATACAGTTGTTATTTTCATATGTTCAGTTTTAATTAATTATTCCGCAATGTTAAGTTGTTATTTCCGCACTATTAGGCTTACCTAGTTGTAGGAACTAGGTGCCATCACGACATGTTCATGGAGGGTGAACTGGGGTCGTGACATTCTGTTTTCATAGCCTCTATCCATCTAGGATCTCTTATTGCTTCTACATAAGTTGTAGGTTCAGTAACATTTGAGGAGGTAGCAATAAATGCTCTATATATGAAGACAAACCTTCATAACTAATGTAGTTTGATATAGGATATGAAACTTCTTGATGAATATTGAGTGACACAAAATCACTTAACCATATAGGCGGTCTTTTCTCTCTGTCAGATCTTCTGTGAACTACTGGATTTGTGTTCTGTATAGAACTTGTAGTTGGCATTCCAGATCTCTCAGAATCTCTATTTTGAGGAAAGTTTGTCATGTTGATGAATAATCTTAGCATAACATAGACAGCCTAGTACTCTTAAGTGAGTATAGGAAGGAGATTATATAGCTTTTCATAGGGAGTCTTATTGTTGATGACAGTACTTGGAAGCCTGTTTGTTAGATAAACAGCTGCAGTTGCACAGTGACCCCAAAACCTTATAGGTATTTCAACTTGAAATCTAATTGCCATGGTAACCTCTAAGATGTGCCTGTGCTTTCTTTCAGCAACTCCATTCTGCTGAGGAGTGTAAGCACATGAAGCTTGATGAATAATACCATACTTCTTAAACATTTAATTGCATACTGAGTTTATAAACTCAGTACCATTATCAGTTCTGACAGTTCTAACAATCTTGTCAAACTGAGTTTTAATTAGAACTAGAAACTGTTGTAACACAACACACACTTCTGACTTTTGTTTAAGCAAAACACTCAAGTCATTCTTGAAAAATCATCCACCACAGTTAGGAAGTACTTACTACCATCATATGTAGGAGTCTTGTATGGTCCCCATAAATCCATATGAACTAGATCAAACTTGCTTATAGATTTGATGCTACTGATAGGAAATGGAAATTTTGACTGTTTAGCACAAGGACAAACTACACATTGCTTTACTATATCAACTATAAGATCAGTTTTGCTATGAATTAATCTTTTGAGAACTGTAGATGAAGCATGACCAAACCTCTTGTGCCAAAGATCCACTTCCTTTGTTGTAGTTGAGTTATTCTGGTCACTTTCCTTTATTCCAGCTGTTACTGCTAGGGATGTTCCAATCTTTTGTCTCTCTAGTATGTATAGACCATCATTCTTTCTACCAATCGCCCTCACCTTCCCACTGAAGAGTTCCTGAAATACACAGAAATCGGGGAAGAAGGCTGCTGAGCACTGCAATTCCTTTGTCAGTTTAGAAATTGATAATAAATTGAATTTGAATGATGGAACATAAAACACATTAGTAATTGTATTTCCTTCTGATATGGTGCTAGCTCCTGTGAGTGTCACATATGAAATATCTCCATTTGGCATGAAAATTTTCTTTGGTTTTTCAGACTCAATTATAGTAGACTCATTTAGCATATTAAAATTTGCCACCATGTGGTTTGTGGCTCCTATATCTATTATCTATTCTTGAAGACTATTGGAGACCATCAGAGCACAACTAATACCTGTTGTATTGGCTGCAGGAGTTGAGATTGTGCTTGAGACCTGACTGGTTCCAGACTTGTTGAGATTATAAAGTTTTCACATAATAAAAATCACAAAGTTATACATTAAAGTTGTAAAGTATACAATATGTATAATAATTTTTGCTATACAGTAATTTCTTTTGTTAATCTTAATGATCCAGGTATATGAGTTTAATATATCAAGAAATACATTAGTGACGGAGAAAAAAAAGAAAGACAAAAAGCCTTCCATGGCATTACTTTTTGGGCAGATGCCCTGTTAACTTCCAATATGTCTCTTTTTCTATTCTACAACATCATTTTATTATGAAGTATATGAGAGTGTCATTTGAGACTCACCATCGGCTTTTTTGAATACCCTTTTTCAATTTTACAAAATTTTATTTCTAACAAATTTTTAACCGCACAAGTATCTGAAAATTATTTATTTGATTATAAAAGGATATAAAATTACATAAAAATTTACAGAAATATACTTCCTCGTGCCTGAAATGGTTCATTTAAATTTATAAACAGAAAGCACGAGAGTCGTCTTATATATTTCAAGAGCTTGCACAAAGATACTAATATAAAATATATATGTTTAACCAAAAAATAGAATTTCGGTTAAAACTAGAATTTAAGAAAAAAAAATCGGGTTACTGATAATCAGGAGACGAAAAGAATAAGAAATTTTTGAGGATAATAAAGCAGTAAATAGGTTTGTATTCCAATGTAATTACAATGATCTTTCGTGTCTTTACAAATGATGAGACCTCCTTCTTTATAGTTGATTTTTCTAGGAAAAGGTATAATACCTTAGCCTTAAAGAGGCAATTATGAGCTTTAAATGACATTAAATGAAACGTTACACAATCATTCATATTCAATACTGATTCTCTAACGTATTTGACATTTAATACTGAATTTGGATTCCTTTATGCCCTCAGATTCATATCTTCAATTCCTTCTGACCTCCTGGCTTTAATTAAGTTAAATAGATACGGGACTCGTATCATTTGAATAGCATCTCGTGCCTATCTAACTTTCTTCTCCTCGTATCTGATATCGCCCGTGCCTCTTAACTGACCATCCTGTTTTGACTATTTGACCAGTCCACGTGTCATGCCACGTCACCTTCAATATAAATTCAGTTTTTTCCCAATACAATGTATAACTTCAATACTAATTAATTTTCTTTACAATCACCTTATCCTTTAAAGAGAATTTTTGCTTCGGAATACATGTTGTAGCTAGACCGCTTTAAAAATAGTAATAATTATACTTAATTATTTATGCTGAAAGGAACGGGAAAATAACGTGGATAGAGTAAGTTTGCGTGTAATAGGTTTACTGAATCCAAATTTCCTTCGTAATTCGATTTGAGCAGCTTGGCTCATGTATAATAGTTTTTCTTATGTGAGCGCTTGACTTGGACTCAACAATTTATCATATTAAGGATCTTATTAGGATGTTGAATTCTATGAATGAGGTGATATTTGACTTGAGATATCTGTGACGCACGAGTATTAAAAGTTCTAATATTTGTTATACTTTGCTTTAAAGTAAGCCCAGTTAGCAGCAAAACAATCTTTTCATTATCTTTTTTTTTTAAACATCCACCAATAACGATAACTAATTTATTGATATTTGATAGAGAAAATAAAGAGGATATGAATTCATCTGTTTTGATCCCTACAAAATCTTCCTAATTACAGAGATCAATAACAATTGCGATGATTACTATTTGATGGAATAGATGTGCATAAGAATGTAGCGATGCTTCACGTACTTTTGAGTCTTTGGCTGCTCTTTCATGATCAGAACCCCGGTCATCGATATTGATATCCCTTCTAAAAGTGCAATATATAGTTATTCGTGCGATAGAACATGCTTCAGCAAATACCGTCCAATAAAATTGTTTGACCTTGAAATTTATTCATTATCAACGCAAAATATAAGTGTATTGAAAATTATTATTGGACGGATTTAAGAAGATATTCTTTATTTCCGGAGGTGAAAGATAAATTCAGGGATAAACACATGCTTAGAAGCACCTTGATCCATCATAATTTTTGCATGTTTGATATTATAGTCAAAACCTCTCCATACCATCGATGTACCATTACATAAGTCATTTGACGGTTTTAAACGTATAGGCATGTTTTTCTTGTATAAAGAAACTACCATGCACGATAATGGAAGATCCATTTTTTTGTTATATTTTTTCTTGACACTAACATATATGCGATATGATGAACTTGACAATGTACCTATATGGTGAAAGGTCATTTACTGAGTATTTAAGTATTTTTAGTGATAGTAATTACGTTGTTGGTATCATCTTCTAATGAGTTAACATTGAGTAATTTTTTACTTTCATTAGGAAACTTGAAAATTAATATCTCTTGTGGTCGATCAGCATATTAATTTCTGTTAGCTAAGATAAATTTTTCTGTCATATACTTTACACAACTTTTATTTTCCTTTTATGACGAAAATTATTTCCTTATTAAGAGACCTTCGCCACTATGATCACTATTGGGCTTGAAAACTAATTAATTCTGGAATAAGGATCAAATTAGCTTTTATTGTATGCTCTTCTCCATCTCTGACTTGAAGTAAGAAATTAATAAATGTTGGATCTATTCTTGCTCTCATATACTTTTTCATCAAACGATTCATCAACATCTATTATGTCTCTAAACTTCATGTCAATTGTTTCGATCTTCTGACGCTTCATCCCATATTATTATATTTTCTTTTCTTATCGATTTAACACCACCACTCTGCTTGATATATTTAGGATGGTTATTTCAATTATTTGAAGAGGTATGTTGAATTTACAGTGGGTCATGGGACCCCTGATAAAAATGTTATCGTTAGTGCTATCATGCCTCTTGATATAACATTTGCAAATAATACACGATATAAGAGTATTTTTAGATCATTCGTGTCACGGCCCATAATCCACTAAGGGTCGTGATGGCGCCGGACACCGTTGTCAGGCAAGCCAACTAAATTATCAATTAAATTCTCTTTTAATACTTTTAAAAATCTAGGATTTTTCCTTCCATTTTTCATAAATAAACATTTTCTACTTCAGTTCAATTTAAGAAAATAACTGTTCGTACATATCTTTCGTAAACCATCCCAGAACCCGATGTCACAAGTATAAAATGCAATACAACATCCGTCCGGAATACAATGGACAGAAAGAAAATACAATTTACTAGGATGGACTTTACAAGCTGCGGGCCGCCTCGCATACTGCAACTCACCTAGTCCCCGAATCATCCGTGCTGCTATGCCCAGTAGGCCGCTAAAGTAACATATACCTGTGCAACAAAAATGCACAGAAGTGTAGTATGAGTACGTAATCAACGTATACTCTGTGAGTATCCCGCCTAACCTCGAAGAGCTAGAGACGAGATGGTCAACCTGGACACTCACTAGCGGTCCAATAATAATATACTAAATATGTGAGGAAATCATGGATTATATATACAGTGTTAACTTACAAAGCTGTAAAATAGGCAATACACCTTCAACATTTAATAAAGGATCTCCAAGGTTTTACTCTTCTTTATCTTATCAATTTATATCAAGCCACGAAGGGCAAATTTCACGTTTTAAAAATTCTCAAGCGACAAATAACATGCGCAAATCACACCGAGGCGACGGCCCGATCCAACAGAAATATAAAATGTGCACTGCTGAGGGTCGAACGGCACGAACCATAGATGCATCTATTATCCCGCTCGCGAATCATTCATGTGACGCGGTCAACATAAAATAAACAATCACCCTGCTCGCGAATCATCCATGCGACGCAGGTACACATAAGATACACAATCACCCTGCTCGCGAATCATCCATGCGACGCAGGTACACATACTATACATGCTCAAATAACCAATTAGAATTTTATCGGGGAATAATTATCCAAATAAAACAAATTCTCCTTTAACAATTTTTAAGAAATGAAGTTTAATTCTTTTGAAATTCATTTACCAATTCTAGGTGATATAAGCAATTCAAGCTATGATTGGATTTGCAAATAATCCAATTATTCATACATTTGGGTCCTAGCTACCCGGACAATAGCATAATAGTAGCTACGCACGGACTCTCGTCACCTCGTGCGTACGTAGCCCCCACAAATAGGAGCACATAACCAATTGATTCACCTATGGGGACATATCCCCCTCACAAGGTTAGAAAGGAGACTCACCTCGCTCCGAAGATCCATAACCGACATTCCACACCCTTCCGGGGACTCCTATTGATGCACCACGCTCCAAGACTAGCCAACGGTTACGCAAATCCATTAATATATGTTCAAATATTCCTAACAAACTAATTTATAGCAATTCCTAGCTCCGATTGAAAAGTTGACCAAAACGCCCTCTGGCCCACGTGCCCGGAATCCAAAAATTTTCGAAGATAAAGTTTACCCATGGCTTCACTAGCTCAAATATATAATTTACTCCTAATTCCAAGCTCAAATTCGTGGCTAAATTCCAAGAATATAATTTTTCTAGGTTTCCACCAAAAACCTCCATTTTCTACAATTTCCCAAGCCTAAATCCATACATAATTGATGTATTCGACTCAAAAATATGTGGGGATAACTTACCTTAGCATAGCAGACGAAAATCCCTCTTTGAAGCTCTCCAAAAATTGCCCCAAGCCATGAAAAATGAGAGAAATAAACTCCAAATCACGATTTTTAAAACAAGCCTTCTGCCCAGCATTTTTCGCATCTGCGGCTCCAAGACCGCTTCTGCTGTCCCGCAAATGCGGCCCCAATACCGCATCTGCGGTCCTCACCAGGCCTCCCCCTTTCCGCTTCTGCGCTTCCTTTTTTCCGCAGGTGCGGTCCCGCATCTGCGGCTCCCTGACCGCATCTACGGTCCCAGCACCCCTTACCAAAATCCGCATCTGCGGTCTTCCTGGCCGCTTCTGCGGCGCCGCACCTGCGGCCCCTTTTCCGCAGGTGCGGTAATGACAGCAACCAGACCCTTCAGCCTTCTTAAAATTCCATTTTTGATCCGTTAACCACCCGAGGCCCCCAACCAATCATACCCACCAATCCCAAAATGCATTACGGACATGCTCGAGGCCTCAAATCATATCAAACAACGCAAAAGTCATGAATCAACCCTCAATCCAAGCTTTATGAACTTTAGAACATCCAACTTCTACTTTCGATGATTAAACCTATCAAATCACGTCCGATTGACCTCAAATTTTGCACACAAGTCATATTTGACATTATGGACCTACTGCAACTTTCGGAATCAAATTCCGACCCCGATATCAAAAAGTCCACTCCCGGTCAAACTTCTCAAAAACCTTCAAATTTCTACCTTTAGCCAAATGGCTCCAAAATTACCTACGGACCTCCGAATTCACTTCCGATCGCGCTCCCAACTCCAGAATCACCATACGGAGCTATTCATAGTGTCGGAATCCCAAACGGACATCGATAACACTGAAATGCACTTCAAGTCAAACTTATGAAATTTCTTCTAAAATGCTAACTTCCACAATAGGCGCCAAAACACTCCCGGGTTATCCAAAACCCGAACCGGGAATACGACCAAGTCCGAAATCATCATACGAACCTGTTGGAACCTTCAGATCCTGATTCCGAGGTCGTTTACATAAAAATCCAATCGTACCTCATTCTTTCAACTTTAAGCTTCTGAAATGAGAATTCTCTTCCCAAATGAACTCTGAACTTCCCGGAACTTAATTCCGACCACGCGTACAAGTCATAATACCTGAAATGAAGTTGCTCATGGCCTCAGGCTGCTGAACGGAGCGCTAGAACTCAAAACGACCGGTCGGGTCGTTACATTCTCTCCCACTTAAACATACGTTCGTCCTCGAACGTGCTGAGAACTTACACTGAAGTAGTCTGAAATCACTGGTTAACTTCTCATGCACCTTCCCGTGCTACCACAACTCATTTGAGCACATTAGCTCGATCAATTCTGAAGATAGTCTCTTTTATCCAAGCAGATATGCCTTAAAGCCCAATTCCAACATCCGGAATTCTATGCCCGGCCTGTTTCCAACATAAGATCACCATATCAATCACCACACATTGTACCCATACATGGCTGCATAACTTTGCTGAATTCATACATTGCATCACTTCGCTCACCGGACCACGATAACATTTCCTATTACGCTTAGTTGAAATTCCACGAATCTGATGCTCCCATTGCACCCCATAACATACACAGGTCTTACTCCAACTCTTACAATACCGCCACAACGGAAGAGATGTGCAGGAATTCATAATCAACTGCCGAGTCAACCAATCATTGAGTCTATGCTTCTGACAAGAAACATTACCATATTCTGAACCAAATGGTGATCCTTGCTCCTTAATATATTTCACGTAATCAGATTGCACTGATCCTAAATCCAACAATCTCGTCTCACCCAATACGAACTGCTCAGGCAATAAGCCATCCCGACATGACCAAAAGTCTCATATGATGCCACAATGTGCCAATAGGCTACCAATTTGGAATGCGATACCAAAGGAAAACGAACTCTGGAAGGAATTACCTAACTCCCGCACTATTACGGACTTTCCTTAGAAATAGGAAGCGAGACGTACAAAAATAGCATATAGAAAACTATACTCAACATCACACTGTTGCGGCGCGCAATCCGATCCAAACATAGATCTCATATAAGGAGATTACACATCGAGCTAAATTCGCTCATTACCATAAAATATCGAATTCCGGTCACAAGCACGCTAAGTGCATAATAGCATCCCTGTGGGAACATGTAGCGTTATAAGCTACGAAACCCAAGCACAACTGAGGGCAATATACAATCTGAAGCTCAAGAGCCCTTTGGCTCATATAACATTACTTCTACGCGGATCCCCAACATATAAGCAATTTCTCAAGCCGTCTCACAACTCACACGGCGCAACGTATCACTACACGAAATATCTGACAGCGAAATAACACCCTGACTACTCCTCCACAAGGAGTACATTACTGCAATGAACACAACTGGCCTGACATAGAACCCATATTCACATTTAAATTCATCCACCGACCTCAAGTCGATCCCGATCATATCAACTAAACCAATAACCTTTCAAAGGTTCATACTAATCTCCCTCTTCTCATAACACACAAAAACGACCATCATAACCGGAGTACCCATCCACAGTCCACAACTCCGTAACTGAGTGCCCTCCAGGCACATATTTTCAACTTATCGATATCATCTTGAATCTTCATACTTAGTCGAGATCTTTAATCAATCAAGTGACTACGTGCCATATTTATGAAACCTTCCTGTGGGACGCACCCCCCTCAATCTACCATAACAATTAACTGGGTCTTACCTCCAACCCACCAACCGCACTAACGCTGAAAAGCGGTCAAGTTTTATTAACCATGATACAAGCCCTCTTTACAAAACACCAATCTCAGGTGACACTGAAGGCAATGCCGACTTACCTTAAACACCGAAACTCCTTTCCTGCTCAACCGAGCTCGTGAAATCCTTACCAGCACCAAGATGCAACCTTGATCCTCACTTCGAATTTCCATGCCACTCACTGCACCCAATGTGCCAACATACGATAGAACACGATCTTAACATTAATATTTTAACAGTTCATCATATAAGAACTTTTCACTTAACTCACTTCAGGAGAAACACAGCAACACACAGGCGAATACTCATAATCGTAGAATATGCAAACATCTAAGTAGTGTTCTAAGCCACCATAGCCCTTCCGGAATCTGCTTCCACACAACAAGCCATAACAGAAGACGCTTCTGAATAACATCAATTGCGGCGGCTGACAAGCCTGATACGCCCATCACAAATCACTTACATAACTCGATCACGCTGAAGAAACTGATTGCCAACACCAATATGCCAAATTCAACTATGGCCAATCAACTACCTTCTTCCAATTTATCCTTGATTGCCTTAAAGATATTACCGATTCCTTCCAACACATAACATACTCCCTCTGCACTCATCTTGAGTGACCTCGAATCACGAGACCCTGCTGTCTCAAATCCCATGAACTGACCCATATCTCTCAAATGCTACACCGCAAGCCAAAACATCACAGATCGTTCTGAGTCCCCATTCGTAAGCTGCTGCAAAAGCTTGATTCTCAACTGCACCTATAGGCTCGAAATCATTAAGTATCATACTTCATCTTCTGAATTTCACTAGGACCGCTGCTGAGAGCCACCCGCTCTGACTCGACCTCGAATATAACCAATTCCCTAAATTTTCTAGCACATGAATGCCCCATTGGTAATACACCTAGCAGGATCCCTTCCTTTGGAACCCGCATCTTTACGAACACAATCTTGAATCCTTCCCCAAGTCTGAACATGGGCCAATAAGGCGAACGATAGCCCACCTTTAATAATTCCTCTACTCAAATTACCACTTATGGTCCTTTCCCGTTGTTGATGTCACACCTCCTTTTTTACACACCTACCCCGAAGGATAATGTATAAGGGAGTTTTTTCATTTAAAGTGACATTATTCGAAATGGGTTATTTATTTATTTTAGAGTCGCCACTTGGGATAGGATTGGCTTTTGGTGTCCCAAGTCACCGATTTAATTTAAATCCCAAATCGAGGAAAAATTCGACTTCCCAATTGGAGTCTGCGAACCAGAAATTCTGAATATGGAATTCTGTTGACCCGAGGGAAGGTGTTAGGCACCCCCGGATCCCGTGGTTCTAGCACGGTCGCTTAAATTATTATAATTGGCTAAAAATCTGATTTTAATACATGTTTTAACTTAAGTGCTTTTTAAATTTAAAACCGCTTTTATTATTATATTTTAATAAGACTTGCAACGTCGTGAAAATGTATCTCAAGCCACGTCGCACCAGTACGCCCGTGATTTTTGGCACATTTCGACTTCGTTGAGATTTGGATTTGGGTCACATAAATGTGCACCGGAGTTTAGGAAAGTAATTTTATTAAACACGCGCCTAAAGCAACTACGCGTTGTTAACTTTGCGGGAAGCCATGGAAGTTTGCTAAATGGCACATCTCGATTTCTAATTTCCAAAGGATTTTATTATTCGAAGTTGTTACAATCGGGTTACATGAAATGCACCCCGATTGAGATTCACATATCGTAACCATGCCACAGGAACCGTACCCATAGCCACTAACAAATCACGCCACTATCCACTATCAAACCACCATTAAACCCAACTTCTATTAATTCAAGTTAAAAATCCAAGGCTTAATGAACTTAACAGTATTGTTTCATTAATTTCTCGTTCAACTTTAAAGGACAAATTTAATAACAAGAGATAACACTATATGCTCACGAGATCGACAAACTACAGCTCCCAAACATGCGGGTTTTAATCAAAAGCTTTAAAACGCAGAACAAATAAAGGAGGACAAATTTAATAACAAGAGATAATACTATATGCTCACGAGATCGACAAACTACAGCTCCCAAACATGCAGGCTTTAATCAAAAGCTTTGAAACGCAGAACAAATAAACGAGGGCAAGAAGATCGACTGAAATAACAGTAGTCGAAAAGAAGAACGGACCACACCCATCGAAAATATTCAACAAAATCAAAATAACAACACATTAATGCAATACACACTGTATCAGAAATAAAACATTCCTAAACATTGTAACAGAACCAAGCATTCATACATTGTAGCAAAACAAAACAAAATGAAAGAAATAATCTCACATTGAACTTTGTAGAAGTGGAATTAATCACTGTCAACCGGGTCAAAAATGGAAAAATCGAACAGAACTACGATCCAGACCTCAAAGCTCGCCGGAACCGCGACAAAATTCAAAACAAACGGACCTCGAATCGGCACCTCTGATTTGCTCTGTTTGGATGCTACTTTCCGGACTGTTTCACGGAGGTTTCAAACAGATTTCATAGCTGTTGGACGAAGTTTCATGGCTGAGGCTACGATCGCTTTGGGACGAGCTTCAGCGGCGCTGCTCTAGAATGTGGAACGAAGATCAGAAATGGGGAGGAGTAAATGGTTGCTGCTCGTTTGGTTGAAAAAGGGGGCAGAACCGATAGGGAAGGGGTGTGAGTGAAGAGGGTTATGGGGTCTGTTAGTGTTTATCGTCGATGAAGAGATCGGGGGTCATTTGGAGAAGATGACGCGGGGAAAAGGGGGGGGAGTCTCCTGGTATTGCGGCGCTGATCAGTTTGTTTTCAGATTGTCGGC
This sequence comes from Nicotiana attenuata, assembly GCF_001879085.1. Lineage (NCBI taxonomy): Eukaryota > Viridiplantae > Streptophyta > Magnoliopsida > Solanales > Solanaceae > Nicotiana > Nicotiana attenuata. The sequence goes on from NC_031990.1 coordinate 3,931,470, forward strand.
GTCTTTTTCTTGTTGTGTATTGCCTGATTGTATACTTTAGTGTGTAGGGTGTGTTTGTGGTGTAGGTAGTATTATATGGGGTAGGGATTAGGTTAGGGGTATGGGCCTAGGAACTATGAGCTAGGGATTTTGGAGCAAGACTCAAAAAAACTATTAAAGTATTATATAAAAACGGATAACCAACTAAAACTAATTCTTCTTCTAAATATTATGTACAAATTATAATATTAAAAATTATAAGACAATTTAATTAATTGAACTAAACTTATAAAACATAAAACTAACTTTTAGTGCTTTTAAGATTATAAAAAAAATATACGTATTTTGGTAATTTTTTTTAGATATTAAAAATTGACTATAAAAATATAATTAAACTATTTTTTGTATTTTTACATCTTCTTGTAAAATAAAGTAAATAAGTAAAGATTAGTTGAATGGGCGATATTAAGCCTAAACTAAAATATTTATCATCTAAGAGATGGGTGAATTTCGGGAGGGTCAAAAATTACTATGTCAACAGCTGCCCCTTTGACTGGAAACCGAAGAGTTTTCAGACAAAGAAGGAGCTAGAGTTATTTTGACACCCTTAATTTACAGAGAGCAAAAAACTAAAGAGAAGGAGAAGGAAGAGCCCTGTATCTGGCTGCCACATATCCTTGCGAATAAAAAAATCAGGCCACTGTGGTAGTTCAGGAAATGAAGAAATTGATGAGTACCGTAGGTTGGACGGCCGATGCGAGTCGTTCGAGTTCGGTCCGCGGGTCCCTTATTACATCAATAATCAAAAATGAAAAAGACTAACTAGCGCATCAGCTACGAGTTACAAATTCCTATTCTATGAAGTCTCTGAAGCTTATCTTGAGTCTTGGTTGGTTCTTCATGAGACCTGATATGAATCTTGATGCTTGTTATCTATGGCATGTGTTGGTTCAATCTTCTTCAGTTTTTCAAACCAAGACGGACATCAGAGCTCTCAGTGACTCAACACTTGTCTTGACAGCTACATTTTTCGATCATTTTCTGCCATTATTGAATATCATTCTTTTCTTTTCTTCTTTTCTCTTTAATTCTGCGATTGAACTCATTCTTTTGATCAATTTACACCTTGCAACTTTGAGGTTGATCCATGCTTAAAGTATGCAAAACAAAAA
>NC_031990.1:3932720-3934502 GCF_001879085.1 Nicotiana attenuata
GGCGGCATACCCGGTAGGTCTGAAGGAAACACCTCGGGGAACTCTCGAACAACAGGAACAGAGTCAATAGAAGGAACCTTTGCGTTGGAGTCGCGAACATACGCTAGATAAGCTAAACACCCCTTCTCGACCATGCGTCGAGCCTTGACATATGTAATAACACTGCGAGTGGCATGACCTGAAGTCCCTCTCCACTCTAGTAGGGGCAATTCTGGCAAAGCCAAGGTCACGGTCTTGACGTGACAATCTAAGATGGCATGATACGGGGACACCCAATCCATCCCCAATATAATGTCGAAGTCAACCATGACCAACAACAACAAATCTACCCGAGTCTCAAGACCTCCAATCACCCCAATCCAAGAACGATGGGCTCGATCGACCAAAATAGAATCACCCACCGGTGCAGACACATAAACAGGAACACTCAATAAACCATTAGGCATGACCAAATACGGCGCAAAATAAAACCGAAGCTTCTCTACCACAAACCAGACTTGTCACGACCCGGATTTCCCACCATCAGAGTCGTGATGGTGGGAAATCCGGGTCGTGACAAGTTGGTATCAGAGTAACCAACTAAACAGCTTAGATCCACAATGAACAAGGAATCAATACTCAGATATAAACACATGGCATCAATAACTGTTGCGGCGTGCAACCCGCTTCATAATTACCATTTGTTGCGGCGTGCAACCCGCTGCACAATACCACTGTTGCGGCGTGCAACCCGACCCATATCATTTATCATGTATCATTGTTGCGGCGCGCAACCCGATCCTCACATATTATTGTTGCGGCGTGCAACCCGATCCTCAATATCATTGTTGCGGCGCGCAACCCGCTCCACAATACCACTGTTGCGGCGTGCAACCCGACCCATATCATTTATCATGTATCATTGTTGNGCAACCCGACCCATATCATTTATCATGTATCATTGTTGCGGCGCGTAACCCGATCCTCACCTTTTATTGTTGCGGCATGCAACCCGATCCTCAATATCATTATTGCGGTGCGCAACCCGATCCTCAATATCATTGTACAGTCCGACTCCCCAAACAATAGTCACAATCAAGGGGCACAAAATAAGCAAATATTTGGCAAACATCCCGGCAAGGGAAATAATCCAACAAGTTCAACCAAACATCCCGGCAAGGGAATAATCAACAACGCTTTCTCTTTCTTACTTTTCTTATCCCACGATATCACTGGAGCCCAAGCTCCAAGAAATTTCTTATCTCATATTCCGTCACAAACAACAATATAACGACTTCCCAGTAAGGGGACAAAACATCATCTCAAATATTCCGGCAAGAGGATTACTATAACCACATTAGCCCCAACATCTAACCACCACAACTATAACAAACCTATTACCACACTTAACCATCTCAGCTATATCTAACCGATTACCTCACCTAACCACCCCATCTATAACTAACCTATTACATTACTTAACCACCTCAGCTATAACTATAGTCATCCCACGACACAATGAAACATTAACCTAAGCGACCCTAGTATCCGTCAAGAACACAATGCAGAGGAATCACAACCCAACAATAGCCCGTCAAGAGGGCAACATAATGATCTCTTCTCTTTCTCACTTTTACTTTCACAATTCGTTCTACAACTGGAGCCGACGCTCCTCAATGAAACAAGTCATTTCATATACTTTCAATATTCGTATCACAATTCGAGCCAATGCTCCTAGGAATCAAATTATCATATCATCATTCACATGTAGTTCACAACATATAGAAATACTCCAATAAACAT
>NC_031990.1:3935635-3938552 GCF_001879085.1 Nicotiana attenuata
TATAACTTCATAAACTTCAAACTTTAGATATTTAGGTCCGAAACACGTCAAATGACGTCCGATTTCGACCAAACTTCACAGAAAGTGCTTACCACATATTTAAGACTTGTACCGGGCACCGGTACCAAAATACGAGCCCGATACCATAGTCTTTTAATAAATTTTCATTTCCATTTTCCTTAAAAATTTCAGAAAAACAATTTCACGGAAAAATTCTTATCTCGGGCTCTAGACCTCGGAATTCGATTCCGGGCACATGCCCGAGTCCCATATTTTCCTACGGACCTTTCGGGACCGTCCAATCTCGGGTCCGGGTCCGTTTACCAAAAATGTTGACCAAAGTCAACTATAATCATATTAATATCAAAATTCTTCAAATTTTTCACGGAATTCACATATTTCAACATAAAAGCTTTCCGGCTACGCGCTCGGACTGCGCACACAAATCGAGGCAAGTAAAAATGAGGTTTTAAGGCCTCGAAAGCACGGAATGGATGAGGAAATAGGTGATGACCATTTGGGTCGTCACATCCTCCACCTCTAAAACAACCGTTCGTCCTCGAACGGACAAAAGAAAGAAGTACCTGAGTCGGGGAACAGATGTGGATAACGGCTCCGCATATCGGACTCGGACTCCCAGGTCGAGGCCTCAGGGGGCTGACCTCTCCACTGAACACGAACAGAGGGAAAACTCCTAGATCTCAACTGACGGACCTACCGGTCTAGAATAGCTACCGGCTCCTCCTCATAAGATAAATCTTTGTCCAACTGGACAGTGCTGAAGTCTAATACATGGGTAGGATTGCCGTGATACCTCCGAAGCATAGACACATGAAAAACTGGGTGCACGGCTGATATGCTAGGTGGCAATGCAAGTCTATAAGCCACCTCTCCCACTCGATCAAGAATCTCAAACGGACCAATGTACCTAGGTCTAAGCTTGCCCTTCTTTCCGAACCTCATCACGCCCTTCATAGGCGACACCCGGAGCAATACCCTCCAAAATCTGAATAGTCCGCTCGGACTGACCGTCCGTCTGAGGATGGAACGCTGTGCTCAACTGGACCTGGGTACCTAACTCCTGCTGAACCGCTCTCCAGAAGCGCGAGATAAACTGCGTACCCCGATCCGAAATGATAGATACCGGCACTCCATGAAGGCGAACAATCTCCCGGATATAAATCTCTGCTAACCTCTCGGATGAATAGGACACTGCCAGTGGAATGAAATGCGCTGACTTGGTCAGCCTATCAACAATGACCCAAATAGCATCAAACTTCTTCCGAGTCAGCGGAAGTCCAAAGGCCCTACTTCAATTCAAGCGCAAGCCCCCCCTTCTATTGCATAACTTAAAAAAAGCTATAAACAAATTACCAAAGTGGTTGCGGGAACGCCAGTAATGAAATCCATGGTAATCCTCTCCCATTTCCACTCGGGGAGCTCAATCCTCTGAAATAAACCACCGGGTCTCTGATGCTCATACTTGACCTGCTGACAGTTCAGGCACCGAGCCACATACGCAACAATGTCTTTCTTCATCCTACGCCACCAATAATGCTGCCGCAAGTCCTGATACATCTTCGCGGCGCCCGGGTGAATAGAATACCGAGAACTATGGGCCTCCGCTAAGATCAACTCTCGAATACCATCAACATTAGGCACACAAACTCGCCCCTGCAATCTCAAAACACCATCATCATCTAAGGTCACCTTCGTGGCACCTCCACACTGTACTGTATCTCTCAGGACACACAAATGGGGATCATCAAATTGCTGATCACGAATACGCTCCAATAGAGAAGAACGAGCGACCGTGCAAGCCAACACTCTGCTAGGCTCAGAAATATCTAATCTCACAAATCGGTTGGCCAAAGCCTGAATATCTAAAGCAAGCGGTCTCTGGCTGACCGGGATATAAGCAAGACTACCCATGCTGGCGGACTTTCTACTCAATGCATCGGCCACCACATTGGCCTTACCCGGGTGATATAAGATAGTGACATCATAATCCTTCAACAACTCCAACCACCTCCTCTGCCTCAAATTCAAATCCTTTTGCTTAAATAAGTACTGTAGACTCTTATGATCAGTGAACACCTCGCTCGTCACGCCATACAAATAGTGCCTCCAAATCTTCAAGGCGTGGACAATGGCTGCCAACTCCAGATCATGCACTGGATAGTTCTTCTCATGAATTTTCAACTGCCTCGAAGCATAGGCAATGACCTTGCCATCCTGCATCAACACTGCTCCAGGACCAACACGGGAAGCATCACAATAAACAGTATAGGGCCCTGAACCTGTGGGCAGAACCAACACCGGTGCCGTAGTCAGAGCTGTCTTGAGCTTCTAAAAGCTCGCCTCGCACTTCTCTGACCATCTGAACTGGCACCCTTCTGGGTCAATCTGGTCATCGGGGCTGCAATAGAAGAAAATCCCTCCACGAACCGTCTGTAGTAGCCTGCCAACCCCAAGAAACTCCATAAATGCTGCTGGGGCATTGGTCAACCCAAATGACATGACTAAAAACTCATAGTGCCCATACCGAGTGCGGAATGCAGTCTTAGGGACATCAGACGCCCTAAATCCTCAGCTGATGGTAGCCAGATCTCAAGTCTATCTTTGAAAACACCTTTGCTCCATGGAGCTGGTCAAACAAATCATCAACCCTCGGCAGTCGATACTTGTTCTCTATCGTCACTTTGTTCAATTGCCCGTAATCAATACACATCCGCATCGAACCATCCTTCTTCTTCATAAATGACACCGGCGCACCCCAAGGAGAAACACTAGGCCTGATAAAACCCTTCTCTAGTAAATCCTGCAACTGGTCCTTTAACTCCTTTAACTCTAGCGGGGCCATGCGATACGGCGGAATAGAAATGGGCTGCGTGCCCGGAGCTAGATCAATACAGAA
>NC_031990.1:3940786-3942673 GCF_001879085.1 Nicotiana attenuata
CCTACATAACTGTGCGGCGCGCAACCCGCTCCATAATTACTATTGTTGCGGCGTGCAACCCGCTCCACAAATACCAGTGTTGCGGCGCGCAACCCGACCCATATCATTTATCATGTATCATTGTTGTGGCGCGCAACCCGATCCTCACCTTTTACTGTTGCGGCGTGCAACCCGATCCTCAATATCATTGTTACGGCGCACAACCCGATCCTCAATATTATTGTACAGTCCGACTCCCCAAACAATAGTCACAATCAAGGGGCACAAAATAAGCAAATATTTGACAAACATCCCGGCAAGGGAAAGAATTCAACAAATGCAACCAAACGTCCCGACAAGGGAATAATCAACAACGCTTTCTCTTTCTTACTTTCCTTATCTTATAATTCACTTTACTATTTTGAGCCAACGCTCCAAAGAATCAAGTCATTTCGTATAGTTTTAATATTCGTATCACAATTCGAGCCAATGCGCCCAGGAATCAAATGATCATATTACCGTTCACATGTTATTCACAACAGCTAGAAATCCTCCAATAAACACGGAGTTCACAACCAAATCATGATAATCACATTATAAGGACTCACGGTCATGCTAGACACCAATGTATAGATACTCGTCACCATGCCTATACATCGTACTCGATCACATAGCAATTAACAACAAGATTCAACTCCTATTCCCTCAAGCTAGGGTTAAACCAAACACTTACCTCAAAGCCTTGAAATCCACTTAATCCTCAACTATTGCTTTACCTCGCGGTTCCACCTCCAATTCGCTCGAATCTAATCACAAATTGCTCGATTACTTTAATAAACATTATATGAATCCATTTGAATGCATAAAAATGAGTTTCCCAAGTTTTTCCCAAAAATTCCAAAATCGCCCCCGGGCCCACGTGGTCAAAACTCGAGGTTCGAACCAAAATCTGGTTACCCATTCCCCCACGAGTTCAAATATATAATTTGTTTTGAAATCGGACCTCAAATCGAGGTCCAACTCCCCAATTTATAGAAAACCTAGGTTCTACCCAAAAATCCCAATTTCACCCATGAAAATCTTTGATTTCAAGTGGAAAACATGTTTAATGATGTTAAAGATGGAAAGAATTGAGTAAAAATCAACTTACAAGTGATTTGGGATAAAGTTTGCTCTTAAGAATTCGCCTATGGTGTTTGGGTTTTGAAAGAATGGTGAAAAGTGGTGAAAATTCGACAAAGTATAAAATTTGCTGGGCCTCGGATATGGGAAATGCGAAGGTAAGTTCGCATTTGCGAACATCACAGGCTTGGGAATTGCGACCACAGGGATCGCATTTGCGAACTCAGGTCTGGTGGACTAGGTTCGCATTTGCGAACATCCGGGTCGTGACATAACTATTTCCATGGCAGAAGATCGGCAGAAGATCTTACTTGATGATGCAGAAGATCGTCCTTGAAGATCGGCAGAATATCTGTTGAAGATAGAGGAGAGAGAAGAGTCACGAGTTCTTTTGTGAGAGAGACAAGAGTCTTACCGCAAAATTGGCGAGCAAATTTCTACCATGGCTACTGAAATTGGCGAGGAAAATGGCCGCTTGGACATAGTTTTGTTTCTTGGGTTTGGGGTTAGGGATTAGTTGACGTTTGGGCTGTCTGCTTGGGCCAGAATTCGGGCATTTGCATCTATACCTGTTTTTTGTGCCACATTTTAACTTGTGCCCGCTTTGCAAAAAATATTGCAAGTGTACCCGCTTTTTCACATAACTTCAGCCCACGGGGCTGAAGTTTTTCTTTTGTACTGGAAAACTTCAGCTGAAGTTTTTGTCTTTGTAACCGGAAAACTTAAGCTCTAGAGCTTAAGTTTTCCAGTTATAAATAAAAACTTAAACGTACTAGTTTTACCAGT
>NC_031990.1:3945478-4018023 GCF_001879085.1 Nicotiana attenuata
CGAGTTTTCATATTCTGAAAATGGTCAATAATGGCACAATTAGTTACTTTTGGAAATACATCAGGTTCTATATAACAAACTAAACAGTCACTTACATTTTGATCTCTCATCCTATTCCGCTCTTCATTCTTTATCTGCTTCATGCGTGAGAATGCTCTTCACTATTACAAGAATACAAGTTACAGTTGGCTGCTGGAGGATGATAGAAATGTTGAGATGGACGGACGAAGCAGCAAGGTTGGCAGCATGGGAAGTGAAGATTGGCGGTGGCGCTAGCAAAGGGGTGGGAGTTGGACAATGGTCAAGGGTTTTTGACTTTTTGTTTGGGATTCTGAGGACATGGCCCTTGACAAGGAATTGTGGAGGTCGAGCATTAAAGTTGTAGGTTAGAGGAAAGTTGTGGATATTTCTACAGCGCACTAGAGTGAGACTAGCCAGTTAGGAGTTAATCTTAGGATGCTACTGATCAGTTACTGATGCAGGAATTTATCTGTTGGATATTAGTATACCTTCCATCTTTTTCGTATTTCCTATATTTCTTATATTGTTGTTATTTTGTTATTTTATGTTATGTTATGTATTTTATGTTATTTTAGTATGAGTCTATTGATAGTACTAATATATCATCTCTTGTTGCTGTCTTGAACCGAGGGTCTCCTGGAAACAGCCTCCCTGCCCCTCGGGGTAGGGGTAAGGTCTGCGTACATATTACCCTCCCCAGACCCCACTTGTGGAATTATACTGGGTTGTTGTTGTTGTTGTTATTGTTGTTGTCTGGGATTCTGATGGGAATTAGGAGCGAAGATTTTGAGAGAAAAGGAAATATCTTTTAAAGTTTGAGTGGAAAAATACAATTATAAGAGACAAAAAAAGGTCAAAATTTATTAATAAAGAAAAATATAGTCAACAATAATATATATATATATATATATATATATATATATATATATATATATATATATATCTAAGTACGGATAACTTATGCTAAATGTTGGACGATTAAAATATTCTTAAAATATTAATAGATATTTATGCTGTTAAATATTTGTATAATTTAAGGATATAATTGTCAATCACCTATGGCTAGAATTCTATTCCAATTTAAATTATACATACGAGCAAAAAAGGAAAACTTGCGAAGGTGAAATACCCCTATCCAAATTAATTTTGGATTCATCCTCCAGCGCTAACCCGCTGCTACCCCATCTGCAATATTATACAAGCTGTTGATACCCAATTTTTTCCTGTATATTTTAATATGAAAAATACCTTCAAAATAGCATGTATATGTATATAAGCATGTCCCAAGGTTTTATTATTTTTTCTAAATTTTCAAAGATTTTTAAATCAATTTATTACCTTATTTTATCAAGGGAAAATCCAATAATTATCCCCTAAATTATCATTTTTGGTGATTCATTTATTGTATTCTCATATTTATGCTAAAATATAGCTAACATAATTTTTGCATATTTTTATTAATTTATTTGGTATTTTTAAAGCTAAATTGCATGTAATTGCAATATTGGCCTCTTTTAAGAAGTAATTGTATTTATAGTTATAAAATTGACTCCAATATTTTTAATTTAATAATTATTTATTATTAATCATTTTAGTACCTTTAATATATTTCCAGAAATTATTTTACTATTTTGTATAAAATAAATGAGGGAAAAATGGCTATTTAAATGATAGCCCATTTGCATTTCAATTTTAGCCGGATTTGAACCTCTAATTAGACCCAATTCTAAAACCCAATTACCCAGCCCAAATCCTAATCCACCCGACCCACAACCCTTTCAAATAACCCGCTCGGATCCCCCTTTTAATCCCAACCGTTGATCACTTAGATCAACGACTCACATCCGCCCCTTCCTTTTTTAACCCGACCTAACCCCTAAACCTAATCATTTCTCACCTATAGCCGCCCTTGAATTCCCCCTTTCTCCCAATTCTCTCTCAAGTTTCTCTCAGAAACCCTAGCCGTCTCCCTCCACTTCCACCCTAAAATCGCCTGAATCCATGGCTTCCAAAGCCATTAAAGGCCTATACCTACCTCCTACTACTCCTACATGCCTGGTTACTATGGTTTCAAGGTCAAACCTTGAAGAAGCTTGGCCCAGACTTTGTTTCATTCGAGTTCTATGGCTGTCTCCGACCTTGCTCCGGCCAGCCATGGCTGTTCAAGCCTGATCTTGACTTCTCCTGCTTAGATCAATGACTTACCAAGCCTTTCTCACCATCTGGGTTCTTCTGAAACCCTAACCCTCGAGGTTCTTTTGATTCTTTTATATCCGTTGATATGTTTTCTCTAAGCTCTTAAACGTCTCCTCAAAGTTTCTTTCAAAACCTTACCTTCAAAATCTTTACCTTTTCCGATTTAGGGTTCTGTTAAGTCATTTCAACGTTTTTCTGATTTTTAACATGTTCTACTGTGTTTCCTATGTGGTTCTTCTACTGTGTTTTTTTATGTTTATCTTCTACTGTGTTTCTTATGTTGATTCTTCTACTGTGTTTCTTTATGTTAAAAGTCTTAGTTCTTCTTAAGGTTTCTGATTTTATTTCCTTTGTTGATATTTTTGCCTGATTCTCTTGTCTTTCATCTCTATACTCGATTGATGGTGAAAACCCTAAAAATTGGGGGTTCATTCGAGTTTTGAGACTGTTTGCTACGTGGTTTGCTTGTTCCTCATCTCTGAATTTGTTTGATTTCAAAGCCCTAATTCCTTTGGACCTATTCGAGCTTCTGAAAACTGCTTCGTCTATTTGAAGTTGCTCGACTGGATTCAAAGTCCTTGTTTCAACTTCTGCTTCTCTATGTGATTTGGTTTCTTGCAACCTTTGAACTAAACTATACTTTCCAGAAAGGTCTTTTACTTGACTCTTTTGCATGCTTCTGATACCCTCTTCTCCCTATTACTAAGTCGTCCTATGTGACTACCATGTTTCACTATCTACAGACTTTGTAATTATTATTGCTGCTTCTTTGCCATGGTTTAACCTCACATGCCTAATGTTTGTGCACTCTTTATATATGCCAAATTCCCCTCTCAAAATAACCCTTAATTGTGGACTGATTTCAGACCTCCTTGTGTAAGTCTGATTGATTCTTTCCTTGTTTTACTAATTTCCCTGTTTCTTAGGTTGATTTGAAAACTTTCCTTAGCCTTTTGATTCTCCTATTTCTGAGTTGGTTTATTTGTAACTTCGAATCTCTGACTCCTTGATTTACTATGTGCTGATTGACTTATTGTGTTTCTTACCTTATTTGGTTAACCGTGTATTTCAAAGATTCTTCATTAATTCTTCCCTTAATTAAACCCCCTATGTATTTACCCCTGATTTCCTACTTTGCACAAGGTGCTTACTTGATTTCCTTCCTTAAAAGTTTTCTGTCCATTACCGCTTAAGTTTAAACTCCTTAATTAAAGGAAGTTCTTATACTGATTAATTTTAATTGGTACACAGTTCCATAATTATTTTCCTGCCTTAGTTTCTGCCTGTTTTCATCCTGATTAAGATTTTCAGCAGTCACAAACAATGTGTTTATTTAATACCTTTATTTGCATGCCTGCCTACTGTTTGTGCTCAGCTCAGTGTTTACTTTAGCATGCTCTAATTTCCTCCTAGTATGAATCCCAAACCCCCTACCCCAATGTGTTTGATGCTAATGGTTTGTTTAAGGCATGAGGGTATTGAGTATTATTGTCTATGGATCAAACTTGATTCCCCTGGAATCATAACCTCTTCGTCACCACCATATGTTGTGTATTCTTGTTGATTCTCCCTGTCTCGTCATGTTGTCCCAAAGCACCTCCAAAGGCTCCATCCAACACAGATAGATAGAGTAGCAAAGGCCGTCCTGGTTCTGGCGGGACCAGAACTGGTGGTGTGGACAGGTACTCCTTGATCTTGTCAAAAGCTTTTTGACAATCCTCGGTCCAGCTTATCTCGGCATCTTTCCTCAGTATCTTGAATATAGGTTCACATATGACTATGGACTGTGCTATGAAGTGACTGATATAGTTGAGGCGTCCTAGGAAGCTCATCACGTCCTTTTTGCTCCTAGGTGGTGGCAATTCCTAAATAGCTTTGACTTTAGATGGATCCAGCTCGATCCCTCGACGACTGACAATGAATCCCAATAACTTTCCTGCAGGAACCCCGAATGCACACTTTGCGGGGTTCAGCTTCAAGTTGTACCTCCTTAGACTATCAAAGAACTTTTTCAAGTCCGCTATGTGATCTGCGACCCTCTTGGATTTGATAATGACGTCGTCCACATACACCTCTATTTCTTTGTGTATCATATCATGGAAGATGGTTGTCATAGCCCTCATGTAGGTAGCCCCATCATTCTTTAGGCCAAATGGCATCGTCTTGTAGCAGTACACCCCCCATGGTGTAATAAAGACTATTTTCTCTGCGTCTTCTTCATACATCCAGATCTGGTGATAACCCACGAAGCAATCTACAAAGGATTGGAGTTCATGCTTGGCGTAGTTGTCGATTAGGATGTGTACGTTTGGCAGCGGGAAGTCGTCTTTGGGACTTGCTCTGTTTAAATCCCGATAGTCAACACACGCTCTAACTTTCCCATCCCTTTTCCGTACTGGCACAATGTTATCTAACCAGTTTGGGTACTCAACAACCCTGAGAACTTTGTATTTGATCTGCTTGGTGACTTCTTCTTGATCTTCAGGCTCATTTCTGGCTTGAATTTTCTGAGTTTCTGCTTCACTGGCGGACACATGAGATTAGCAGGCAACTTGTGAGCCACTATGGACGTGCTCAAACCGGTTATGTCATTATATGACCATGCAAAAATGTCCTCATATTACTTTAGAAAATGGATGTACTTTTCCTTCTCTGTTGGCGATAAGTGAATGCTAATGGGAGTCTCCTTGACGGTCCCGGCATTCTCCAAATTTATTGCTTTGGTCTCGTCCAGGTTGGACTTAGGCTTATTCTCAAAGCTTTCAACCTCTCTGACAACTTCCTCAGGTATCTCATCTTCTTCATCCGAATCACTATTCTCATGTTGCGTTGCCTTATTATACGTCACAGTCACCGGTTCGTCAGGAAAAGTAACAATAACGCTAGGGACTTGGCTGGCCCGGGATGGTGTGGTGATCCAGTTCCTGAGAACAGATCCTTTCTCCACAATCAGAATAGTGAGGCCTTTTTCCTCCTCCTCCTCAATTATTGCACTACAGTCCATGTCTTTATCCTCCAAGAATAGATTTCTCAACCCAGCCAATGGTTCTTTTTCTGCAGTTCCCCATCAGTTTGGTGAAAAGCCTGATCCAGATGCGGCACCGGTTGCTCGAGAGGGTAATAAGGTCCACGCCATGGAGGCGACCAATCATTATACTCTTTCCATGTGTATTGGTATCCGAGCCCGAAGGTAGTACCGTGACGCTTCAGCTGTATCGGTTTGGTAATACCCTGGAGATTCTTCCCAAGCCCCTTGCCGGGTTTATACCCAGACCATGCCAGTATGTTCTCTATTTTGCTGCTCCACCATTTGTCTTTCTCAACGGCATTGACACGTTCGATATCACATGTACCCCACCACCTCTATGATCAGGGAGAGGGTTTTTGCGGACATTGGGTGTGGCTTCCTTCGCCTGTATGACCTTATTGTCAATCAACGTCTGGATGTTATCTTTCAACGTTCAACATTCGTCAATGGTGTGCCCTTTTGTACTAGAGTGGTATGCACAGGTTTTGTTTGGGTTAACCTATTGGGATGGATTCTCCAATGCCACAGCAGGAATAGGGGTGACATAACCAGCGGCATTCAATCTTTCATACAATTGGTCGATGGGTTCAGCAATAGCGGTGTACTGTCTAGGTGGCTTGCGCTCAAAGTTTGGTCGTGGTCTTGGGAAATTTTGGCGAGCTGGAGGTGATTGAAAATGGGATGGCTGGGAATTATAGGTATGATAGGTAGTGGCTGGTTGGGAATATCTGGGAGATGAGGGTTGATATGTGGGTGGCGGTTCTTGGTATGTGGGTGGAGGTGTTTGATTTGTGGGAAGAGGTGTTTGATATGTGGGTGGAGATGTTTGATATGTGGGTGGAGGTGTTTGATATGTAAGTTGAGATTTCAGGCCTTGAGCCACCATTACTGCCCCAACGTCTCTTTTCTTTGATATGCTGCCTGATTGTAATGCCTTATTTGTGGTCTGTAATGCCTCAAAGTTCATTACCATCCCGCTTTTGATGCCTTCCTCAATTCTTTCCCCAAGCTTGATGATATCGGAGAACTTATGATTTTCAATAACCATCAATCTTTCATAATACTGCGGGTCCTGCGCTCTGACGGAGAACTTGTTCATCTGTTCCTCATCCAAAGATGGCCTGACCTTGGCCGCTTCCGACCTTCAGCGAGTAGCATACTTGCGGAAGTTTTCGGTGGGTTTCTTGTTAAGATTCTGGATGTAGAAAAGATCTGGTGCATTCTCTGTATTGAACCTGAACCGGTCCATGAAATCCGACACCATGCCCACCTAAATGGACCATTTCTTGGGATCTTGGCTGATGTACCAGGACAAAGAATCTCCAGTAAGACTCCTTATAAAGAGCTTCATCCAGATCTTTTTGTCTTTCCCGACCCCGACGAGCTTGTCACAATAAGTCCTCAGATGAACCCTGGGATCTTCTGTACTGTCAAACATCTCGAACTAGGGAGGTTTGTATCCCTATGGTAGTTCTACATCTAGCTGTATGCATAGGTATTCAAAGTTCAAACCTTCTATTCTTTTGTCGCCCTCGACACCCTGAACCCGACTCGTCAGCTTCTTGAGTTCTTCAGCCATGTTTTTAATGAGCAGGTCCTTCTCGGAGGATTCTGGTGTATAGGAGATTGGTTAGGTAGAGTGAGGTACGGTCTCCACGTATATGGGGTTGTTTTGGTGAGTGCCAGGTGCTTGGGTGTAGTGGTGGTCATTGGTTGAGTTCTGAGGGTTAGGAATGGGTTGTGGTGTATTCTGAGGAGTGTGATAAGTGACGGTTGGTGGACCGAATTGGTTGATGGTAGTGTTATGGCGGAGTTGGTATTGGTAGGGGATTGAGATTTTGGGGTGGGTTGCATATTGATGCGGTGCAGGAGGTTTTGTGGGTGTTGGTTTGGTGTGTTTTGGGAGGTGCTGGGTTCGTTGTGTTGATGTCAGGGACGTTCAGGGTGAGGGATAAGTTTGCGAAGTTGCGGACCTGCTCAAGCTCTCTATGTAGCTCCAATATCTTTTGTTCCAATCTCAAGACTAGATCATTTGGGGCCGGAGTACTCCGACCATCTGAAGTTTCTACATTCTCAGCATTCTCCTTTTGAATACCACTTAAGTCGTCCATTTTTGTTTTTCCTTTGCTCTTTGTATTGCTTGTATGAGGAGGAGGTGGAGGGCCTCTAGATCTAGTGTGATATACTGATGATGCCAGTATGAGCGAACCAACATTAGGGGATGGGAATAAAGAATAAAAGAAAAAACAAAAGGTAAACAAGTCAGCAAGGATCCTGTAATGTTTGCAATATTTAAACTCATATTACGGGAATGTAAATTCATTTCCTAATTTGGGAACCTCGTTGTGCCCGAGGTAGGCCTAGCGACAAATAAATGTGGAGAAATTTAGTGCCAATAATTACCTCATTTCATTAAAGTAAAAGTAAACGAACCAAAACGAAACTAAATACGATAATGTCACTAATGGCTCTTGGCCTTATTATATTTGAAAGGAAAGCAAATAAATCTAATCCACTTGGTCCCAGAAGGACCTCCCTAGACTGGACGTTCTTGTCGATCAATTCTCCCAGCTCGCGCAGGTTCAACAACAGGAATGGCCTTGCCAGATGCCCTCCTTCATTTCCTCCAGCGTTCTGGCAGTCAGTGACCCTTTTCCTCATTTTCCCCTCCAATTCCATCAAGCTGTACTCCAAATATTCTAGCCTTTCACTGGATTTAGCAGCTCTCTCCTTCTATTCATTAATCATCTCAAGGTCAGCCTTATGCTGCGCCATCTCCTCAACTTCAGACTCTCGAACTCTTTTCCGCAGCTTGTTATATTTCACCTCTGCCTTAGAAACCTCATCTATGACCCGATTTCCTGGATTAGCCCTTGGCTAAGAGATCCCAGCTATGTTGTCCTCCAATCATGAAGGGTAAAGGTATGAGTGGCCCGCATGGTATCGGTCTGGCTCAATAGTATCCTTCTCCGCAATAATCTTTAAGGTCCACATGTGTTGCACTTCATTCTTATAAGGGATGGCGTCCTCTTGGAAATTGGCCCTGAAGTGACACATCTTTGCGACCCATGGTATTATTTGTCTCCTGCGTGCTTGCCTCATAACCTTGAGAGGAGCGTAAGGGTATATGCCCCTTAACCCAATCAGCACCAAGTGTGGAAAATCTCTGGATCTGATGATGAACTCATTGGAAGGGAACCACTCGAACATCCACCAGACCTGCTCCTCGGTCAAATTTTCGAAAAGCTATACCCATCCCACAGCATCCTCCAGTTGAGCAAACATGTCTAGAATGTAGTCCATTCTTTTGGGATGATGGAAGGCTATATGATCATTCCACGGCCTTCGTGGAAATTCTTGACGGTATTGTCCCTTCTAGAGATGTTCCAACAACCAGACTTGTAACAACAAGTTGCAACCCTCAAAGAACCTGAACCCGTTCTAACACCGCTCTAAAGCCCGGTACATGTCTACAACGATCATAAGGATGATAATGTATGTCTTCCCCTCAATCCCATCCATCAGAGTTTTGGTTACCATAGCCAACCTAGTATGGATTCTATCCCCTTGGATTGAGAATACCAGCATACCCAAGAAACACATAATAAACACGAAGACCCTGCGATAAATCCAACCTAAAGAAGTGATTGAGAACTCATCATCAAAAATACGGTAGGAGCTGTTGTGACTGTATCTTTCATAAAGGAACTTAAAAGGTATGTAGGAGTTCTTTAGGCATTTCAAGTTGTCATTCTTTTTCAGCCCCACCATTTTCAGAAATCCTCTAGCAGTGCAATTTTCAGGTGCTAACAGATTAGGGCTATCCAGAGCAACCCAGCAAATCCTCCTATTTCTTCTAGGAGGGGAGTCATTTCTATTTTCCCAAAACGGAACACAGCCCTTTCCTTGTCCCAAAATATAGTTGCAGCCTCGATCAACATTTTGTTGAGCTGAAGATCCATTAGAGAAGGCAAGTTTCCTAAGACTCGTTTCACATGGTTTTGGTCACATGAAGGAAGATCCCTCCACCAGTCTAGCAAGAGTGAGGGTGTGTTAACCATACCGAATCAGGGGACCTCGTGCCTCATTTTATGCAAAACAAAGAGAGTTAGGCCATTTCCCCCTCCACATTCGTCTATTTATACAGTAATGATTAGCATATGGCACTTATTTCTCCAAATTGATGCACATAATCATGGTTACGTCCGTTGGGATTATGAAAACCCGATGGACTTTTGGACAAGGCTTGTCTTAAAGGGTTATTATGTGGACAACATATTAACCCGGCTAGGTTTGACCATGATGCATGTCCAATTAATCAGATTAAGGCTGCTATAGAGGTCTAGACTGGGACCCTCAAGCAGACAACTCGAGGGGGAAAGGCATGAAACCGTTGAATGCACCGCTGATCGACTAGTTTTACCGCAAATTCACCTTTCCGAATTTAAAGGGTGATAATATAGGAAGAGCGCAAACACTCATCAAGCGTTGCTATAGTATTAATTACGCACGAATGGAGTATGATGTTGAGCATGATTATGCAACAATAAATAGCATGTTGTCAAGTATTTGCATATAAGAAATGATCAATGCGGTATTTAAATAATTGAAGGACAGTTATAGAAAGGAAAACAAAGAGACAAGTCAGTTTCAGGAATAAAAGAATCATAAATGCTGGAAAATAGACAGTAAAATTCAAATAAGGGGAATGGGTACGTGGGATAGAGCATGCTTGGACTAATTCGCAAAAGATAAGTTTGTTATGGTAAGAGCCTAAAAATATCCCCAGCAGAGTCGCCATGATGTCGTGCCCCCCTTTTTCCCTTTTTTGACTGGGAAGTCCGGGTTTTGACATTTATGGGGGGAGATAACTCGTTTCCTTTTGGGAATTTGGTATTTGAAGAGTCTCCATCTAACGGATTATGGTGCATTAGGCACCGAGAGCAATTAACTCATGAACTAGTTTGCATTACTAGAGATTAGGGTAAGGGCTCGAAATAACCTTGAGGGGAAGGTGTTAGGCACCCCTCGCAGTCCACAACAGTGGGTCCCGACCGAACTTAAACTATGTGAATTGGTCATTTTAGAAAATAAATAGTTTTAACAGATACTCGCAAATAAAGGCATGTTTTTGACCTTCTAAGTACATGTATGGTTCAAGTAATGAAACAAGGGACAAGGCTTGAACAAGTTGCACATATAAAGAAAAGTAAATTTATTGAAACAACAGGAGTTGGGAAAGAGGGGTCCTAGGTTGGTTAGCCTACAGGATCATACTCACACAGTGCCTGGTAATCACTCCTCAGTGAGGGGCTACACGTGATATTAGCACGTAGTCATCATATCCTTACTACCCAATTCCCTCCCCTTGGTCATAGTTTAAAGCATTCTAGCAACCTTGAAAGGTGTCCTATGCGTGCACTACCCGTCCCTTCCTTGTGGCCCTGGAGGCATTTATGACCTCTAATTTAGGTAGTTCTAGACCATCCTAAGGTATCTAATGGAGAAAAGTCTAAGCGTCAATCAAAACAATTAGGATTGCATTTAAAGAGGGAACAATTAAAGGCTCACATTTTTACCTCCACAAATATAACAAGTAAGTGCACGTCTCAAACAACAGCTTCAGGAATTTAAAAACCATAGAACATGATATATAGGTGAGCAGAAAGTATGCATCATTGAATTAGAACCAGAGTGTCAAAGACCTATTCAGCTTGCCTACTGATTTTAGACCTGTTTGAGTATGGGCAGTCTCAAGTAACAAGGCGCAGTTTTATCATTTGCAGAATTTTAATCGCCCTACAGGCTTGCCTAGACGTATAAAAGTGATTTCCTATGAGCATGATATCTATTATTGATTAGGAATGTAACTAAACAACAAAAAGCTTTAGACGACAGTTTGGATCCTATAGGCGTGCTTTCTAGCAATATTATTTAAGGCAGCGTTGAAACTTATTAAAGAAGTGGACAGATTAGTTGATTAAACCAATTCAGAATAAACAAAAATGAATTAAATTGGTTTTCCAACTGAACTGGTTTTTAGTCCTATAGGCATGATTTCTAATTAAACATAATGTGAAGCAAGCAAAATTTGACCAAAGTGAAACCCTTATATGCATGATTTCTATTTAAGCTGATTTTAACTCCTATAAGCATGATTTCTATTAGAGCTGATTTTAACTCCAATAGGCATGGTATCTAGTTATTAAAAGCTGATTTAGATCCTATAAGCATGGCTTCTAATTATGTGGAAGTAAAGCAAAAAAAAAAATATATTTTAAACCAAAGCAAATCCTATAGGCATGTTATCTAACAAACACATTTGAATCAACATGGACCCTATAGGAATGGTATCTAGTTATTAAAGTTGATTTAGATCCTATAGGCATGGCTTCTAATTGGTGGAAGTAAAGAAAACAGAACTTATTTTAAACCAAAGCAGATCATATAGGCATGTTATCTAACAAACACAATTGAATCAATATGGACCCTGTAGGCATGGTATCTACCCAATTTTACCCATAATATATAACTACCCTCCCTTTTCATTAATCACCCCCACAGTTTCTTTACAATAATTATTACAGACCAGTGAATGGAATAAAATAAAAATTACATAAATAGAACATAAATTAATCTATAGGGAGCCTGAAGCAGGCCCAAGGTGTTTTGCAAGCCTCCAGTAGCCTCAAACACCCAAAGTTCCATACCCAATTTCATGTCTGGTGTGTCAGAGTTTCCTATGGACCTCAAAAATCCCAGGCAGTGCTCACACCTAGACCTTTCTCAAATAATAACTGATTTAGGTGCAGTGTGGAAGTGCCAGCCCTGACATGCCAGAGTTCAGAGAGATCTCAAGGGTCTCTAGGTAGTACACATATTAGAGGGACAGGACCTAGTATTCAAAGAGTAAGTGGAAGTGCACAATAGTTTGAAAAGAGTTTAAAAAAGGTTTTAGGACTGAAAAGAATTTCTGAAAACCCTTAGTGATAAAACATTTTGAGGAAAGTGTAAAGAAACAATATTGCAATAAGAACACAAATCATAGAACAAACAGGCTTTAGGAACAACTTTCACACAGGGAAAGAGGGGTTGAGAACATAGATAATACACCTTAATGGAACACACAAACAACAGGATACATAGAGTTCTGAAGGGTTCTATAGAACTTGTAGGTTAGATAGCATGCAACAAAGATCACATCAGAAACGTGTTGAGGATATCTAAACAACACAGCTAGATGACTTTAAGGAGATTAACTAACTTATTAGGAGGGGGAACAGAACAGGAAAAGACTTAGATGAACATATTAGGCAAGTATAGGCATGCTATTACACAAAAGTGAGGCTTAGATATACTAGATGGGCAGTAATCAGTCAAAACAGGCTAGTTACACATGTAGATATGTCAAACAAGACAGCAAGCATGCAAGCATAGTGGAAACATGCTGATCAAAGATTTGAGCTGGTGAGCAGTAAACAGAAGCAAGAATGGACATCAGGCCACATGAACTAAAGTAGTAAGTAAACACATAGGTTTTGATTCTTAAAAATTATATCAAAAGCATACCTAGTTAAAGAAAGAAAACACAAGATGTGAGCAAGGTATTGTGCAATTTCCAGCCTTGGCTTGCAGCCGGCTAGAATAACAGGGATCACAGGTAGCAAAGAGAGCAGAGAGAGAGAGAGATCCTTTTAGAGTGTAAAGTGATAGTTTTTGAACTATTGTTCGTGTGTATAAGTTAAAGTAAGAGGTAGTTTATATAGTTGTTTACCGTGAAAATTGTAACAACAATTAAATTTGTAAATGGGATTCTAAAAACACGTGATCTATTCCCGAGCTAGTTTGTAAGGGTGGTTAGTGCTAAAACGTGAAGTAAAGTGATAGAGATTTATTTAACCAAAGCAATAATCGAACCAGTAAGGGGACGTTTCCCGGATGCAAAGTAGGCCAGTAGATACCTCGAAGCCGAGCCTCGAGCCTATCTCGGGCTTATCGAGGGTAGTCGGGAAGGGGATAACAAGTAAAGATATAGATAAGTAAGGCTCTATACTATCAATCTTGAGCCAAATAATGAAGAACAAACGAAGAAACAATAAAGTGCTAAGGCGACCTCGAGGTCGATGAAGACAGATAACATGGAAGAAAGAGAGAGAGAGAGAAAGAGAGAGAGAGAGAGAGAGAGAGAGAGAGAGAGAGAGAGAGAGAGAGAGAGAGAGATTATTGCTGTTCATACCCAATTTTTCCCTGTCTATTTTTTATATGCAAAATACTTTCAAAATACTATATATATGCATATATAAGTATGCCCATTTTTGGTGAATAACTTATTTTAATACTTTCAATTTATTGTCCATTTTAGCAGTATAAAAACCAATAATTATTCCCAAAATTATCATCTTTGGTGAATAACTTATTTTATTCTTATATTTATACCAAGATATAGCTAAAGTAATTTTTACACATTTTTACAAATTTATTTGATATTTTTAAAAGCTAAATTGCATATAATTGCAATTTTAGCCTATTTTGAGAATTAATAGCATTTTATAATTATGAAATTGGTTCCAATATTTTTAATTTAATATATTAACTGATCCAGTACTTTTAATTTGCTTTCAAGATCATTCTTACTGTTTTTATAAAATAAAAGGGGGAAAACTGGCTATTTAAAATTTGGCCTCATTTCGTTTCAATTGCAGCCCTATTACATTTCTGTTATAGCCAAATTTGATCCCCCTAATTGACCCAATTTCAAGCCCAATTCCGGACCAACCCAATCCCACTTAACCCATACCCTTAACCCGTTTTAATTACCCGACCCAAACCCCTTTTAATCCAGGCCGTTGATCAATCTGATCAATGACCACGATCTCCCCTTACCATTTTAATTCGCCCAAACCCCCAACCCTAACTCATTTCACTTTATCAGCCGCCCCTGAATTTTTTTCCTCTCTCAAACTCTATCGAAGGTTCTTGAAACCCTAATCGTCTTTTACCATGTTCAACCTCAATCTCACCGGAATCCATGGCCTCTCAGGCCATGGATGGCCTATACTCACCTCCCTCTGCTCTTGAACGCTTGGTGTTCGAAGTTTCGAGGTCTGACCTCGATGGCGTCCGTTCAGATCTTCTCCGATTCAAGGTTCTATGGCTTCTCCGGCCTAGCTCCGGCGTATCCAAAGCATTTCGAGCCTGGTTCTGCCTCATCCGACTTAGATCGGACCTTTTCCAAGGCTTTCTCATTCTAGGGTTCCTCTGAAACCCTATCTATTCGAGGTTTTCTTTGTTTGTTTTCTTAAATCCGTTCTATGCCTGTGCTCTACTTGAGTTCTTAAACATTTTCCCCAATTACTTCTCTTCGATTTAGGGTTTCTGAAAAAACTCAAAATATTTTCTCCGACTTATCTTTTCCTTTTTCTTTGTGTATATTTGTCACGCATGTGTTTCTACTGCTTTCTTATGTTTTTCTACTATATATGTTCTTCTGTGCCTTGTCTTTCTACTGTGTTTATACACCATGCTTACATGTTCCTCCTACTGTGTTTTTCCTATATGTCTTGTTGAAATACTTTTCTGGTATTTCGTGTTCTCCTACTGTATGTATTTCCTACTGAGTTCTTAAGTTCTTTGTTTGCCTTTTTTTTACTGGAGCTTGTTTGAGTTTTCTTTAAATATGTTTAGTCTACTGTTTTCTTGAGTGTTATACTACCTCTTCTCTCTTCTGAACTTGTTTAAGTACCAGCTTCTCTTAAACATGTTCTTTCTACCCTCAATATGCTCTAAATCAGTTTCTTCACTTTGTTGTTTCAAACTTGCTATTGTATCTGTTGTTCTCTCATAAGTCTCTGAAAGAGATCTCTGAGCCTGTTTCAATTATTTATCTCCTCGTCTCTGTATCTGATTCGAGTTGGAAACCGTAGGATTTGGGGTTTTGGCGAGTTTTGATCTTGTGTTTGGACTGGTGTTCTATTTTTGAACCCTGGACTCTCTCAGACTCACTCTGAGTCTATGAACTGAGCTTGGACTTCTTTGTTTATGACTTTGAACTTTTCTATGCTAGACTCTTCTACTGACTAGTATGATAGTTCTTCGTGCTTGAGCATGGCTGTATGTTTTTATACGTGATGAATTCTTTCTTTAGAAAAGGTTTTTTCAACTTATGATTGATTCAGAATCCTTTTCTTTAGGTTTGATTGATTGTTACTGATTTTTCCTTAAGTAAAACCTTTCTCCATCTTTTCTGACTGGATTCATCCATACCAAATTCAAACCTTGGGATTTACTGGCTGTTTAATTGATTTCCTTTCCTTATTTGTACAAACCGTGTGCTGTCAAGACTTTTCCTTAAATATACCTCTATGTATATACCCCTCTTGTACTTCTTTGAAAAGGTGCTTGATTGGCCTCTTTCCTTAATTATTTTTTTACCCGTTTGAAAATCAAAATCCCTTAATTAAAGGTAAAACTTGTGTAATTGATTGACAACTAATTTTTTAAATTATTTTCTTACCTATTTCTTCTTGCTTTCTACACTATAAATACATGGCCTTCTATAACACATTAGGAGGGTCAACACAATCAAACAACTTTCAATTCAATACTTTACACCACTCAAGTGTCATAGTTTTCTAATCATAGCATTCTGACTATTTGCTTGCAATTTGGGCTTTACAAGACTACTGCTTTCTTTTTGTTTCCTGAAACTGGTATGTTCTAATTTAGTTTTCAGCTTCATCCCAATGTGTTTATTTTACAGCTTCCACAATCCTGTCTACTTTTTTGTCTATGCTTAATGTTAAATATGTATGTTGTTCTCTTTGCATTTATTTCTGCTGTGAATCCCTGTACCCCTATTCCCCTCTATGTGTTTGAGTTAAAGTTCAGAACATGGCAACATCCAAATTGCTGCTCATGTCTGGACTTGACCCTTTATGGGATCCTAACTCCCAAACAATGTGGCTAACAGGCTGGTCGGGGTGTGCCAGCACCTCCAATTGCTGGGTATGATCACCAGCCTATCTTGGCTTTCCCCAGAATCCCCTCTATTGCACTTACACTCTCTCCTAGATTCTAAGTTCAGCCCCCCCATGAGCCTTGCTTTAGGACCTTGAGTTTCCTCTGAACTTGGATATTTGAGTGCTTGCCCTTCCACACTGCACTATAATTCAATTTTGTAATGTATTTGGGTGTAAGCACTGCCCGGAGTCCATGAGGCTCTTGAGAACTCTAACACACCCAAAATGAGAAAGGCTTTGGAAATTTGATCTTTGGAGTTGGTTTACTTCATGCTTTAGACAGAAGACTGAATCAGGCTCTCCTTGGGTGGATTTTTTTTTTTAGTTTTTCTGATGTAATTTTACTTCTTTTTCTTATTCAATTCTGGGCGGTAATAATCTTGTAATAACTATTTGGGGCTTTTAGTGAAAAAGGGTTGGTAAATCATGCATGCAAAAGGGGTAGATATCATGTTCATAGGAATTTAATACACTTCTGCAATCATGTCCTGCTTTCAGTTCTGCATTTTCATATAGAAATCATGTTTATAGGTTACGCATTTCATATAGAAACCACGTCTATAAGTTTTGCATTTTTCGTATAGAAACCATGCTTATAAATTTCTGCACTTCTGTATTATCTAGAAAACATGACAATAGGTTCTGCATTTCCCTATAGAAATCCTGTTTATAGGTTCTGCATTTCATAGAAATCCTGTTTATAGGTTCTGCATTTTCATATAGAAGTCATGTTTACAAGTTTCTACACTTTCTGCATTTTATAAGAACCATGTCTATAGCTTTCTGCATTTCATATAGAAACCATGTCTGTAGGTTTCCGCATTTATGCATATCACATAGATAACATGGCTATAGGACTTCCTGAATTCTGCATATGCATCTATCACTAGGCAAACGTATTTATAGGTTTGCATAACAAATAGCAATCTAGACACCATGCCTATAGGACTTCTGCACTTTTATTTCGGCTGTAAACATTTTTAAATCATTCAGAACCTAGAAAGCATGCCTATAGGAGCTATCAACTAAATCTGAATCGTCTATTTTGCCTATGAGTCTAAAATCAGTAAATAACATTGCTTAATATCTATAGAACTTATGCTTTTTTTTTTGTAACCAACAAGTCTTCTTCTTTAAAATTAGTACACTCCTGCATTGTTAGATATCATGCCTATAGGTTTCACCTAGGCAAGCTATAAGGTGAATTAGTTAATGGAATCAGACTTCGTTGAATTCCAACCTGCAGGCAGGTCTGATTCGGGTTTCTTATCCAAAATATGTAATAAATCAGTCTGCCTCCCGTTTCCTTTAAGTTTAATTAAGACCATAATCGGTATGTGCAAGACATGCTAAACAATCTGTCTTTAAGTTGAGGAGGCCTGTTTGAGCCCTTAATTACTATGTGTTTCCCCATATCTGCTCTACGTGTTTTGATTGTCGCCATAGAATTTTATCCTTTTAAAACCACAAAAGCCCAAATCTCCCTTCCCTTTAAGACTAGTAGTCCCAAATGCCTCCGGGGCTGATAGGATTTGGGACGGGTAACAACATGCAATAAGTAAAACGAGACCATTCCGTGTTTAATATCTTAACAGGGTGGGAAAGGGTAGATATAGATATGATGACCACGCGATAACACCACGCATACAAATGGTTACCAGGTGTTGTGTGGGGTGATCCATATTATATATAAACCTAGGACCCCTTCCCTTATTTGTTTACTTTATTTCAGTATTTCAACTGCTTTTCTCAAACTTCAGCTTTTAATTACTTTTAATTTGTAACAACTATGTGAAAATTTCCTCTTTTTACTCGTTTCTTCCCTCAAATTTCAACTTCTCCAACTTCGGTTAGCTGTAATCATTCACAACAATTATGTGAAAACCCCACTCATATTTGTAACTCTTATTTGTCTATTTGTTGTTTGCACTTAAAGTCACAATTAAAGCATGGCCGGGAACCACACTAGTGGATCTTGAGGGGTGCCTAACACCTTCCCCTCGAGATAATTTCAAGCCCTTACCCAATCTCTGGTTTTCTAAATCAAAATTCTTCTTAGTTTCCTAATGCACTTAATCATTAGGTGGCGACTCTTCAATCCAAACCCAATTCCCAAAAGGAAACGAGTTGTCCGCCCAAATGTCATAAACTCGATTTCGCGAGAAAAATAGGGCATCGACAATTGCGTTGTAGAGAAGTGGAGCACATCAATCATTTACCAGGAGGGGTGAGTCCCCTTTATATAGGGCAGGGGACTCGGTATAGTACATGTGTATCCCGACCTCGGACCTTGCTTCCTTTGAGTCGGACTTCGACGAGCTCTGAGGCCGAGAACTCGATCACGGTCTTCCACCCTCGGGGTCTCGGGGAAGGCTTCTAAAATGTCTTGATAGCAAAAAATCAAGTCTTCTGGATTTGCCGCGTACGCATAGTCTCTGCGTTTCCCATGACGAAGTGATGGGAAATGATTCTGAAACTCGACTCCTCAAGCTCCTTTTGGCGATGCTATACTGGCAATTCAGATCTCGGCGCAATCTTCTATGACAGATGGCGTGTCTCATAGATCCCTACTCGATGCCTTGTCGTTTCCACTTCTCAAGGCAAAAACACTACCGTCGGTTCATTTTTTCAAGGAGTTAGTAATTACCTCCACCGGTAAATCTTCCAGACCATCGACGATCATGTCATTTTTCCCCTATAAATGAGGGCATTTTGTGGCATTGCTTCCCCCAGCTCAATACTTCTATTAGCATGCTTTTCTTCTTCCTTCCCATCATTTTCTTTTACCTTTGATTACCACATGGAAGCTTCCTATCTCAAGGCTGTTTGGAGGAGTTCTTCCAGGCTACGTCGAGGCCTTCTGTCGAGGACTCCCTTCGTTGAACATAAACATGCTGTTCCAGTATTGCCGCGGTCATCGGTATGTAGGCCGCTGCTGCTACTGTTGGCCCGAGATAGTGATGGATGGAGAGTTAGTTTCACATTTGCTTAGATGGCCGTTCGGATTATGCACCACTGCTCAAAAGGGGGCTCGGAATATCCACCTTTGCTCACCTTCATACCCCGGCTCGACGTGGAACCCCGCCCCGAGCCGGAAGCTTGCACGGCTTGATTCTCAAAGAAGTGTATTTGAAGTAGCCGTGCAAGCTGGACCGAGGATTGTTCGGTCCGCTGTCTCTCCGAAGCTTCCTTGGCCAAAGAAGATCCTCGAGCTTCGGAGAGCTGTGGCATATTGTCGTTCCTTCGTGCTCCCTGGTTGCTCTTCCTTGGCGATGTCAAAGTGGACAGCTGAGATAGGGCTTCCTGGGGCGATCCTGGAGACACTTCCTTCAAGGTCGTGCACCCAAGGAGGGTGTCTTTTGGAAGTGTCTACGCCGAGGCGGATTGCCGACCGTTTGTATCTGAACCCGGTCTTTTCTTATATGTGCCCTTTTTGCTTCTTTATTTCCATGTAGGGACCCTTAGCGGTTTTTTTTAATTTGTATGCAATGACCTTCCGGGGGCTTTGTAATCGAACGCCATGACCCCTCGAGGGCTATTGTACTCGAATACTTCATAAATGAGAAATGAACTTTGTTGACCTCTGCTTTCGAATTTGCTCTGTTTCTGTATGCCTTCATGCCCTTCAAGGCTTTCGAATGAATCTTTTTGTGTTGCTGATCGCTGATGTTTAGCTTGGACGTGAGTGTTTGCCTTGATTTCTTGCCGACCGACATAAGTTCTTTTCGGTCCCATTGTCGTCTTTCGGGACAACTCTGGGTTGGTCTGATAGATCTTTGCTATAAGTGTCTCCTGAGTTATTCTGAGATCGCGCGTTGAGTTCCAAGGCCTCTGGGGGTACTACCTCGGATGTAGGTCATCTTCGGGTACCTCAAAGCCCTAATTGATCTGGATGTAGATGGTCTTTTCAGGCTGTTTTAGATAGACTTCTACTTCTCTTTTGGTGTTTGTTTGCTCTTACGCCCTTCGGGGTTTTTGAATGCCTTCTTTTGTTTATGGGCCGTCGTAGTTTGCGATGATAGCTTGTCCTGGTCTCCAACTGATTGACAAGGCTCTTCCCCGATCTTTTTTGTCGTACTTCAGACCGATGGAGGACCGACCAGATATGGTCGAGCTATCGGGGTCTGCTAATTTTTGTAGAGATCACGCGTCGAATTCCGGGGCCTTCGGGAATGCTACCCTGGATGAAGGTCATCTTTGGGTGCCTCGGTCGGCCCCGTTGATTTTGATGTGGATAACTCTTTTAGAGAGTATAAAGTTGGCTTCCGTTTGAGGAGTTTGCCTACGTTTGGGGCGCTTCTTTGGGGCCTCGTGGAGCTTTGGAGATTGGAGCTTCCGGGGTTTACTCCTCCGAAGAGGGGATCGCGAGCCTGGGCGCATGCCTTGTGTCTGGTATCAGCGCTTTAGAGCTCATCGTGACCTGTTTCTTAGGGGCCGGGGGTTCCAAACGTGAAATGCTGCCTTGAGCATGGAGATAATTCGCGCATCCCTCGAGCTTAGTCGTCTGTTGGAGGATGTTTCCTGGGTCAGGCATCGACCCGTCGATTCGTATTGAGGCCATTGGCTCCCTGGAGCTTACCTCGAGCAGGCGACTCGCTGTTGCCTCTCGCATATAATAGGGGTGGCTTCGGCCTTTTTCCGATACCTCACTATTTTTTGGTAGTTGATCTTCTGTTTCGGCATATGGCTCCCTATCTTTTAAAGTGCGAAAAGCGTCAGTGCTTCTTTGCTTTATTTTGCTAGTTCTGCCATAGTCATGGTGACTACCTCGGAACCGATATGGCAAAGGGCGGAGAATGCTGTTCCTGGCGCTGGAGAATCGAAGGATTTCGCTTTGGAGATGGCGTCCTTGATAAGAGAGGAACACCTGGAGATGGCGAGGTGATACTGCGGGTGGAGCAAGGGGAGACACTGCGGGTGCTTGCCCCAGATGAAGGCATCGCAGACTCTGCTGATAGGTTCTTGAGTGTGTACCTATAACCTTTTGCATTTGGCCCTCTTGATAAGGTCGTGCTCGATTTTTGCTTGAAGTATCGGGTTACTCTGGCACAGATCATCTGTCGTTTTGGCAAACGGTGCTGATGATGAGATTCTTTACGGAGAAAGCCGGACTTGAATTCACGCTTGATCATCTCATCAGGCTACATCGGCCTTTTCATCATCGAGGACATCTAACCTTGAGGGGTCGTTTGCCCACGCCCTTCGTTGTCAATGATGAGGAGGGAAGAGATCGAGAGTGGGCCAGTTGGTTCGTCCGAGTCCGGACGATCGATATTATTCCTGTGGAGTTTCTGCCATTCCCCGGAGGGTGGAATCACGCGCGTAAGTGGGGCACTTTTTCGCTCTTTCAGATTTTGTTCATGGCAAAAATCGGCCAAATAACAATGCTATTTCCCTTGTTGCAGCAACTTCGTGGATGCTGAGCCAAGTCCATGATTTGCCCGGCTGGGTTCGGAGGTTGGTGACCCATTCGTCTTGCAACGAATGCAGGTGGCAAGCTATGTCTCGATCAGGTGGGGAGTAGACCATCAAGGTACATGCGTATGTTGCTTTTCTCCTGCTGGCATGTACCCGAGGTAACATTTTCCCATCTCATTTGTGCTGGATTCGCTGTTTGTAGATATTTGGCAGTTCCTTGGGGTGAGGCAGCGCTTTTCTGGAGAGGAGATGGAGTTGTTGTCCTCCGGGCCGAGAGATGGTAGTAATAAGAGGGACCGAGGCCCATAATGCGAAGAAGCCTTTAGCGGTGCTGGCCGGGCTCTTATTTCTGAGGACGGGGGATCGCCCGAGTTGGCTATTCCCGGAGCTCCTGTTTCTCAGCAAACAGCTCCCTTGAGCGAGCATGTTATGCCCGAGGCCAGTTCTTCTGGGGTCGCAGGGGCAGGATCAGTAGGAGCATGTTCTGATTTGGAGGAAATCTGCCGTCTTCACTTTGTGGTGAGTTTGTGCACAAATTTCTCGTATCCCGCATCTTTCTCCTCTTATTGAATCTTTCCTGCGCAGGTCTGCGATAGGCTTAAGTCTGAGTTATTTCGTGAAAAGGCCAAGTTTCAGAGGATTCTGGATGAGGGAGAATCCCTTAGGCTTCTTTGCAAGAAGAAGGAAGTTGAGCTGCAGCATTGGCGATATGGGGCGTATCGAAGCTCAAACTATGAGAGCTATTTCACGGAGCATGTAACTTCCTGTAGTGCGTTTTTCGCTTGTTTCTAATTTTAAGGCTAATTTCTTCTTGCCATATCAGTTGCAGAAAAAGGCAGAGGCCTTAGAGTACCTTGAAGGCGACGTGGGCTGTGTCAGGGCCGGTTGCGAGAAGCTAAGAGCTCAAGTGCGGGCTCAAGCCTTGGAGGAGATGAGTGCCTTGGCTAGGATCCATGCCTTCGAGGTCCAACTTAACTTGACCCGTGGTAATGGCAATGTTCAGGCGGATATGATCGAGAGACTTGAGTCCGACCTCTCGAAGGTCAGGGCCGAGATAATTGATGGCCGAGCGGAAGCAGAGTTAAGCCGAACCAGGACTGATCGTGAGATGGCGATCTGCATAAAGGAAGTTGCTGACGCTCAATCCGAGTTGTGGCAAGCCCTTGATCATGAGAAGAGGATCGAGGAATATGTTCGCTGCCGATCCCAGATAGAGGTATTTGAGGAGGTTGGAGCGAGAGGCTTCATTCTCTCGGAGGAATTGGCTCAAGCAAGGGAGGACGAGGGTGACGCTCGGTCACTCCTTGTGGACGTTGCAGAGGGCGAGCTTGACGGGCTGTAGCCATTTGGCACAAAATATAGATTCTACCATTTTGTAACCTGGCTTCCGGTGCGCGCATGGCGTGCCTGTAGGTGGAGAATGTTTTTTCATATATAATATAAGAAGAATTTTAGAGCATTATTCCTTTGGTACCTTTTTTCTATCGTTGCTCTCGATCGTGTAGACCGGTTCTGGAACTAGTCCCCGAGTCAGGTTATGGCTCAAGCTTCGATTGGCCTTCGAGCTTTTTCCCACATGCATAGGTGGAGGGTGATGACCCTTTGTGCTCCTAGGCTGAGGCAATTTTGCGGGCGCGCAGCCTGGAGATTTGTCTCGACCGTCGATAGCGTCGTTTGGGCCGTTCCTTCAGGCGTTTTGTGGTTGAATTTCCCTCGGGTTTAGTTTCCGAGTCGGGATCTGACTCGAGCTTAACTTACCCTTGAGCCCATTTGGGCTGCCGATAATGATTCTCACTTTCTGCCCTTGGGCGTTTGGCGATTTTCCGGGTCCAGTGTCCCAGTCGCGTTGCGATTCGAGCTGTAATTGACCCTTTAATCTTTCCAGAGGTTTCGGTCGGCGATAGTGGCATCGATGTCACGCTCTTGGGAGTATTATGACTTTTGGGTCCAGTCTCCGAGTCGCATTGCGACTCGAGCTGTAATCGACCCTTTAATCTTATTTGAGCTCTCGGCCAGCGATGGTGGCCTTTATGTTGCTTGGTCATTGAAACCTTTTAGTATGAGGCCCGGAGGCTTTGTTTTGTTAACTATTTTGGATCCGGTCTCCGAGTCGGGTTACGATTCGAGCTCACTTTAATCCTCAAGTTGTCAATTTTCAAGCTGGCGACAATGGCTCTTACGATGCATGGTGGTAGAGACCTTTTGATGTGAGGTTCGGAGCCTTGCTTAGCCGGCGATAATGGCACTTACGCTGTTTGGTTGTAGAAACCTTTTGATGTGAGGCCCGGAGGCTTTTTGTAGGCTTTGTTTCCTCTTGTTAAGGTCTTATTGAATATTTTGCCTGACCTGTCGTCGGTTCTGAAAGAACCTCGACTTTAAGTCGTAGTCGGCGATGTTTTGAGCACATCGTAAGGTTCATAGCTCATAGGTCGAGTAGATCGATGCTTTTGCAATTTTGGAGCCGACGTGGTCGGGACTCGTTTTTCGCCTCTGGAGGGAAGCCTGTTTTTAACCGGTTCTTTCTGAAGTAGATTTGGAGGATTTTTTAGCGACAGTCGGGCGTCCCCGAGTCGCATTTTTTAGGCTGTAGCAGCCGTTTTGACCAGAGTCATGTGCATTTGGCCGGGGCCATTTTTGATCTCGAGAAGCAGTTTTAGGCATCTACACCGAGGGTATGCCCTTTAGGGGTTCATATAAATGCGACGTATAGCCTAAACTTCGGGATTTTTCATGCCTGTTGAGGTCTTACAGTTTGCCATGCTTGTTGAGGTCTTACAGTGTATGAAGAATAGATCTGGTTTTAATGAGGCTGCCCGTTAGGGTCTTACAATTTTGGATTTTCTTGTGCGTGGAGATTGGCGGCAGTCTCCGAGTCATCGAGTTGTTTAAGCCTGAAGACCGCTTCTCGTGAGCTCGGAGTTGCACCATGAGGGCTTGGTGAGCCCGGCGCTTCGACCCTCTGGTCATCCGGATACCAAATTTTTTAAGTCTCCGGGTGTCTCGAGATACATCTGGCGGAGAGGTTTTTGGCTGTGGATAAGCTGAAATTGTCTTCTTCGAGGCGTAGAATGCTTAAAAAATATTCTTTTTTGCTTGGCGAAAATATAAGCTGTAAATACATGTTGTCTTGTTGCTGTGAGTCTGGTCCACATGGGTATGACTTCCCTGATTATCCGATGTTCTTGTATGATTCCATATTGGAAAATTTCAGGAGATAGGATCACGATCTCGTCGGGTCCCCTCCCCGGGATGTGCATTCCTACTAATAATCTTGTCGGCGGAACCTTCTTCCTGTTAGAAACCCGGTCGAGGAAAGAATGCCCGGCGGGCCCCATGGTGGCTGCGAATCCTCGTGCGGGATCCAGAGCTACCGAATGCCTCAGCTGGCTGCCTGCGTACAGATTAGCAACAAGAAAGGAAAGGAAATGATAAAAGGAGGCTGCATTCCGGGGAGTAAGCCCCGCGGCAGTCGTCTTCCTCGTCCGGCCAAGCCCGATCGAGGATGTGATTATCCTTACCCTTTGAACTCATTCGAGGGCGTTGCCAGCCATGGGCATAAGGTGAGGGATCTCCTCTTGTCGCTCGTAGCTAGATGCTTTAGCTCTGCGTTTGTCGTGGGGTTTTGCACCTTTGGCGGAGCAGGGTCGGAATCGCGCCCCGGGCGATGTATTCGCCGTTGTCTGTACAAAGCGTCTACGCCCTATGTCGCTTGACGTATCATCTTGAGCTCGGGCGGGCCGTGCAGGGGGAGTGATTTGGTCGTTGTGGCAATCACCATAAGGAACCTATCAGAGATCCGGTTTGAGAGCGACGTTGGTCTGGATTGTCCTATCGGCTTCGGCCCGACATCGTCGGTATAATTTTGCCGATCTACCTGTACTCATAAATACATGTTTTATTTGAATTGAGTCGAATGGAAGAAGGGATTACCAATACGTTAATGCGATGCCGAGGTAGAATCTCGGAGTCTTTTTCCTCGAGCGAGAGGGTGTCCTTTGGGAGCATTTTCTGGGACCGTCCCTTTCTGGTGATGGGTACTTGCATTCTACATTCTACGGATCTTCACGGGGTGCCGCCATCCTTTAACAGCTGTGACGATGCGCCGCGGCTCGCCGGCTCTATTTTATCCGATCTCCTTTCGTCCGTGGAGCTGGATCCGGGTTTGCTTGTTTGACGGCACTTTGTGGCGACCTTTGTTGAATGGCGTAGTTGCTGCTCTTTTGGGTCTGTAACTCCGAGCATCTCGTGATTCCCATGACGGGCCGTGGTTTCCCTGGAGGGGTTTTGGTTGAATAGATCTGAGCCACCTGGAGTTCCCGGCTTCGCTTATGGTGACCACTATGCTTGGAACTGCAACATCGAAGTCGAGCTCTATCGGGCGAGGTTTCCTTGCCTGCTGTGTCTTGTTGAATCTGGTACCATTGGAGGTTCCTCGAGGGTGTTGTCCTCGAGCTAGCGCCTTGTTGTTGCGAGACGTGTTGTATCTCGAATCATCTCTTCCGTTCGCGCCGTATGGACGATGTCTCCATTCATTCAGTGTCAGCTCCTCTGCTGGGAATCTACCCGAATATGCCGAACCCGAGGAGGTTCCTCGAGGGTTGTCCACGGCCCTGATTTGGGTCCGGTGTCGGTTGCTGGCATCCGACCAAGCCTCGACCGGATATTCGACCAGGATTTGCTTGAACTGCTCTGGAGTCGCCGGGTATGCTTTGTTTGGGTTTTGGGCGAAGGCCCGTACCGCCCCACTACTCGGGACCGGGAGCGATCTCGTTTGTCCTGTCGGGGAGCGGGGTACGGCTTCTCGTGACACTTTATTTCTTATTCTCCCGGCCTTCTGTTCATTAGGCCCTTTCGGCATTGCTTTGATGGCGTCGGCGTGCGATTCCACGGACCGTGCTAGTACGGTGAGCGGGTCCTCAAGATCAGGAGACGAACAGTGGCACTGCGTCATGGTTTCTTCCGAGGGAGTTTCTTCAAATCTCCTTACCAGGATGGGCCCAAGTTCTCCATTTCGGAGGTCGCTGTTCCTGGACGGGCATGCGTAAGTGGGTATGCGCCCGTGAGGACTTGAGGTCCTGTCACTCCTGGGGGATTTCGTCGTTTCCGACTTTCGCGAAATGAGTTCCGGGATCGTATCTTCGGGAGACGGTTGCTGTAGGAGTTTCCGCGAGCATGATCAATCCTTACGATAAGGTCTTCCAGCATCCTTACTGGTACAGGATAGGTTGTCGGTTCGTCGTTGCCCGAGACCTCGGGTGCATGCTCGAAATGAAGAGATATTTTGGGTGCTGCCGCGCTGAGAGTCTATGGGCGGCGTTGAGAGATAGCCAAATGTTGTTCTTGCAATATTTCGTAAATAGTATGAAGGTTAACTTCCCGTTCTACCCGGGCTGGGATTTTTCGGGCTTCCTGTTGGTTAACGTGCTGCGTGCCGCCATCGGTGCGCAAGACTTCGTTACCCCGCTATGCGGCATATAGACCCGCGTCTGCTCGAACCAATCTAGATGCGTTATCAAGGTCCTGCAGTGTCGTGCCAGTCGTTAGAACAACTATACTGTTCTCTTTGCGATTTTTGGGGTTATCGTCCTCAATTTCCCTTATCTATCTGATCGTTAACCTGAAATCGAAAGATCTTGGGCAAGAAAAAGTGTGAAAGGTATCGTGCGTTCAAGTGGCGAAACTAGCAAGAAAATAATCACTATTATTTTTAGCCCCACGGTGGGCGCCAAACTGTTTACTGTGAAAATGGTAACAACAATTAAATTTGAAAATAAGATTCTAAAAATACGTGATCTATTCCCAAGCTAGTTTGTAAGGGTGGTTAGTGCTAAAACGTGAAGTAAAGTGATAGAGATTGAGTTAGCCAAAGCAATAATCGAACCAGTAAGGGGACATTTCCCGGGCGCAAAGCAGGCCAGTAGATACCTCGGAGCCGAGCCTCGAGCCTATGTCGGGCTTATCGAGGGTAGTCGGGAAAGGGATAACAAGTAAAGATATAGATAAGGAAGGCTCTATACTATCAATCTTGAGCCAAATAATGAAGAACAAACGAAGAAACAATAAAGTGCTAAGGCGACCTCGAGGTCGATGAAGACAGATAACTTAGAAGAAAGAGAGAGAGAGAGAGAGATATTATTGCATTGTGGAGAAGTGGAGCAACATCAGTTGTTTACCAGGTGAGGCGAGTCCCCTTTATATAGGCGAGGGGACTCGGTATAGTACATGTGTATTAATTGCAAGAGTACAAAGATGGGACGGCTTGACGCAAGACCTCACAGTAGTCTCTAGATAGGCCAGACCTGTCAGGTATAGCCATGTGCCTAGGAGACTTCCTCTTTTATCCCGACCTCGGACCTTGCTTCCTTCGAGTCGGACTTCGACGAGCCCTGAGGCCGAGAACTCAATCACGATCTTCCACCCTCGGGGAAGGCTTCCGAAATGTCTTGATAGCAAAAAATCAAATCTTCTGATTTTTCCGCGTACAATAGTAATCAAGAGTTAAACAAAATAAGGCAAGGGATCAATTATGTAGCAATTAGGGAAATTCATAGAATCAGCCACATACCTGAAATCAGTAGGTCTTCCCCTTAATTAAGGGATAATCAAATCAACGGTAAAAGCATGATAGATATTTAAGGAAAAGAATCAAGTAACGTTTGGGTATAGAGTAGGTAATTAGGGGTAAATTAACAGAAGTTTCAATTAAGGAAACAATCAATAAGAATCAGCAGAAAACAAATAAGGCAAGGGAACAACTAATTAAGGCAAGAAGTTCAATCAAACCGAGTAGAGAAATAAGAATCAAAAGTTTTGTTAAGGAAAAGAGTTCAAATCAAATTAGGAAATAAGAACTTCAGAATAGTCAAGGGTTCAATCAAACAGAAAATCACGTAAAGATTCAGCAAGTCTCGCAGACAAAATAAGGAAACAAATGAATAGTCAGGATTCAACACATAACTTTAACGAAACAAATAGGTAAATCAAGAAAACGACACTGATTTAAGGAGAAAAATATAGTCTTAACATGAATAGTCAAAATGAACATAAACATATAGAATCAGTAGAAATTTGACCTAAGAAACTCAGTAGAGGATATTAGGATAAGAAAACCACGAGATATCTAAATGGCTAAAGAAAAATCACAAGAACCAAAGCCAGAACAAAGTCAGTACACAAGTGCTCAGAAATCGAACAAAGAATGTCGAAAAAATTAGGGCTTTTAGTATAAACAAGTTAAGGTTAAAGCAAACCTTACGAAATCAGTCAAGACACATAAGAAGTAGATGATCAAACACTCAAAACTATCAAACATTTTTGAAAAAGAAATTTTCAGAAACCCTAGTTTAGAAAAATGGAAAACCATTCGAAAATTAGAAGATCCTTGTAAAAATGAGAAGGTTATTTGTAAAAATCATATCAAATAGGTCCAAACATCATAGATCTTTACATATCTAAGAAGTTTAGAAGAAATAAGGGTTTCGAGAAGAACAATATAGAGGTGAAGAAGCAAGCCTAGAAACCCATAGATATAGGAAGATCTCACTCGAAATCAAACCGAGACAGCCTGAAATAGCCCATAGATGCAAGAAAAATAACCCTGGTCCCTCGAGGACCCTGGAGATGGTGATACTAGTACAAGAGAGGCCATTAGAGGCCTGGGGGGGTGGTGAGAAACCACCATAGATGAGTGACGACGAGGTCCGATTGGGTTTAGGTTTGAGCATTTGAGAGAGGAAAGGGATTTCAGGGTGGCTTGTGGTGAGAAATGAGAGGGTTTGGGGGGTGGGGGTGGGGTGGGGTCGTTTAGTTTAATTTAGGAAAGGATGAATCCAGACCGTTGATCATCAGGATTTGGCCGGGTATTGGGTCAGGCGGATGGGTATTGGGCCTAGGGTAGGTTTAGGTTGAGATTGGGCTGGGTATTGGGTCAAAATTAAGGTCAGATTTTAAATAGCCACTTTTAATAACTAAATAATTTATAAAAAATAATAAATGAGTACGAAAAATATCTTTGGGTACTAAAATAATTTTAAATAGTTATTTAACATTTTAAAAATATAAAAGACCATTTTATGCATTATTAATGAATTATACATTAGTAAGGGCTATTACTGCAAAGATGTGCAATTTAGCTTAAAAATGTAAATATAATTATGAAAAATACATAAAAACAGTTAAACACTATGTTGGCATAAATAGTGAATTTGGATGGCTAAATCATCACAAAAGTAATTTGAAGGATAATTATTGGATATTTATATAATAAAAAGAGGAGAATTAAATTGATTTGGAGCTTTTAAAATTATAGAAAAATTATAAAAATACTTATACATGCTTATAACTGCATATGTACTATTTTGAAAGTGTATATATATATATATATATATATATATATATATATATATATATATACACACACACACACACACACACACACACACACACACACACATATATACGCGTATATAATGCCATCTGGTCAAGGGTCAATGTAAATGAATGCAATGCATGAGAAGTATGTCAATAAAATCTTTCGGAGTGTCATAAGACCATTATGCCTTTGATTAACATCATGAAGTAAACTTTTTTCAACTTACGTATTTCTCTGAGACTCATGAATAGATGATAGAATAATATGACACATGGGGAATCAAGAACATATGCATCTCTGGTATTTCTATGAATAGAGTCATGTATGGAAATTAGGCATTTGCTCGTTTCGTTTGTGTCGTATAGATCATGCCAAAAGAAAGAACGGATAGCCTTAACATACCTGAGTCGATTCTCTTGATAATCCCTTTAACACACGTCAATTGCGACAAAACTCGTAATGGCGAGACGAAGTAGGGGAAAATCCGCATGATATTCTTGAGAAAGGTTGCACCATGCTCCCTTAGAATTTGAAATTCATATTGCACTTGTAGGGGTTTATAAGAATTACCTTGAGTCCCTTTTAGAAATCCTAAGAATTTCCTTCTTAAATTATATATGACCATCTCTTATCTTTACAATTATAGTAAGCAAGAGGATAAATTACTAACAAACCTTCAAACTAATTAGAAGTCAGAAGGGTCATGAAGTAGTCATAATGTTACTACTCTCCAAATTTGCCACCTTTTACATGACTTTAAGATTCACCATTCCTTAATGCAAGGCTACCATGTTGATGGTTATCCTTATCCATTAATTAACCAAGAATCACTTTAATTAAGTGTTAATCTCTCACTAATATCAATAATTACCCGATTATCCATATAATTAAGAATTATCTCAAATTACTTACAATACTACTCACTTTTAACACAGCTTATACACCTTACTATCATGCCCATGTGGTACCTTGTATGGTACTAGTCCATAGATACCGGTTTTTTTTTGCTCGGGCCGTATTTTATCCCAAAATGTCAAACTTCGACGAAATTTAATTTCTTCGATTTGCTTACCCTCTCACCTTCACGAATTTATTCATCACTTGTTTGAAAGAGTATAATGCTTATAATCTAAAAATAATCACATTCCCAAACTTACGTCGATTAACTTACGACGAAACGTTAACATACAAAAATACGGGATGTAATATCTCATTTCCGAGCTCCCATCAATTTACTTATGGCGTACTTTTACGTACGAAAACATGGGGTGTAAAAGAGCTATAATCGATGGGTAGGCCCCTATTGGGCAACCTCTGATAAGATGGTAAGTTATATACCGAGCCTACTCTGGCCGAGATCCTATGAGCGAGCGTAGAATGGCCGAGATACAAAGCCTAGTATGGCCGAGCACCTATGAGCGAGCCTACTATGGCGGAGCAGTTACACGTTCCGAGCCTTATAGGGCCGGACATTTATTTTACTTACTATATTGAGAGAGTTGAGTCAGTATCAGCAGGTAAGTATATTTCCAGATCGTCTTTGACTCCCAGTTACTTTCAGTTATCATACTATCAGTTCAGTTTCAGCTTTCAATTATTTTATTGCCTTACATACTCGGTACGTTATTTCGTATGACGTCCCTTTTTTGGGGGTGGTGCATTTCATGCGTGCAGGTTCAGATAGATAGACAGGTAGACCTCCTCAGTAGGTGTTGCCCGAGTTCAGCTTGATCGGTAAGCTCCACGTCCTTCGGAGTTGCCTGGTCTAGAGTTTTATATACATCTTATGTATATATGTATATATGTTATGGGTAGGCCGGGGCCCTGTTCTGATCACAGTACATCCATCAGTAGAGGCTTGTAGATATATCCTGTCAGTTAGTGCAGTATGTTGGGCTCATAGGCCTTGTATGTATATTTTGTTGGTTTGTCAGCTGTAGTAGTTATGACGTTCTTGTCAGTCCAGCTTTATATTGATAATTAGTATGTGTTAGTTTCCATTCAGTTTTATATTTTGCTTCACAAATTGTCTTGCAATATGGCCCCATGGACAAAGTATGAATTATGTGTTCATAGTCCCTTAGTTGCAAGTTGGTACGCAAGGATAGATGAGGCACCGGGTGCCGATCTCGTCCCCCAGGTTCGGGGCGTGACAAACTTGGTATCAGAGTAGTTCTGTCCTAGGGTGTCTACAAGTCGTGTCTAGTAGGGTCTTGTTTATAGATGTGTTGTGCACAACATTATATAAGCAAGGGACTACAGGGCATTTAGGAGTCGGTTACCCTTCTTCCAAATCTAAATCGTGTTGTAGAACTGATTTATGGGAAATTTGAGTTAAACTTATGTGTTGGTGTTTGCATATACAGA
Organism: Nicotiana attenuata; assembly: GCF_001879085.1. Lineage (NCBI taxonomy): Eukaryota > Viridiplantae > Streptophyta > Magnoliopsida > Solanales > Solanaceae > Nicotiana > Nicotiana attenuata. The sequence goes on from NC_031990.1 coordinate 3,977,898, forward strand.
TGACGGTGACCACTAGCCAGAGGAGAGATATAGCAGCAGGAGAGGGGACCAGCAGAGCACCCCCAATAGATGGGGCCTAGTCTGAGGCCCAAGGCGAGACCCCTACTCAGCCATTACCAGCTCCTCCACCACCTGAGGAGATTGCTAGAGATACTGCACATCCAGTTCCCCTTCCATTTCCATCGGATCAAGACTTGAGGAGTGCGGTGCATTTTGTTGACACTATTAGTAGCTACCCAGCAACAGGCTAGGGCATCAGCTAGTGTAGGATCTTCTGAGGGGTCTGGGAGTTCAAGGGTCCATGAGTTTATTGCTTTGAGTCCCCAAAAGTTCACGGGGACAGATAAGAGGGAGGACCCACAGGATTTCATAGATAAGCTTCACAGGATCTTTCGGGTTATGCATGCCACGGAGAAAGAGGCAGTTAAGCTAGCAGCTTTTTGACTCCGAGATATAGCCATCCTTTGGTATGAGGGATAGGAGAGGTCCAGGGGACGTGATGAACCTCCAGCTATTTGGGAGAATTTTTCAGATGCCTTCCTTGACCAGTACTTACCGCGGGAGATCCGACAGGCTCGAGTCGATTAGTTTTAAGCCCTCAAGCAGGGCAATATGAGTGTTCGAGAGTATATTCTTCATATTGACTTATTGGTTAGATACGCACCATCCATAATTGCTACTATGCGGGACATGATTCACAGGTTTATAGCAGGGTTGGACCCAGGTTGGCCTCAAAGTTGACCGAGGCATGTGCCACCACTGCATTGAAGGATAGTAAGGATATATTTCGGATTCAGGACTTCACCCAGATTATAGAAAGGGGTAGGTTTCGACAGTAGAGTACAGATAGGACTGAACAAGGGCAGCATAAGAGGATGAGATTTCCCAGGTCTCAGGAGCAATCTCAGTGTAGTTATAGGTCCCAGTACTTTGGACGGCCACCTAGGCCTCCGCCACCTCAGTTACAAGGTTACAGGTATGTCCGTTATACTCAGTCAGGACTAGGTGAGAGCTTACAGGCATCGGGTTTGCAGCGACAGCAAGGTTCAGGGAAGACATGGTCATTTTCGCCGCGGTGTCCCATCTGTGGTATAGGACACTTGGGCCAATGCTGAGCCGGTTCCGATGCTTGTTATACATGTGGGCGTCTGGGGCATATGATGCAAGATTTCCCAAATAGAGATTCTGGGGTATGGCGCAACCAGCGAGTTCAGCAACAAGATCATCTATATCCGTCCATCATTCAAGGTGCGAGTCTTAGTCTTCGGCTGGTAGAGGTCGAGGCGGAAGTAGAGGTTCCAGTTCATGTGGTATCCAGAATTGTATCTATGCTTTAGCGGGTAGACAGGACCAAGAGTCTTCACTAGACGTTGTGACAGGTATATTGACCATTTGCTCTCACGATGCTTATGCCTTGATAGACCCAGGATCTACTTTATCATATCTTACCCCATTTGTTGCGAGGAAGTTTAGTATAGTGCCAGAAATACTAAGTGATCCTTTTGCGGTATCTACACCAGTCAAAGAATCGATTATTGCTAGATGGGTTTACCGAGGTTGTACGGTGACATTTTGTAGTCGTTAGACCTTAGCCGACCTAGTTGAGCTAGAGATGTTGGATTTTGATGCTATCATGGGCATGGACTGGTTGGCAGCTTGCTACGCCACAGTTGATTGTCGAGCAAAGACAGCTAGATTTTATTTTCCGGGTGAGCCAATCCTTGAATGGGTAGGTAATACAGCGACACCCAGAGGTAGGTTTATTTCCTATTTGAAGGTGATGAAAATGATCGCAAAAGGGTGCATTTATCATATTGTGCAAGTTAGAGATGCAGATGCTGAGGTACCTACACTTCACTCTATTCCAGTAGTCAAAGAGTAGACAGATGTGTTTCCATATGAGCTTCCAAGTATTCCTCCAGAGCGAGAGATTGATTTTAGCATCGATTTGCTTCCAGGAACTCAACCAATATCTATCCCTCCGTATAGAATGGAACCTGCCAAATTGAAGGAGTTGAACGAGTAGTTTAAAGATTTGCTGGAGAAAGGTTTCATCAGGCCCAGTACCTCACCTTGGGGTGCACCTTTACTGTTTGTGTGGAAGAAAGACAGCTCGCTGAGGATGTGTATCGATTATAGGCAGCTGAACAAGGTAACTATTAAGAATAAGTATCTACTTCCAAGGATCGATGACTTGTTTGATCAATTGCAGGGGGATAGATTCTTTTCAAAGATAGATTTGAGGTCGGGGTACCACCAGGTCAGAGTTCAGGAGAAAGATATTCTGAAGACAGCCGTTAAGACCCGATATTTCCACTTCGAGTTCCTTGTGATGTCCTTCGGGTTGACGAATGCACCTGATGTATTTATGGACTTGATGAATAGTCTATTCCGACCATTTTAAGATCTGTTCATGGTAGTATTTATTGATAATATTCTAGTTTATTCCCGTTCGAAGGATGAGCATGCGGACCACCTGCGAGCGGTACTCCAAACCCTCCGTGATCGTAAATTGTTTGCTAGGTTTTCTAAATGTGAGTTCTGGTTGAAGTCTGTAGAATTCTTGGGGAATATTGTATCCGATGAAGGTATAAAGGTAGACACTCAGAAGATTGAGGTCATGAAATCTTGGCCTAGACCTACCACTCCCATAGAGGTTCGTAGCTTTCTGGGCTTAACATGATACTGTTGGAGGTTCGCAGAGGGTTTTTCTTCCCTTTCGGAGCCATTGACGAGTTGACGCGAAAAGAAACTAAGTTTCAATGGACGGAGGCTTGCGAGCAGAGTTTCCAAGAGCTTAAGAATAGGCTGACCTCAGTGCCAGTTCTAATACTTCCAGAGGGTCCAAATGGTTATGCCGTGTATTGTGATGCCTCAGGTGTCGGGTTAGGATGTGTCCTGATGCAACATGGGAAGGTAATTGCGCATGCTTTAAGGTAGTTAAGAAAGCACGAGACGAATTATCCGACCCACGACCTCGAGTTAGCTGCGGTTGTCCATGCACTTAAGATATGGTGACATTATTTATATGGTGTTCATGTTGATGTATTCACAAATCATAAAAGCCTGCAATATATCTTCAAGCAAAAAGAGTTGAATTTGCAATATAGGTGATGGCTTGAGTTATTGAAAGATTACGATGTTAACATTCTCTACCATCCAGGGAAAGATAATGTTGTAGCATATGCCTTAAGTCGCCGATCTATGGGTAGCTTAGCACATGTAGAGGCTGAGAAAAGACAATTAACTAGAGAGAATCATCGATTGGCTTCAGACGATGGTGGAGTTGTACTCCAAAACACTGCAAAATCATCTCTCATAGCTGAAGTTAAGGAAAGGTAGTACAAGTGTCGCGCCCCCTTTTTTCCCTCTTATGTAATCGGGAGATCGGGTTTATGACATTTGGTATGGGATAAACTCATTCCTTTTGAGAACTGGGTTTTGCATTTGAAGAGTCGCCACCTAATGATTTAAGGTGCATTAGGACACCTATAAGGTTCACTTCTAAGTTTGTTTGATAACCAGAGATAGGGTAATGGCTTGAAACTATCCTAAGGGGAAGGTGTTAGGCACCCCTCAGGATCCACTAATGTGGTTCCCGGCCAGACAGTTTCTTGTGAATTTGTGCATTTTAGCAAATGGACAAGTATAGGCTCAAATAGTAAGGGATTTAAATCTAAACGCGTAAGAGTTCGTAAGAACAATTAAAAGAAGAGTTTTGAAAAGCAGTTTGCAAATAAAAGGGGGAGGGTTCTAGGTTTATATTTATATGGATCACATCAATGCGATACCCGGTATGATACTCCTCAATAAAGAGGGGATACACGTGCTATTAGCGCACCGGTCATCATATCCATATCTACCCTTCCCACCCCGTTAAGGTACTAAAGCGCGAAATGGTCTCGACTTCTATTGCATGCTACTACCCGTCCCTTCCTATCAGTCCCGGAGGAGTTTAAGACTACTATTCCTAAAGGGGAGGGATATTAGGCTGACTTTAGGTTTTAAAAGGTGAAAAAGCTATGGCGTCATACAAAACATATAGGGACTGCACATTAGGGAAACATGTAAACAAATAAGAGGCTCATGTATACCTCCTCAGACAAAGCACATAAATAGCATATCTCAAACACAATCAGAGTCTAAATTTAAAGTATTAAGGTAAGGGGAGTTCCAATTGTTGAGGCAGACCGGTTTATTACATAACTCAGATAAGAAGTCCGAATCAGGCCTGCCTGCTGGTTGTAGCAATTACTACTTAATAAAGGCGGATTTCATTTTTACTGTTATTATCACCTAAGGCTTGCCTAAATCTTTGGGGTGAGATCCTATGAACATGGTATCTACTACTGATTCAACAATGGGCAAGCAATAACAGTTTTAAACGAACGATTGGGAAATATTATAGGCATGCTTTCTAAACCGCGTTAAATAAAGGGGGAAGGTTGTTTAAAACTGGTTCAGAGTGGAACTGATATTAAATTGGTTTCAGATCCTATAGGCAGGATATCTATATTGCTCATTTTATTCCTATAGACATGCTTTCTAAACAAAAGGTACCGATTCTTACCCTTATGGACATGATATCTGATTTTGACTATTTAGATCCTAAGAACATGGTGTCTAAGTGTGATAATAACATTCAGAATTTAAGACGAATCCTATAGGCATATTATCTAAATACTGAGTTAGACATGCAGAATTCAAACAAGTCCTATAGGCACGTTCTCTAGATGCAGAGTTAAGTAGGCAAAATTCAGACAAGTCCTATAGGCGGGTTCTCTAGATGCAGATCATGCAGAATTTAAGTGAAAACAGATCTTATAGACATGGTATCTAAATGCAGAGTTAAACATGTATAATTTAAAAAAACGGATCTTATAGACATGATTTCCACCCTTAAGCATGCATAATTACCCAGCCCTTTTCACTAGCCAACCCCAATGTTTATTACAAATTATTACCACTGAATAATGAATTACATCAAGGAAGTATAAAAGAAAAAGTTACAACCAGAGGAAGCCTGATTCTTGATTTCCTCTCTGAGTTATGGAATAAACCACCTCAAATGCCATTGTTTCAAAGCCTTTCTCAGACTTGAGTGTGTCAAAGTTCCCTAAGGGTCTCACGAGGACCCCGGGCAGTGCTCACACTCAAGTTGCATAACCAGATAGAGATGAGTGCAGTGTGGAAGGGCCAACACTTATGTGTGCAAGTTTAAAGGGAGCTCATGGGTCCCAAGGCAAGGCTCACACAAGAGGGGCAAAACTTTAGTCTAAGAATATGGTGGAAGTGCAGGAGCAGAGATTTAAAACTGAGTGGAGAATGGAGAGGGGAGAAGGCTGATGGTAAAATATTAGTAGTAAAGCATAGAGTTAATATTTTCATAAAAAGGGGGTCAGGGGTTTGGGAATACATTGCAAGGAGCATATATCCTTAGGCAAGGATCAGGTTTGGGCACGCACAGTAATGGATGGTGCTGTCATGTCCATAAACTAACCAGAAAACACAACATATAGAGGGGATATGGAGGTTATGATCTTGGGGAATCAGGTTTGGGTCATACACAACAATGTCCAATGCTGTCATGCCCCAAACCAACCAAAGATACCAAACACATAGGGGATGTGGGGGTTTAGGACTCATAAGTCATAATAAGTGACTGATAGAATTCATACATAAGAGAGCATTGATTCAGAATAGAAAGGGCAGATTACAACATGCTTAATAATGGAACTTGATTGAACACACACAGGAAACAAACAAGGGTGAAGGAAATAGTAAAGAAACATGTTGTTGTTGATGCTGAAAAAATTAGTTAGAACATACCAGTAAAGATGCAAATGCAGAAAGCAAAAGTAAGCAAGCTTTCCACAACCTAGCCTTGGCTTTCAATCGGCTAGGTAAGGCAGCAACACAAGTAGCAACAGAGGAAAGAGAGAGAGATTTTACTGGAGTGTGTATTCTGAACTCAAGTATTTTATTCCTTGTGTGGGTGTGTTTGAAAGAAGAGGGGTGCAAGGTATTTATAGCATTTTTAAAACATGTGAGAAATAAGGTAATAAGTACAGTTCAATACAAATATGGAAATAATCAACAGTCAGAATCAATCAACCAAGTGATTCCCCTTTAATTGAGGAATCACTTGTTTAACGGGGCTAACAGATTCAAAATAAGGAAAGAAAATCAGTTTGTAGGCATACTCATTATTGCCATAAAAGAAATAGTAAAACATTAAGTAAGCAATCGAGTCTAAGTACAGAAATACACTTATTTTGGGAAAAAGATTCAGCAAGGCAAAATAAGGACACGAATCAATTAGTTTTAACGGGTGAGTGAAATTAGAGTTTCACAAAAGAAAAGTTTGAAATCCGTCCCAAGATTGAAGATCAATCAAAGAAGGAACCTCAACATATAAATAGAGTGCACAAACACTACACATGTGAGGCCAAACTTATTGGCAAAAGAAACAGCATGCAATAGTAGCACAAAGTTTAGTAGATAGCAAACATTCGAAGCATGATAGTCCAGTAGGTCGAGTCACATTGAATCAATAGTGAATAAAAAATAGAGTATCGAAAGCATGCAATGGGTCTCACAGTAACAGATGAGAAACCCTTTGAAAAGTTAGGGTTTCAGGCATAGTCGAGTTTTAAAGATAGTAAAAACCCAGAATTAGAGGAATCACATAAACAAAAGAGATTCCGAAACAAGGAACCTCAAGTCGAGTCAGGTATTCAAACGAACAATTTCAAACCCAAAGACATAGGTTCCTTCAACAATAGTCAAGCTTAAAAGATGATAATCAAATAAATCGAACAAAAACTTAACCAGACAACACTTATCTAACAAACAGTTTCAGAACTCGAATGAACCCAAAGTAACTAGGGTTTTCAATATGCTAACTCAGATAGGAGAATAACATGAACACAACATAGTAAAATCACAAACACATTAAAATCAGAGAAAATATTTTGAAAAGAAAAACTTAAAGGAAAAACCCTAATCGGAAAATATGAAGAGTCTTTTTTTTGAAAGCAAAGTTAAAAAAGCTTTGAGAGGATAATTAAAATCTCATGGCAAGCATGGATCGAAGGTAGATCTAAAAGAAGTCGAAAAGGTCTTAGATATTAGGGTTTCAGAAGAACCCAAAAAGCAACGAGAAAGGCCTTGAAAGTTACCGATCTAATTAGGAGAGTCAAAGGTCTGACTCGAATGGCCATGGGTGGCCGGAGAAAGGTCAGGGATGACCGGAGAAGGGTCATCAAGCAAAGACTGAACCAAATCCCTTCAGAGTATGGTCATAAGACCACAGAACCAAACATATAGAAGCCTTGGAAGGCTGGTATAGGTCTACGATGACCTCGGAAGGCCATGGATTAGGGTGGATTAGGGTGGCGGCGGCTAGGGTTTGAGGGTGCTGTAGAGAGGATTTGGGAGATGAGGGATTCAGAGGCGGTGTATAATAACAAATGAAAGGGTTTGGGGGGTAGTTTGGAATTAATTAAGGCAAGGGTGATTATTGGCCGTTGATCTGAATGATCAACGGCCTAGATTAAAACTGGTAAGTGGGTGGTTTAATGAAACTGGGTTTGGGTTGGTATAAATTGAATTTGGGTTGGGGTTCAATTGGGTTCAATTGGGGAAGACTTAGGCTACAATTGAAATGAAATCTGGCTAGATTTTAAATAGCCATTTTCCCCCATTGATTTTATAAAAAATAGTAAATTAAATCCTGGAAATAAATTGAAAGTACTAAAATGATTTGTAACACATAGTTATCAATTTAAAAATAATGGACTTAATTTTTATAAATATAAATGCAATTAAATCTTAAAAGGGGCTAATATTTTAATTATATGCAATTTAGCTTTAAAAATACTAAATTAATTCGTAAAAATATGCAATGAATATATTAGCTATATTTTAGTATAAATATGAGAATCCAATAAATGAATCACCAAAAATGATAATTTTGGGAATTATCATTGGGTTTTTATTAATAAAATAGGGGAATAAATTGGTTTAAAAATATTTAAAAATTAAGGAAAAATAATAAAATATTCGGACATACTTATATATGCATACATATGCTATTTTGAAAGTATTTTGTATATTAAAAATATATAGGGAAAAAATGGGTATCAACAGCTGCCCCTTTTTACCCGGGAAGGATGAAAGAGTTGTCGGGTAAAGATATGATGGCCAATTTTGACCGAGCGTAATGGCTCGAAGAGGTTTAGGCCGTGCCCTGGCTTCTGAGCTACCTACATATCCCTGGTTTCCAAGAATCAGGCCGTATGTAGTTCAGGATCCGTCGGCGGAGTATGCCGATGGAGAGTTTTCAAGAACGGACGCAATATCTAGGACGGGGTGAATGGTTAAGGTTTGATATGGCTGCGGGAATCGGAGCGGGATCTATCCTGCCCAGATGGACGTTGCTTGCCGGTTCACCTGCAAATAAGCAATACAAGCATATATTGTGCGTAAATTTAAACATGATGCAAATTCCCGCCGGACCATGAATGTTGTCTTTGGACGGTTAGGATGACGTCCTTAGACCATGATGTCTTGGGCCATGAAGCGTACAATAAAGGATTTGCAGGCCATGAAATGATGCTCTTGGGCTATGAGGATGATGCCTCCGAACCATGATGCCTTTGAATAATGGTATGCAAAAGATTAAAAGGGATCCTCAGGCCATGACATGGTGTTCTCGGGCTATGAAGATGATGCCTTCGAACGATGACGCCTTTGGATGATTTTGGCGATCTTTCAGCCCATGAGATGCAGTATGTGGCGATTTTTCAGCCCATGAGATGTAGTATGTTGCGATCTTTAAGCCCATGAGGCGATCTTTCAACCATGCAAATGTAGATGTGGCGATTTTTCAGCCATTCAATGTAGTAGGTGGCGGTCTTTCAGCCATGCAAATGTAGATGAGGCGATCTTTCAGCCATGTAGTGTAGTATGTGGCGATCTTTCAGCCATGCAAATGTGGATGAGGCGATCTTTCAGCCATGCAAATGTATATGAGGCGATGTTTCAGCCATGCAGATGCAGATGGAGGTAGAGCTTAACCTCGGAAGGCAGAATGATAGCCTTACGCAACAGAAATGCAGATGGAGACAGCGTTTAGTCTTGGACGGCAGAATAGTAGCCTTATGCAATGCAGAAATACAGATGGAGGTAGAGCTTAACCTCGGAAGGCAGAATAGTAGCCTTATGCAATGCAGAAATGCATAGGGAGGTAGAGCTTAACCTCAGAAGGCAGAATAGTAACCTTATGCAATGCAGAAATGCATATGGAGACAACGTTTAGTCTCGGAAGGCAGAATAGTAGCCTTATGCAATGCAGCAATGCAGATGGAGACAACGTTTAGTCTCGGAAGGCAGAATAGTAGCCTTATGCAATGCAAAAATGCATATGGAGATAGCGTTTAGTGTCGGAAGGCAGAATGGTAGCCTTATGCAACGCAAAAATGCAGATGGAGACATCGTTTAGTCCCAAAAGGCAGAAATGTAGCCTTATGCAAGAAATAAAATGTTAAATGGTAGTAGAGCTTTCTTAGCTGATAGCAGATTGCGACATTGTGATTGCTGGGGACATTGTGACATACGGAATGTCACTGGTGTGTGTGGATAGCAAATGTTGGTGTGTGCGATAGTTCTGAGAGTCGTATTCCTGAACAATGTTTGTCTCGTGAGTGTATAGTGTGTCTGATGCTTTCGCAATCCAAGTGCCTGCATCAAAAGAAAAATCATGAGTTTTGTAAAAAGGGGAGGTTAGTTCGTATCCTTGCTGGTTCTGCTCGACCTGCTCGGCTTTGATCTGGTGACACTGTATGTATCATTGGGGTAGCATTGCTAAACAAAGCAATTTCAGTAATAAACATGCATGATTTCGTAAATATAACATAAGTATATAATTAAGAATAACTTTTAGATGAACCGACGACTGTGACGTGGTTTAGGACAATGCAACCTCTCTTGCTACAGAATTTTGAGGGTCATCCTCAAAATTCTACCCCAATTTAATGGGTTGAGGTTTCTTACTGTTGTTTGCGACGACTGGCTGAAATTACTTCAGAATTTTGAGGATCCTCCTTAAAATTCTGTCCCAGTTTCCAATTGCGGGGGGAAATGAGAATTTTATTGAATTGTGACCGAACCCATAGGGCTCCCTACGTATCCCCTCTTAAATGGGAATCAGGTCAGGCATAGTTCAAATTACATCATATAAGGAAGGCATAAGATTACACATAGTAATGCTTGACTGCATCTGAATTGATCGGCTTCGTCCAGACTTCTCCGTCCATTTCTGCAAGTATGAGGGCTCCTCCTGTCAGAACCTGGTGAACTATGTATGGACCCTGCCAGTTGGAGGAGAACTTCCCCTTGGCTTCATCTTGATGCTGAAAAATTTTCTGTAACACCAGCTGCCCCGGTGTGAACTGTCTCGGCTTGACTCTTTTGTTGAAGGCTTTGACATTCTGTTCTGATAGAGTTTACCATGTCAGACCACATTCAGTCTCTTTCCATCTATAAGGGCTAGCTGTCCATAACGGCTTTTTACCCATTCTACGTCATCGAGCTCGGCTTCTTGTATGATTCTTAGGGAAGGAATTTCTACCTCAGCGGGAATGACAACCTCTGTACCATAAACCAGCATATAGGGGGTTGCCTCGGTTGATGTGCGGACTGTGGTGAGATACCACAGTAGAGCAAATAATAACTTCTCGTGCCACTGTTTATGCTTCTCTATCATTTTTCTTAATATCTTCTTGATATTCTTGTTGGCGGCTTCTACAGCTCCATCATCTAAGGCCTGTAGGCTGTGGAATTCTTGTGCCTGATCTTGAAAGTTTCACACATAGATTTCATCAAGTCGCTGTTGAGGCTGGAGCCATTATCAGTAATGATTGACTCTGGAATCCCGAATCGACAAAAAATGCGGTCGCGAACAAAGTCCGCCATGACTTTCTTAGTTACTGCTCTGTAGGATGCTACTTTGACCCATTTGGTGAAATAGTCAATGGCCACTAGGATAAACCTGTATCCGTTGGATGCAGCGTGCTCGATTGGTCCAATAACATCCATTCCCCAAACGGCGAACGACCATGGTGTGCTTGTTGCATTAAGCTCATTTGGAGGTACCTTTATCATGTCTCCATGTATTTGACAGCGGTGGCATTTCCGTACATACCGGATGCAGTCCCTTTCCATAGTCATCCAAAAGTAACCAGCTCGGATTATCTTCTTTGCTAAGACAAAACCGTTCATATGTGGACCGCAGGTCCCAGTGTGAATTTCCTCTAGTAGCCTGGATGCTTCCTTTGCATCGACACACCTTAGTAATCCCAAATCAGGAGTCCTCCTATAGAAATGGTTAGAGAATCTCCGAAGTGTGCATTTCTGAGTAGAATTTGCAAGCTCTGGGTATTCTCCTTTTGCCAAATATTCCTTAATATCGTGAAACCAAGGCTTTCCGTCTGCTTCTTCTTCGACATGGGCACAATAAGCTGGTTGATTATGTATCTTTACTGGAGTGGGATCAATGAAGCTTTTGTCTGGATGCTGTATCATAGATGACAAGGTAGCCAATGCATCGGCGAACTCATTCAGGACCCTGGGAACATGTTGAAACTCCATCTTTGTGAACCTCTTTCTGAATTCCTGTACATGATGCAGATACGGGAGTATATTTGAGTTCTTGGTTGCCCATTCTTCACACACCTCATGTATCAGTAGGTCTGAATCTCAAATCACTAGCAACTCTTGAATGTTCATGTCAATGGCCATTTTAAGCCCTAAGATGCAAGCTTCATATTCAACCATATTGTTGGTGCACGGGAACCTGAGTTTGGCGGACACCGGATAATGTTGACCGGTTTCTGATACTAGGACTGCTCCTATGCCGACTCCTTTGAAATTTGCTGCTCCATCGAAGAACGTTCTCCACCCGTCATAGGGTTCTGCAATATCGTCTCCTATGAATGATACCTCTTCATCAGGAAAATACATTTTTAGGGGTTCGTATTCTCCATCCACGGGATTCTCAGCAAGGTGATCTGCTAGGGCCTGTCCCTTGACCGCCTTCTGAGTTATGTACACAATGTCAAATTCACTCAACATGATTTGCCACTTGGCTAGCTTGGCAGTGGGCATGGGTTTCTGAAAGATGTACTTCAACGGATCCATCCTTGATATGAGATATGTGGTATAGGCACAGAAGTAATGTCTCAGCTCCTGAGCTACCCAATTCAAAGCACAGCAGGTGCGCTCTAACAGAGAACACTGGGCCTCGTATGGGGTGAACTTCTTACTGAGGTAATAGATGGCTTGCTCCTTCCTCCCCGTTTCATCATGCTACCCTAGAACGCAACCGAAAGCTCTATCCAATACTGCAAGGTAGAGTAATAGAGCTCTACCTCGCTCGGGCACGACTAAGACTGGTGGTGTTGACAGGTATTCCTTGATTTTGTCGAAGGCCTTTTGGCAGTCATCAGTCCATTTGGTAGTGGCTTCCTTCTTCAATATCTTAAAGATTGGCTCACAGATAACTGTAGACTGTGCTATAAACCGGCTGATGTAGTTGAGTCTTCCCAAGAAACTCATCACGCACTTCTTGTTCCTTGGTGGTAGCAACTCTTGAATAGCTTTGAATTTTTATGGATCAGGTTCTACTCCTCGGCGACTCACAATAATCCAAAGCAACTTTCCAGCAGGAACCCCAATGCGCACTTTGTGGGATTCAGTTTCAGGTTGTACCTTCGCAGTCTATTGAAGAACTTCCTCGGATCTTCCATGTGATCAGTGGCCTTCTTAGATTTGATGATAACATCATCTACGTACACCTCTATCTCCTTGTGTATCATATCATGGAAAATAGTAGTCATGGCCCTCATGTAGGTGGCCCCTGCATTCTTCAGGCCGAATAACATCATCTCGTAACAGTACATTCCCCACGGCATAATGAAAGCCATTTTCTCATCATCTTCTTCATCCATCCAGATCTGATGATAACCAGCGAAACAATCTACAAATGATTGCAACTCATGCTTGGCGCAATTGTCAATCAGGATGTGTATATTCGACAAAGGGAAGTTGTCTTTCGGACTGGCCTGGTTGAGATCCCGGTAGTCGACACATACTCTGACCTTCCCGTCCTTATTTGGTACTGGCACAATGTTGGCTAACCATGTAGGGTATTCTACTACCCTGAGAACCTTAGCTTTAACCTGCTTGGTGACTTCTTCCTTGATTTTCAAACTCATATCAGGCTTGAACTTTCTGAGCTTTTGCTTTACCGGCGAATATGTTGGATCGATTGGCAGTTTGTGAGCCACAATAGATGTACTTAGACCAGTCATGTCATCATACGACCAGGAGAATATGTCCTCATATTCCCTTAGAAATTCTATGCATTCCTTCTTTTCTGACGGTGATAAGTGAACGCCGAGTCGTGTTTCTTTGACGTTTTCTGCATCTCCCAGGTTAATAATCTCAGTCTCGTCCAGGTTGGGCTTAGGTTTGTTTTCAAAATTTTCAACTTCTTTAACAATCTCCTCCGGTATGTCATCTTCCTCTGAATCTATGTCCGTTTGTTCCATTGTCTCATTGCGTGTCACAGTCATTGGTTCATCAAGATAAGTAATAGTAATGCAGTATAAGTAAAATACTGAGGGAGAAATAATAATGAGTGTTGATTCATAAGAAAAATGCTTTGATAAATTGCATAATCGTTTTGAACATTGGAGATCTTATTGCGAGAATTGAAAATATGTGAAAAATAAAATCTTTTTAGTAAATAAAACAGTGCTTGTTTTAGCCTTGCTACCCCGAGGCTCGTCAGGCTCTGGTTGTCCTGATGGTCCAGTTATTGAGGCGTGCCCCTCCGCGTACAGCCTGTATGGAAGGGCCTTCCTCCCCCTCCTCCTCGAGGACAACACAACAGTCCATGTCATTGTCTTCTAGGAATAAGTTCTTCACCGCTGCCAGTGCTTCTTCTTCGTCTGACCCATAAACAATGTCGGCCTGTTGAAAAGTCTGCTCCAGACACGGTATTGGATGCTCCAGCGAATAGTAAGGGCTGCGCCATGGTGGTGACCAGTTGTTGAATTCTTCCCAGGCGTACTCATATCCCAGACCGAAAGTAGTGCCTTGTTTCTTGAGCTTTATGGGCTTAGCGATTCCTTTGAGGTTCTTGTCGAGCCCTTTGCCAGGTTCGTACCCACTCCAATTCAGTATACTCTCGATCTTGTTATCCCACCATTTGTCTTTGTCAACACCATTTACCCGTTCAATGTGATGGTAAGTCTCTGCCAAGCTTCATTGTCCCTTCGATTGCCGGAATGGTCTGGCGACTGTATATAGGGTTGCTACCGTCGCCGTGAATGATCACCTCCTGGTGATTCCATTCGAACTTTACGGCCTGATGCAGTGTTAATGCTATGGCCCCAGCAACATGAATCCATGGCCGTCCCAACAGCAGATTGTATGATGCTGGCACATCTATAACCTGGAAAGTAACGTCGAACCAGGTTAGCCCCATTTACAAGCATAGACTAATCTCCGCAATAGTGGATCTCTGGGAGCCATCGAAAGCCTTCACATTAATAGCTCCATCTTTTATCTCGTGCAGTCCCTTACCCAACTTCTTGAGTGTTACCAACGGATAAATGTTGAGACTGGACCCTCCATCGATCAGGATTTCGGTGATAAAATAGTCTTTGCATTGCACGGTGATGTGCAGTGCGTTGTTGTGCCCTAGCCCTTCAGGTGGCAGCTCGTCCTCAAGAAAAGTGATCTTATGGCTCTCCAACACTTGTCCTACCATGTTAGCCATTTCTCCGCCAGTGATGTTGCTTGGTACGTATGCCTCACTCAGTAACCTTAGCAGAGCACTCTTGTGTGCTTCAGAATTTTGTAGCAAGGCAAAAATGGAGATTTGCGCCGGCATTTTGTTCAACTGGTCGATAACAGAGTATTCCTTGGCCTGTATCTTTCTCCAAAGATGGTCTGGACCTGTCTCAATAATGGGTGGCCGGTTGGAGGCCTGCTAGCTTGACTCGTCTAGGTGTTCCGGGGTATAAACCCTACCAGTTCTCGTTATACCCTGTGCGGCAACAGTCTCTTCGAACCTGACTTTGCCTTTCCTCTTTGCCTCGGCTGCATAGTCCCAGAGTACAGCCTTTGTATGGAATGGTGTCATGGTCGACATCGCCACTAGGATCGGCGTGGCTGTCCTTACTCCGAACGGAGCATGTGCCGTGGGTGGTAAAACGACAACTTCAAATGGTATGGGTGCATTTGCTGGAGACATGAATTCGACCTCAATTGGTGCTGGTGTCTTTGCAGATGACGGTGCTTCAAAATCAAGTGGCACAGACATATTTACCTCAGTGTCCCCAGATGGCTGAATCTGGACTATGATTGGATTAAGAGTAACTATTGGCTTCTTTGGGTCGTCACCTTCTGCGATCAACCCGATTGATCCCTCGGGATCCCAATCATCCTCTATTTCAATCATGCGAATGCCTCCACCCTTATGGTCTTGCAGGGGGTTATTGCAGACATTTGGAGCGGTTTCTTTTGCCACAATAATCTTGTTATCAATCAAGGACTGGATCTTGTCTTTCAAAGAACGGCATTCATAGATGGTGTGCCCCTTCATGCCGGAGTGGTATGCACAGGATTTGTTTGGGTTAACCCACTGAGAAAGGTTCTCAGGAGTTGCAGCAGGGATGAGGGTGACATAACCAACATCTTTGAGTCTCTTGTACAACTGGTCAATAGGTTCAGCAATGGTTATATATTGTTTTGGGGGTCTGCGATCAAAATTTGGTCGAGGTCTAGGGAAGTTTTGGCGTGCAGGAGGTGATTGATAGTGGGATGGTTGAGTATTGTAGGTTTGGTAGACATGTGCGGGTTGGGAATATCTGGGTGAAATAGGCTGATATGTGGGAGGTGGAGGTGATTGATAAGTGGGTTGTGGAGTTTGGTAGGAGGGTGAGGGTGCTTGGTAGTTCGGAGTAGGCTGATATGTGAGTGGAGGTATTGGGTAGGTTTGGTATTTGATGGGAGATTTGGTTCTCTGTGCAACCATTACGGCTCTTACGTCCCTTTTACACCACCGTACTGTAAGGCCTTATTTGTAGCTTGCAAGGCCTCGAAGTTTGTAACGATTCCGCTTTTGATACCCTCTTCAATTTTTTCACCCAGTTTGATAATGTCGAAAAATTTGTGGCTCTCGATTATCATTAGTCGTTCATAATACTGCGGGTCCTAAGCCCGAACAAAGAATTTGTTCGTTTGTTCCTCCTCTAAGGCACGTCTGACTTTAGCAGCTTCGGACCTCCAACGAGTAGCATACTCGCGAAATGTTTCTGTAGGCTTCTTCTTTAGATTCTGAATATAGAACACATCCGGCATATTCTCTGTGTTGAACCTAAACATGTCCATAAAGTTGGACGCCATGCCTACCCAGCTTGACCAGTTCTTTGGATCTTGGCTAATGTACCAAGACAAAGCACCTCCCTTCAAGCTCCTCATGAACAGCTTCATACAGATTCTCTCGTCTTTCCCTGCTCCAACCAGCTTGTCACAGTACGTTCTCAAATGGACCCTTGGATCCCCTGTACCATCAAATATTTCTAACTTCGGAGGTTTGTACCCCTCGAGCAGTTCGACATCAGGTTGTATGCAAAGATCTTCATAATTCAGCCCCTCAATTCCCTTACTTCCTTCGACGTCTTGAATCCGGCTAGTTAATTTCTTAAGTTCTTCAGCCAGGTTCCTGATGAGCAAGTCTTTATCATCTGACTCGGGTGTGCTTGAGATAGGTTGGGTAGAGTGCGACATGGTCTCCATGTAGATGGGGATGTTATGGTGGGTGTGGAAGTGGTCATTTGTGGAGTTTTAGGGTTCTGGGATGAGTAGTGGAGTATTGTTTGGGAGGTAGCAGGTGTTGTAGTGATGGTAAGGAGCGGGATGGTTCTGTTGCTTTGGGATATTCTGCGGAGGTGTAGGGTTCTGAGCATTTGGGAAGTTGATATCTGGAGTGATGAGGGAAAATGACAGATTTGCCAGATTCCGAACCTGATCAAGCTCTTCTTGGACTTTCAGCAGTTTTTGTTCGAGTTGGGATGCATTTTCCTTAGGAACCTGAGTACCATGACCATTAGTGACCTCTACCCGTTCAGTTGAATTCTCCTTTCTGACATTGTTCAAATCTTCAATCTTCCCTTTGTTCTTGTTTTTGACAGGACTAAGAGGAGGAGTGGGTGGAGGGCTCCTGGATCTCGTGGAATAGGATGATGTTGCCAGAGTGCACGAACTAACCTTTGGGGAGGGGAATAAAAACAAAGGTAGTCAAGTTAGTGAGGATCATAAAAAGTATCGCAATATTTAAACACATAGTGCGGAAATGTAAAATGTGTCCTAATTTGGGAACCTCTTTGTGCCCGAGGTAGGCCTAGCGACAAATTGATTTTGAGAACTTAGAATGCTAAATGCCTCATTTTATTGATAAAAAGTAGTCGAATCCCAAATTGACACTAATAAAATGAAAAATCACTAATGGCCATTGGTCTTATTACATTTTATAAGGCGTAAAGATAAATTCCTATCTATTTGGTCCTAGAAGGACCTTCCCCAGATTCGGCACCCTTGGCTCCGTCGAACAACTTTCCCAACTCGCGTAGTCCTAGCAGCAGGTATGCTCTGGCTAGATGTCCGCCTTCGTTTCCCTCAGCCTTTTGACAATCTTCGATTATTTTGAGAAATTTCCTTTCCAGCTCTACTATGCCTCGCTCCAAATATCCTAGTCGCTTATTGGCACTGACACCATACCTTTCCACTCCTCAATCAGCTTCTGGTTGGCCTCTTGTATCTCGCGGTGTTTACTCTCGCATTCACGGATCCTTTTGCACAACTGGTTATATTTGACTTGTGCCTCGGCCTTTTCATCTATGATTTTGTGGCTCGAGCGAACCCAGACTGGCCCAGACCTTCATTATTATCCTCCAACCAGCCTAAATAGAAGGGGGTACTACCAGCATGGTATCTGTCTGGCTTGATGGTATCTCTCCCTATCACGATCTTGCAGTGCCACATATGCTGAGCTTGGCACTTGTAAGGACTATCATCATCCTGGAAGTCGGCCTGAAAATGGCTCATTTTGTCGACCCTGGGTACAACCTTCTTCCTACCTGCTTGCCTCATAACTCGGAGAGGGACGTAAGGGTTTTTTCCTCTCAGGCCGATCAATACCAAGAAAGGTGCATCTCTGGATCGGGCGATGAACTCATCAGTTGGAGACCACTCGAACATCCATTGAATGTGGTCTTCAGTCAGATTTTCAAAAAGCTCGACCCATTCTCCAGCATTCTCCGGCTTGGCGAACATATTGGGGATGTAATTCATTTGGAGCTCGTTTCAAAATTTAAAGATAATACTGAAGGGAAATCAACTAGTGAAAAAGTAAAAATAATGCATAATGCTTTGTTCAGCCTTGCTACCCCGAAGCTCTCCGGGCCTTGGTGGTTCTGATGGACAAATTGTTGAGTCGCGCTCCTCGGCTCACCGCCTGTATGGAAGGGCCTTCCTCCCCTTCCTCCTCGAGAATGACATGACAGTCCATATTGTCAACTTCCAACAACAGGTTCTTCATTGCTGCCAATGTTTCATCATCCTCTGACCCATACATGATGTCGGCTGGCTGGAAAGTTTGTTCCAGGTGGGGTATCGGGTGCTCCAGCGGATAGTAAGGGCCGTGCCATGGTGGCGACCAGTTCCTGAATTCTTGCCAAGTATATCCATACCCTAACCCGAAAGTATTCTTTTGCCTGTATCTTCCACCAGAGATCATCAGGCCCAGTTTCAATAGATCGTCCAGAGACCTGCTTACTTGATTCAACTAAGTGCTCCGGAGTATAAATTCTGCCCGTCCTGGTCATCCCTTGTGCTGCAATTGCTTCTCCTGACCTAGTTTTTCCCTTTCTTCTTGCCTCAGCGGTGTAATCCCAAGGAATGGCCTATGTATGGAATGGCGCTACGGCTAACATTGGCACAGGAAAGGGCACCCTCGTTTTGGGTGGCAACACAACAACTTCAAATGGTACTTTTGGAGACCCAAACTCCACCTCAATTGGCTCTGCAGTCCTTTTGGATGACGGTGTTTCAAGCTCGAGAGGCACGGACATGTTTATTTCAGCATCCCCAGAGGGCTGGATCTGGACTACAATTGGATTCAGTGTGATTGTTGGTTTCTTGGGCTCGTCGGCTTCGGCAATTAATCCAATTGACCCTTTGGGGTCCCAATCATCTTCTACATCGATCATGTGCACACTTCCACCCTTATGATCAGGCAAGGGATTGTTGCGAACATTAGGAGCAGGTTCCTTGGCCACGATGATTTTGTTGTCAATTAGAGCTTGGATTTTGTCTTTCAGAGATCGGCACTCATCAATGGTATGACCTTTCATGCCGGAATGGTATGCACAGGTTTTGTTTGGATTGACCCATTGGGAAGGATTTTTTGGAGTTATGGCAGGGATTGGGGTGACGTAATCGGCTGCTTTGAGTCTTTCATGTAATTGGTCGATTGGCTCGGCGATGGCGGTGTATTGCTTGGGAGGTCTACGGTCGAAGTTAGGGCGTGGCCTGGGGAAGTTTTGGCGGGCGNCAAGTCAACAAGGCAAGAAGAACCACAAGAGCAAGTTCGAAGATATAGATAGGATCTTTTGTAACTCATAGATCATAGCTTAGTCTAGTTTCTTTTTATTATTGACACGGTGTAATAAGGGGGTTCAGTAAGCAGTAGCAGCAGCAGCAGTGAAACAACAGCTTCATGGTCGTCCCAGCTACCAGACCTTCCTGAACTACACTGACCTGATTCCTTTTTAACCAATGATATGTAGGCAACCTCAGAAGCAGGGTGCGGTCAAATCTTTCAAAAATGCTTCCCACGGAGTATTCAAACGGGCAAAAATCGCTTGTAGACGCTCTCTTATATTTGCCCGAAAACTCTTCGTGTTTCCGAGCAAAGAGGGGCAGCTGTGAGCACGTGATTTTTGCCCTATATGAATTACTCCCAGAAATTCAAAACAAAATAATTTCTTTCAGTGTTTGCAATTTTGTGGATTTTCGCGGCATTTTGTGTTAACTGTTTGCATTTGTCTGTGCATGTTTATTTTATTTTATTTAATAAAGAAATACAAAAATATGTGCATTTGCATCTAGGATTTAATTTAGCATTTTAGGATTAATTAGGTAATTGAGTTGTCTTATAAAAGGAAAATCACAAAATAGTATAATTTGCACTTTTAATTTTAACTTTTATTTTTAAGTGGCTTTCCTTTTAATTTATTTTTATAATTTGTACTAATTATCACTTAGTCTTAATTAGTATTTTTACTTAGGTTGATCAGGTTCCAAGATTTAATTCAAGAGTTAATTTTGAAAAAAAAAAGAAAAAAAGAAGAAGAAAAAAGGAATTTTAGGATAATTTGTCTAGAAATCAAATAAATAAAATGAGAGGTCAAGCTTGGGCTGCCATTAAATTCAATCTGCAGGCCCAAAAGTTTTACCTCTCAAACCCGTCCAAATTGAAGCCTGACCCACCTCTACCCCATGTCCAAACGACGTAGCTTCACTAAGTGGCTCAAAGTGATCTGAGCCCTTAATCTCGGCTCATCCAACGGTGGGGATTGGTTTTGTGGGTTAATTAAAAATGTCCTAAAGTCTAGCGACCGGTTCAGTTCCAACACACTCTCATCCCTTTCATATCTCTCGTTCTTCAAGCCCTAGCAGGCCAGTTCCACCATCGATACAGAGCAAAGGAGCTCCGTTTTCCCCCCCAAAATCCGACTCCACAACCTTCCTTCAGCCCTGACCTTTAATTTCTCACCATAACCCCTCAAATCGTCACTAAACGGAGCCAGGTCTGGACTTGAAAAGGGAAGAAGACGAAAAGAATTTTCCAGGTTAGGGCTAAGTTTTAGAGTCGAAACTAGTCTCGTTCGTCCATTCTTGACAAGAATGCATGATTGAGACCAATTTCGGCTCAAAATCGACGAGTCCGAGTGCATTCTAGCTTCGTCCATTCTCAGTTGTTGAATAGGTACCCTCATCTTTTCTCTTCCCAGTTCTTTTGATTCTTCATTCCTCCATGTGTCTTTTCTGTTCTTGGTCAATTCCTGTCGGTAATTAAAATAGGAGCATGCTACCTGCGTTTGTTAAATTCCTGTGCCTAGTTTCAGTTAGTTCTTGTTCTTCGTTTGTTTCTGCTTGCAACTCGAATTTGGTTTGGTCTACAATGTCTGTTGGTTTGAGTTTTGGGTTGGTTTTTTATGAGTTGCTGAATTGGATTGGTTTTCTGTCAAATTGAAAGCCCAAAAGGGATCGTGTGGTTTTGCTTCTAAGCCAGACTTGGGCTGGACAATTGGGTCAAGGCCACCGAGGTTGGTCTTCAGGTTAAATATCAGGGGTCTAAAGGGTAGTTTAGGTAATTGGGGAGGGGAATCTTTTGCTAACTAATTGAGAAGCCCCTAGAAGCTTCTAGGTTGGGGGCTTGAATTGCAATTTCTGGTTTTAATAGCACTTACTTGGGTAGCAAGGCAGGAATTTAGGGGTAACTTTGTTAAAAATAAAAGTTCAAAGAGGGGTAAAGGGTAAAAACTGATTCTGAAATTTGCCCTAACCATTTGCCTATAAAGGCATTAGGTACTTGCCTTGCAAGTCAGCTTTGAAGGGGGGGATAGCCTAAAAATTTTGAGGGTCCCAGAGATTTGGAGGATTCAAAAAATTTGAGTGTAAAAATAGCTAAGAAATTGAGGGAGAAACACTGTTTTCCACTAAATATTTTCGGGATTTTAAGTGAAAAAGTCTGAAAATTATAGAGTAGAAATACAGGAGTAAAAAGCTAGCAAATTACTGTTTCGTTGAAGTTGAATTTGCTTCCTTGAATCTCTTAAAGTTTGAAGTGATTTTAGACTCTTTTCTGGGACATAAAATGATTAGAATAAGCTGAATATTGCTATTGACAATCTGCTGAAGTTCAGTTCATCATCTGCTACTGCTGATCCCTCTTTCTTCTTATTTTCTTTGCTTTTCCAGGTATATTCCTTAATTCTACCTAATGTAAAGTTTGCTTCACGTGTGATATGGAAATTTGAAGATCTGGAGCATATTATCCATCTCCTCTCTTTGTAGTAATTAGATTTGTCTTCATTTCAAATCCCTAGTTGTATAACGCTCATGCTCTCCTGCTGGTTGGTGTTAGTGCCTTGTAGTGTTGACAAATACCTTCTACAAGTTATTTCGCATAATCCGTACCGGAAACTTCATGTGAAATTAGTTATTCATGTGTCTATTAACTTTGATGTTACTACAGCTTTGGTAGGTGTTTTTCGTTTATCTGGTTGTGGTGTTGAGAGATTTTGCCAGTTGAGACGTGTATAAATGCATAAGAATGCTTTTAGCAGTAATTGATAGCTTTTATTTGTTTCCTCCAAGTTTATATCAACGAATCAGCATGTTTTTTAGAGCCTCCATAATCTTGTAAGTCACAGAGGCTTCAGGTGCATCTTCCATTTCGTTTGGACTCGATCCGGAACCTCCCCCCTCCCTCCCTTTGCCCTTCAGCTTGTGCTTTCATCAAGATCAGCGCACTTTGGGCCTGGACGTTTGGGCCATTTGCTTGAAATACCATCCTTGGGCTCACTGTCGAGCCCGCTTTTTTGTTTTTTAAAAAAAAAAAAATAGTTTCTGTAGGTGAAAGCCCAAGACAGACTTGGCTCAAATACTATGGTAGCCTAGCACCAATATCATTTTTTTTCAGTCGATAATTGCGCAAGAGTAACTCTTCTAACTCAATTGAGCGCCGAGCTAAACAAATGACAATTTCGTGGCCCCGTATTTATAATTTAGATATAGAAATTGATTAACATTCGTAGCAAGCCTTTAGGGCCGTTTAAAATACGATTGTGGTTGCGTATACGTTCGCGTAACATGACCATAATTCTAAATCAATTTGGAGTATGCGTTCGCGCAACTTCGATCAAACCTTTCTTAATAATGAAATGGGTTACGGGCTTTTGATTAATTTTAATTTACATAGCTTGAGGGGCGCTATTCACCTTTAAATCATATATGGCCTTTGTATTAATTTCTTATGGATTAGATATAAATGACTAATACTTCGTAGAATATCCTTTAAGGCCGTCTTAAAATACTATCATGATTGTGTATACGTTCACATAACATAATTACGGTTCTAAAAATAAAACCAGAGTATGCGTTCGCGCAACTTTGGCCCAAATTTTCTTAATAAAGCGTTATTAATTGTTGACACGTTCGCGTGGCATGATTTTTGACGCGCCAAACAAGCGGGTATACGTACGCGTAACCCGTTTCAAGATAATTTTCCTAATTAAAAATGGTGAAAGAAGTAAATGCACATAGGTTTTAAAATCAGTAATTAAATAATTTCATAAGCCAAGTATTATCAAAGCGACCGTGCTAGAACCACGGAACTCGGGAGTGCCTAACACCTTCTCCCGGGTTAACAGAATTCCTTACCCGGATTTCTGATCCGCAGACTATAATAACAGAGTCATTCTTTTCCTCGATTCGGGATTTAAACCGGTGACTTGGGACACCATTAATTATCCCAAGTGGCAACTCTGATTTTTAATTAAATAATCCCGTTTCGATTGTCACTTTAAATTGGAAAAAAAACTCTCTTTATTATACTCCTTTCCGGGGTGTAGTAAGAAAAAGAAGGTGTGACAGCTCTGGCGACTCTGCTGGGGACAATGAACCCAGAATTTTTGTTCAGGCTTCAAGAATTCGAGCTTGTTCTATGATTTTTACTTGGCTTATTTATTGTTGATATTATTGTATTTTTGTGAACCTTTGTGCTAAAATGCTATATTTTTACCGCTTTAACATTGTTTGAATTGTATATAATTGCCTTCTTACGCCTCCCCTCTGAGTCTTCTGAAAATGGTGCATACGTTCGCGTAGCCCGCTTTTTCTGTAGAAATTATATCAAATAGAGAGAGGCTAGACAAGCGACAAAGCCGGGCAGACTTTAGTGCTCTTGGTACGTCGCCCCCTCCTCGGCCCCAGTTGTCCGCTCGGGTACCCCAAGTCTAGACCAAAACCCCAGGATTTAAACTTAGAAAAACACAGCTTCATGCCAGATCCCTAGTAGGAGCGCTTGTTTGCATCACGTGCATTTGACTTAGGGGACTCAACACAGGGGTTGGGTCCGTCTAGGACAGGTGTACCCAAAATAGCAGACATCATGATGCATCCTATGTGCTACATGTTGCATTTCTCCAAGGGTAAAAGGGTCATTTGGCGGACCAATGAAAGTTGAGGGCAAATAAAAAATGAAAAAAAAGAGGAAAAAAATGGAAAAAGGGTGAAGGGTGAAAACAAAGCAAGTAGGGCTCAGTTATGTTTTTTTTAACGTTTTTATTGAGAAAAAAAACAAAAACAAAAAAAATATACATGAAAACTTCAAAAAAAAAAGATTTTACAAAAATAAAAAAAAAGGGAAAAAAATGTCCAAAAAAGAGTTTGCATGTCTCATCATTTTTAAGGAACAGAAAAAAAAACATATTTTCTTTGAACTAGTTGTTTTTCTAAAATTCTCGACCGTATCTAATTTGCCCGAACTACGCATACCTGATTCTTGTCTTTCGGGGCGTGATACGTAGGCAACCCACATAGGGTCGGGTCTTCCTAGTAAGCTTAGGTTTTTGGCTTTGCGTGGTCCTAGCCAAATTTTGCACTTCTGGCCACATTTTGGCTAAATAAGTCATTTTGCAAAAATGGCCTCAATCATGTCTTGCATGTGGCAGTAGGGAATGTTATTGTCTCACATATTGTTGGTTTAAGTTTTCGCATACAAGTGTGGATTTACTTACCGGTGTTTGAGCAAGGCAGATACCCCAGGATCGCTGCATTCAGGAGTTGCTTAAGGAGATTTATTTATTTATTTATTTTAGTAATTTTTGAGTATGTTTTTCTTTTACTTTCTAAGTTTTGTATAGTGATGTCAAATTTTGTTATTGTACTTTTATTTTATAAGGTGTGGTGTAATTCAAAAATCCAAAAAGAAAAAAGGGAGATGTTGCATTTTATATTTCCGTTATAAGTTTTCTTTAGAATACTAGTTCTAGAAATAAAAAAAAATTAAGGTTATTTTCCTTTAGGCAATTAATATCTAGGACTTAAAATGAATTGTTTTTATAGTATATTAGGACCAAAATCCAAAAAAAGAGAATTTTCTTTTAGTACTTCTTTAAAAGCTTTCTTTAAGGTGTTAATTTCAAAATCCAAATTTTTTTTCTTTTGAGGTGTTTCTTTTGGGAAATTAGTGAAAAAATAAAAAAAAAATTTCCTTTATTTTCATTAGAACTTTAGGATATTGTACATATAAAATAAAAATACTTTATCATTAGAATTTCTTCTTTAGGCAATCAAAACTGAAATCCAAAAAAATATATTTTGTTTTATCTTTTTTGCTTGTTTCGAAATCTTGCATCAGGATATCAAATGAAAATCGTAAATATTTTCCTGTGGTTTATTCTTTAGATTTTCTTCTTACAAACAAAAGAAAGAATCAAAAAATATCTTTCTCTTCTAGAGTTTTTCCTTAATAGAGTATTTGTTTTAAAAGAAAAAAAAAATATGCCTGTTAAGCTTGAGTTTAGAATAGATCATAAAACATTAAGTCTAAAAAATTAAAAAAAAAAGGGATTTGCTTCTTTTATTTCTCTTTTTTTCATCGAAGTAGTCATTAAAGAAAAAAAAAAGAATGTCAGTTTGTTTACTTTATTCTCGATCTTCCAGAACTACGCAAAGATCTGATTCATGTGGGGTCATGATACGTAGGCAACCTACATAGGGTTCGATCGAATTATTTTTTAAAGGAAAAAAAGAAATAAAAGGAGAAAAGAAAAAAGAAAAAGGAAAGAGAAAGAAAAGATGGTGAAATTATGGGAGGTGAGAAATGAGAAAGAAGAAAAAAGAGCGATAATCAGAAAGAAAAAGGAAGGAAAATGAGCGAGCCAAGAAGTGCTAGAAAAAGCAAAGGAAGGAGAGGATTGAAATGAACAAATTGGGAGGATGCCATATGACCTTCATACCCTCGAAGTCATGTTAGAACCGATAATTGTGATTAGGTGCATTGCACGCAACGGGAGATTTTTGTCATTAAATGCCCTAACGCTAACTTGATGGTTTCATTTTGTTATATTCATAGCAGAAAGATGGTTAGTTTGTGGTTTTTAAAGTGGTAACTCTTCTCTACAACATAAAGTCAAAAGGCAATGACAGACAACAACAGAGTTGGGTTGGTTGATACCGGTGCTCGAAAGCAGTTGGTTGAACAGGATAATGTGTTGGTTGAAGAGGTACGAATATTAAGACAACACATGGTAGACATGTATCAGGCCTGGATGACTGGGAAGGCACCGCCCCTGCCACCACCGAGTTTCCTAGATGCTGCCCTTACCCAAATTCCGGGCACAATGCCAGATGATCCTCCATACTCTCCAGATCTACCCGCTTATCTCCAAGCTCATGATGCCCAATATTACCCCTCAGAGGTTGGCCACAAGGTTCTTAATTCATACAAGAAGGAATCCTCGGGATGAGCTTCATGCTGAAGATGAAAAGGTTGCAGGAAAAGTAGGGCGAGATGAGATATCCATGAAGATAAAAGGCGTGAAGAACATGCAAGGGATGGGAGGCCAGGGTAACATGTCTTGCAAAGAATTGTGTATGTTCCCTGACGTTCGCCTGCCTGCGGGATTTAAAATGCCGAAGTTTAACTTGTATGATGGGGTCGGAGATCCGGTAGCCCGTCTGAGGGGTTATTGCTGTGAAATAAGAAGTGTTGGAGAGAAAGATGACTTGTTGATGGCATACTTCAGTAAGAGCTTAGGACCCATGAGCATGCTTTATGTGATTTTCTAGTATAATTGATTACCTTGGATTTATATGAACCCGTCTGACTAAGAAGAAAGGATTGGAAAATGACTTAAATCCATTGGCATCTTAAAAAGGAAATAATTGGCACCTCTTTGTATAGCCACCCTCATATGCGTATTGATTGTTGTTGTTGCTTGATCATGAACTTGTTTATATTTGACCGCGTCGCATGTATGATTCGCGAGCGGGGTAATAGATGCATATATAGGCGCACGTCGACCCTCGGCAAGTGCACAGTTTATTTCTGTTGGATCGGGCTGTAGCCTCGGCATATTTGCGCATGCTTTTATAGCTTTGCCTGAGTTTGTCAATTATTAGAATCACACTCTCATAACTCTAAAGGAACTGATACTTGTGAATGAAGTAAGTGAGTAATTGGAATCTTAGCGAGAATATGATTTATATGTCTAGTTGTAAACTGTTGCCTGCTATGGATATTTATTGCTAACTTGAACTTATGATATTATTTGGCCCTAGTGAGTGTCAAGTCGACCTCTCGTCTTTACTCCTTCGAGGTTAGGCGGGATACTCACTGGGTACATACATTATTTATGTACTCATGCTACGCTTCTGTACTTAAATGTGCAGGGTCTGAGGCAGGTGGATCCGGTTATTACCCTGGTGCGCAGTTGTGAGCAGGCTTGGGACTTCTACGGTGAGCTGCTTTTCCCTCCATGTCGATCCGCAGCCGAAGAAGTCTCTCTTTGCATTTTTATTTCTGTATATTCTGATCCAGACAGTAGGGTAATATAGTATTCTTTTGGTTGTATATTCTACTAGCTGCCCGTAGCTTGTGACACCAGGTTCTGGCACACACACGTTAGTAGAAATTTATTTTTGGGTTGTATAACTATTTTGATACTTTATTTTCTACTCTTGGCCTTACCTAAACTGGGAAAATTTATTATAATTGGTTTTTGGTAAAAGTAAAATGAGAACTTAATTATACTTCCGCGTTGGCTGGCCTGACAACGGTGTCGGGCGCCATCATGACCTATTATGAAAAAAAATAGGTCGTGACAACATGGTATCAGAGCACTAGGTTCACATAGGTCTCACAAGTTATGGGCAAACCTGGTAGAGTCTTGTTGATCGGTACGGAGACGTATGTATTTATCTTCGAGAGGCTATAGGGTATTAGGAAAGACTACTCTTTATTCACTTCTTGTCGTGCAGTGCTTAGAGTACTAAATCTCCCTCTTTTATTCTCTCACAGATGGTGAGGACTCGTACCGCCGATGTTCCGGACCCGGGAGGAGCTGCTCCCCCCGTTGCTAGAGGCCGGGGGAGGGCACCAGCCCGTGGTAGGGGACGAGGGCATCCTAGAGCCGTTACAGATGCACCACCAGCAGATCCCGCGAGGGATCCCATTATTGAGGAGCAGGGCGAGGTGCCCACAGCTGTGCCTACTCCGGTGGATTTCATGACAGCGCCGGGATTCCAGGAGGTCATGGGCCGCATGCTACAGTTCATGGACACTATGACTCAGGCTGGTTTATTTCCAGCGGACCCAGCTGCTTCACAGGCGGGAGGGGGAGCCCAGACCCCTACTGCTCATGCTCCAGTATATCAGACTCCGGGTGCACTACCTGTAGATGGGGTTCAGCTAGTTACTGCAGCGGCACCCCAGCCCAGGCCAGCTACGGATGGTGACCCACAGAAGCTGTTAGACAGATGGACCAGGCTTCACCCTCCAGTCTTCGGGGGTGAGCGACATGAGGATGCTCAGGACTTCATAGACCGGTGCAGGGACAGACTGCACAACATGAGGAGATTGGAGTCGCATGGTGTTGACATTACTACTTTCCAGCTGGAGGGCAGGGCCCGTAGATGGTGGCAGTCCTATATTCTTGGCAGGCCAGCAGGCTCTCCTCCCCTCACTTGGGGTGAGTTCGTGCAGTTATTCTTGGATAGATATATTCCGCCCTCTGAGAGGGAGGAGCTGCGGTACCAGTTTGAGCAGCTCGAGCAGGGGCAGATGTCTGTGACCGACTACGAGGCGAGGTTCTCTGAGTTGTCCCGCCATGCACTCATGATACTTCCTACAGATGCAGAGAGGGTGCGGAGGTTTGTCGCAGGGTTGCAGCCCGGGATTCGGTTCAGTATGGCTCGAGAAGTAGAGATGGGCACAGGGTATCAGCTAGTAGTCGAGATTGCTCGTCGGATTGAGGGGTATCGCCAGAGGGGTAGAGAGCAGATACAGCAAGATAAGAGAGCTAGGTTCTCCGGCGAGTTCAGAGGTGCCCCAACTAGGGGCAGAGGTCAGTTTGGGAGGGGCCAGTCTAGTAGGCCACCAGTTTCAGCACCGCCACCTGCCCGGGGGCCTCCAGTACGCCCCTATTTCAGTGCCATGCCAGAGACTCCCTACCGCCCGCCAGCTACTCAGGGTTCCTCCAGTGGGTATTCAGGTCAGCAGACTCAGACTCCAGGGCAGTAGGCCAGGGCGCCTAGAGCGTGCTACGAGTTTGGAGATCCGGGACACCTGAAGAGGACTTGCCCCAGACTTCGGGGTAAGGCAGTACAGCAGGACCAGCAGCCCCAGACTTCGGCACCAGCGACCCAGCCACCCAGCGGTGGAGGGCAGACGGGTAGGGGCTGGCCTAGAGGTGGAGGCCAGACAGGGCAAGGTCAGCCAGTCACTCCCCAGTCAGGTGGGGGCCAGCCATCAAGTGCCCCAGCCAGATTCTATGCTCTTCCAGCTTGGCCGGATGCATTGGCCTCAAATGCCGTCATCACATATATTATCTCCGTTTGTGGCAGAGATGCTTCGGTATTATTTGATCCAGAGTCTACTTATTCATATGTATCATCTCTATTCGCTCGCTTTTTGGTTGTTTCTCCTGAGCACTTGGGTATTCTTGTTCACGTGTCCACTCCTGTGGGTGATTCTGTGGTTGTGGATTGGGTCTACCGGTCCTGTGTGGTCACTTTCTGTGGTCTCGAGACTAGAGCGGATCTTCTGTTGCTGGACATGATCGATTTCGAGGTCATCTTGGGCATGGATTGGCTATCCCCGTATCACGCCGTCCTTGATTTCCATGCCAAGACTGTTTCACTAGTGATGCCAGGATCGCCGAGATTGGAGAGGAAGGGTTCCACAGCTAACATGCCTAGCAGGGTTATCTCTTTCCTGAAGGCTCAGCGCATGGTTGGAAAGGGGTGTTTGGCTTACTTAGCTTATGTTCGAGACACCACTGCAGAGTCTCCGATGATTGATTCCGTGCCAGTAGTTCGAGAGTTCGCCGATGTTTTTCCTTTAGATCTTCCTGGTATGCCCCCAGATTGTGATATTGATTTCTGTATTGATATGGCTCCAGGCACCCAACCTATATCTATCCCGCCGTACCGTATGTCTCCTAAGGAGCTGAAGGAGCTGAAGTAACAGTTGGAGGAGTTATTAGCAAAGGGGTTCATCAGGCCCAGTGTATCGCCTTGGGGCGCGCCAGTGCTATTTGTGAAGAAGAAAGATGGGACTATGCGGATGTGCATTGATTACCGCCAGTTGAACAAAGTCACCATCAAGAACAAGTATCCATTGCCCCGTATTGATGATTTGTTTGACCAGCTGCAGGGTGCTAGGGTATTCTCCAAGATTGACTTGAGGTCAGGGTATCATCAGCTGAAGATTCGGGATTCAGATGTTCCGAAGACTGCATTCAGGACGAGGTATGGTCACTATGAGTTTCTGGTGATGTCCTTTGGCTTGACCAATGCCCCGGCGGCATTTATGGATCTGATGAACAGCGTATTCAGGCCTTATATTGATTCCTTTGTCATCGTCTTCATTGACGACATCTTGATATACTCACGTAGCCTGGGAGAGCACGAGCAACATTTGAGAGTAGTGCTTCAGACCTTGCGAGAGCAGCAGCTGTATGCTAAGTTCTCCAAGTGTGAGTTTTGGCTCGAGTCAGTGGCATTCTTGGGGCATATTGTGTCCGGAGAGGGTATTAAAGTAGATCCTAAGAAGATTGAGGCAGTTCAGAGTTGGCCACGTCCTGCTTCAGTGACCGAAATTAGGAGTTTTCTAGGATTAGCAGGTTATTACCGGCGATTCGTGCAGGGCTTTTCATCTATTGCATCACCCTTGACTAGACTGACTCAGAAGGGTGCCCCATTCATTTGGTCCGATGATTGCGAGGAGAGCTTCCAAAAGCTCAAGGCGGCTTTGACTTCGGCACCAGTTCTTGTATTGCCTTCCGGTACGGGGATGTATACGGTGTATTGCGACGCTTCATGCGTCGGTCTGGGATGTGTGCTGATGCAGGAAGGGAGAGTTATTGCATATGCCTTGCGTCAGCTGAAGATTCATGAGAAAAATTACCCTGTGCACGATCTAGAGTTGGCGGCGATTGTTCATGCTCTTAAGATATGGAGGCACTATTTGTATGGGGTGCCTTGTGAGGTTTACACCGATCACCGCAGCCTGCAGCATTTATTCAAACAGAGGGATCTCAATTTGAGGCAGCGCAGGTGGTTTGAGTTACTGAAGGATTATGACATCACCATTCTTTATCATCCGGGCAAGGCGAATGTGGTCGCGGATGCCCTGAGCAGGAAGGCGGGAGTATGGGTAGCCTAGCATTCATTCCAGCAGAGGAGAGGCCACTAGCTTTGGACATCCAGTCCTTGGCTAACAGACTTGTGAGGTTGGACATTTCAGAGCCCAGCCGAGTTCTAGCGTATGTGGTCGCTCGGTCTTCGTTATTGGGGGAGATCAAGGCCCGACAGTATGATGATCCACATTTAGCAGTCCTCAAGGAGACGGTACTTCAGGAAGGTGCCAAGGAGGTTTCTATTGGCGAGGATGGTGTGCTACGGCTCCAGGGCCGTCTATGTGTTCCTGATGTTGATGGCCTCCGGGAGCGGATTCTAGAGGAGGACCACAGTTCGAGGTATTCTATTCATCCGGGAGTCACGAAGATGCATCGTGATTTGAGGCAGCACTACTGGTGGCGGGGAATGAAGAAGGATATAGTGAAGTACGTGACTAAGTGTTTGAATTGCCAGCAGGTCAAGTATGAACATCAGAGACCAGGCGGCCTGCTTCAGCGGATGCCTATACCAGCATGGAAATGGGAGCGCATCACCATGGATTTTGTAGTTGGGTTGCCGTGGACTCTGCGGAAGGTTGATTCAGTGTGGGTCATCATGGATAGATTGACCAAGTCGGCTCATTTCATCCCAGTGGCGACTACTTATACAACGGAGAGGCATGCTAAGATCTATATTCGGGAGATAGTCCGGTTGCATGGTGTGCCGGTGTCCATCATATCAGATAGAGGCCCTCAGTTCACTTCCCATTTCTGGAGAGCCGTGCAGAGTGAGTTGGGGACTCGTGTAGAGCTTAGCGCAGGGTTTCATCCTCAGACCGACGGACAGTCAGAGCGGACGGTGCAGATTTTGGAGGATATGCTTAGAGCGTGCACGATTGATTTTAGAGGGCAGTGGGATCAGTTATTGCCCTTAGCGGAGTTTGCATACAATAACAGCTACCAGTCCAGCATAGAGATGGCCCCGTACGAGGCTTTGTATGGTAGGCGTTGTTGTTCTCCTATCGGGTGGTTTGAGCCTGGTGAGGCTAAGATACTTGGCACAGATTTAGTACGGGATGCCTTGGATAAGGTAAAGTTGATTCAGGAGAGGCTTCGCATAGCTCAGTCTAGGCAAAAGAGCTACGCAGATCAGAAGGCACGGGATGTATCATTTATGGTGGGCGAGAAGGTTCTCTTGAAAGTCTCGCCTATGAAGGGCATTATGAGGTTCGGGAAGAAGGGCAAGTTGAGCCCAAGGTTTATTGGCCCCTTTGAGGTGTTGAGCAGAGTTGTGGAGGTTGCCTATAAGCTTGCCTTGCCTCCTATATTATCAGGAGTTCACCCAGTCTTTCATGTTTCGATGCTTCGGAAGTATCATGCCGACCTGTCCCACGTGTTGGACTTCAGCACCGTTCAGCTAGATGAGAGCTTAGGCTATGAGGAGGAGCCCAGTTGCTATTATTGACAGACAGGATCGCCAACTGAGGTCCAAGAAGATTTCTGCGGTGAAAGTCCAGTGGAGGGGCCAGCCGGTCGAAGAGGCGACCTGGGAGTCCGAGGAGGACATGCGGAGCAGATATCCCCACTTATTAAGCAGTCCAGGTACTTTTCTATGCCCGTTCGAGGACGAACGTTTGTTTAAGAGGTGGAGAATGTAACGACCCGACCGGTGGTTTAGACTTTTTGAACCCCGTTCCCCTAAATACCCGTACTTGCTTTTATTAGTTTACGACTTGCGGGGGCGATTAGTTCGGGGATTGGATAGAGTTTGAGCAAAAATATGCCCATTTGCTTCTTTAGGATTTCTCAAAAGACCAAGTTTGACTTCGGTCAAAATTTTGGGAAAACGGATCCGTATCCGTGATTTGATAATTTCTGAGGGTCCGTGGAAAATATGGGATCCGTGCGTGTGTCCGAAATCGAATTCCGAGGTCCCTAGACCGAGAAATGAATTTTTATCTAAAATTGTTTAATGGAAGCTTTAAAGAATTCAAGAAACTGAGAAATCATTAATTCCCTAGGTATCGGGCTCGGATGTTGGTTCTGAAGCTTGGTACAGGTCCGTAATGTCATTTAAGACTTCCCTGTAAAATTTGGTGTCAATCCGAGTAGTTTAAGGGCGTTTTGACCCGTCGGAGGAGAGTTAAGAACTTAAGGAGTCAACAGTTTGATTCATTTGGTTTTAGGGGGTGATTATGAGATTTAGTGTTGTTTTGGGAGTTCCGAGGGTTCGAGTAGGTCCGCCTCGTGATTTCAGACTTGTCGGTATGTTCGGACGGGGCACGGGAGCCCCGAGCGTCAAACGAGCGAGGCTCGAGTGAAGTTAGAATTTGGAAAATGACTGAAGTTTGCTGCTTCTGTCATAACCGCATCTGCGGTTCTTGGACTGCAGAAGCGGGACCGTAGATGCGGTCATTTGATCGCAGAAGCGAAATAGGGGCAGGCCAGGGGAAACCGCAGAAGCGGCCCAGGGACCGCAGAAGCGGTTCCGCTTATGCGGCCCCCAGACAGCAGAAAGCGGTCCAGCCCCCAATCTCCAGAGTCGCAGAAGCGGCCAATTTCCGCAGAAGCGGACTTTGCAGAAGCGGAAATACTTTCGCAGATGCGAGAATAGCCGGGGACAGAAGGGTTCATTTAATACGAGCTCAAGCTCATTCCTTTCACATTTCTCTCAACACTTAGGCGATTTTGGTGATTCCAAATAGGAGGTTTCAACATAACATTGCAAGGTAAGTAATCTCCACTCACTTTTAGCTCAAATACATAAATATTAGGTAGATTTAACACTAAAAATTAGGTAAAATCAAGGGGTTAGAGCTAGGCCTAGGGTTTAATAAAAACTAAGATTTAATCATGTAATTTACCATGAAATGAACTAGAAATCATATATTTGTGATCCTTAGGTGATAGAGAACAACTTCCTTCGAAAAATCTCGGAATCCGGGCACGTGGGCCCGGGGTCGAAATTTAGGAAACTTGTGTTAATGGTTAGAAAATTGCTTAAATAGCTAGAATTCAACCTTGTAAGTCTTTATTGACTAGTTCTTACGTTGTTTAATTAGTTTGGGCCCGTTCGGCTTCGCGTTGAGGGTGTTGGGCTTGTTCTTGATATTGGAAGTGTGCTTCGCAGCGAGGCGAGTCTCCTTTCTAACTTTGTGAGGGGGAAACTGTCCCCATAGGATTAATAAATTAATTGTGCTAAATTCTGGGGCTACGTACGTACTAGGTGACGAGAGTCCGTGCGTAACAACTATTATGCTAAGTCCGGGTAGTTAGGACTCATGAGCATGCTTTATGTGATCTTCTAGTATAATAGATTACCTTGGATTTATATGAACCCGTATGACTATGAAGAAAGGATTGGAAAATGACTTAAATCCATTAGCATCTTAAAAAGGAAATAATTGGCATTTCTTTGTATAGCCACCCTCATATGCGTGTGATTGCTGTTGTTGCTTGATCATGAACCTGTTTTTATTTGACCGCGTCGCATGTATGATTCGCGAGCGAGGTAATAGATGCATCTATAGGCGCGTCGTCGACCCTCGGCAAGTGCACAGTTTATTTCTGTTGGATCGGGCCGTCGCCTCGGCATATTTGCGCATGCTTTTATAGCTTTGCCTGAGTTTGTAAATTTTTAGAATCACTCCCTCATAACTCTAAAGGGACTGACAATGGTGAATAGACTAAGTGAGTAATTGGAATCTCAGCAAGAATATGATTTATATATCCACCGGTAAACTGTTGCCTGCTATGGATTTTTATTGTTAATTTGGACTTATCTTATTTATTTGGCCCTGGTGAGTGTCAAGTCGATCTCTCATCTCTACTCCTTCGAGGTTAGGCGGGATACTCACTGGGTACATATATTGTTTATGTACTCATGCTACGCTTCTGTACTTAAATGTACAGGGTCTGAGGCAGGTGGATCCGTTTACTACCCTGGTGCGCAGTTGTGAGCAGGCTTGGGACTTCTACGGTGAGCTGCTTTTCCTTCCATGTCGATCCGCAGCCGAAGAAGTCTCTCTTTGCATTTTTATTTTTGTCTATTCTGATCCAGATAGTAGGGTAGTGTAGTATTCTTTTGGATGTATATTCTACTAGTTGCCCGTAGCTTGTGACACCAGGTTCTGGCACACACACGTTAGTAGGCATTTATTTTTGGATTGTATAACTATTTTTGATACTTTATTTTTCCACCTTCGGCATCCCTAAACTTGGAAAATATATTATAATCAGTTTTTGGCAAAAGTTAAATAAGAACTTAATTGTACTTCCGCGTAGGCTGGCCTGACAACGGTGTCGGGCGCCATCACGACCTATTATGGGAAAAAAAATGGGTCGTGACATATAGTTTCATATAGTGTATAGGAATGTAAAAGTCTCAAATTTAATCACTTTTCTTGTAAAGATAAATCAGAACGAAAACATTGTTCAAAATCCGGAAAAATATTCCATCATAATATACTAGAGTGCGAATTTTTTACATGTGAACTTCCAGCATAATACACATGTGCTCCAATCTCCAATATATTATGCTGAAACTTTCCGTGTGCTGGAGTTCTAGCATAATATGCTTGAAGTTCATACACAGGTGCACCAATCTCCAGTATATTACGCTTGTACTTCCCGTGTTGCAGCAAAATAGTGGCTGTTTTTGAATGACTTTGCAAACGCTGATAATTTTTCAATTACCAGTTCGAAACTGGCTAGCCCGTGCTATTTACACAAAATTTTCTTTGAAACAATTTCTATTTGGAGCAGAAAAAGGACTTTTTCACTTTTAGCCTGTGCCAGAAATTATTTGCATTTGATAGCAGAAAAAATGTATAAAATTTGTAAGTTTTTGTATATAACATATATATATATATATGCAAAATATATTTTGATCGGCTATTATTTTGAGAGCTCATATACAATATTAGTTTCCCAAAAATGAATTCTAAAAGTTATGGGTTATAGCACGTTGAAGAAGTCCCATTTCATTTTCAAAGAGAAAAGGATTAACGCTATATTCTGGGCCGGGCCCGAGCCTAAATTAGCCAAACAGGCTGGGCCATACGGTCCCGAGCTTAGGCGGGCCGGTCTTTGGCGGTCCCGGGCCAAACGGTCCCTGGCTTCACGGTCTCAATAGGTGGAACCGGCCCACGACGGTCCTAAGCCCACGGGCCTAACGGGCTTTTTCGTTCTGGGCTATTTTTTCTAAAAAAAATTTTATTTAAGGCAATTTCTTGTAAACTATATATGTATATACTAATATAAATTGCTTATACATGGCTATATAAATATATATAGTATATATAATATGTATAGTATGTATAATAATTATATATTAAAGTTTGCATTTAAAAAGTAAATTAACAAAAAAATAGTAAAACTAAATTTTCATGCATAATAAATTAATAATACTTCAAATTAATCTAACAAACTAAAACATTAAGCATAAATACGTCTAATAATTTTAAAATAACACAAATTGTCGAAAAATCTTAAATACGAATTTCCGGATGACGCTCAAGACAATACTTTATATGCCTCCTTAAACTGCCTGTGCCAGACCCTGAACGAAAATTTAAGACTCGGCCACAGTTCTTGCACTTTAATATTTGACCTTCATCATTTTCTTCTAGCACCTCAAAGTGTTGCCAAACAAATGAGCGCACTCTTTCCGAACGAGGCATGATTTAACTTGAGATTTGAGATTGAGACTTGAAGTCTTGAAAATTGGAGATTGAGAGAATGAGAGAAATTTAGATTGAGAAATGAGTATTGAGTGAAGANGGGGGGGGGGGGTATTTATAGATTTAGAGAAGGTTAGTTTTGTAAATTAAAAAAATATTTAAAAAAAAATAGGCTATTTGTGCAATATTACCGTTGGCAACAGTCATTGGGGCCCACCATTTAAAAAATTTAAATATATAGTGCCTTATATATAGCTTATATGTATTATATATATATATGTGTGTGTGTGTGTGTGTGTGTGTGTGTGTATGTGTGTGTATGTAGTATATATAGTATATATAGTTTATATAGAATATGTGTTAGAATATGTTATTTATATATATATATATATATATATATATATATATATATATATATATATATATATATATATATATATATTATGTAGTATATATAGTATGTTATGTATATATATTTCTTTATATAATTTCTTGTAAATATATTGTAGCTTATATAGAATTGTAAGTTAAATCTTCTTTCTCTAAGGCCAAATTCATCACATTTTTTAAAATACTCTCTAAGTCTACTTCTGCGGTTTGAATAAAAAAGCCAATTACGAGCCATTTTAACGTTTTCAATTTCTAAATTTAAAATTCTCATACCATCACCGACAATTAAATGGTAAATATAACAAACACATCTAACATGGAAACAATTACTAAATGCAGGATTTAGTGTTGTTGTAAGTAAGCCTATAGCATTAGTGTTACTAGAAGCATTATCCATGAAAATTGCCATTATTTTATCTCTAATGCAAAAATATCTACAAATATCTGCAACAATGTTAGCAATAAACTTACCTGTGTGACGTGAATTAATTATTCTATAAGCAATAATGCATTTTTGCATTATCCACTCCTCATCAATCCAATAACTTGTAACTGTTAGATAATCACAGTCATTACCACTTCTACCAATATCAGTAGTAATAGCAATCCGACAATTTATATGAGTAAATAAATACCGCAAATATTGTTCATATTCATGTTTATTTTTATAAATATCGCTCTTTACGGTTGCGCGAGGCCAATCTTTATAAGTAGGATTAAAAACTCTTCTAGTATAATGCACAAAGTGAGGGTTAGAAGGAAAACTATAGGGTAAGCACATAACGGTAACCATCTTTGCTAATTCTTCACGATCTTTATTTGGATCGTAATATAAAATACCACCGTTCCTGGTTGAACTAGATTTGAACCTGTACTAGGGTTAACCGTAGTATCTACACTTGTCCCCTCTAGCTGCGCTTTCATTTGTAAAAATTTAGCTTTATCTCTAGGGTGTGTTTTTATGTGCCTAGTCAAACTACCCGTACCGCTACGGTCTCCAGTAAATTTATGCGCCAGCAAACTCCCACAAGTTTTACACTTAGCCTTATTTTGTCCTCTTAATTGAGTAAAAAATTTCCAAACAAGTGATGTTTCGGGGCGTTTAGAATGTTGTCTATTAAAAGTAGGGGTTTCTACATGTGGGTCGGGCGGCGCATCAGTTGGGTTATTAACAGGACTAGTAGGTGTATCATCTAAATCCGGTTGGGTTTCATCTACATCATCATTTTCCTCATCATTTTCAAAAATAGTTTCATTAGGATAAAGAGCATTCATAACTTCATCATTTAATTGTTGACCTGCTGCAACATCATGCCAAAATTCACTATCGGAAAATTAAAAACAAGGGTTATCGCTATCAAGAATAATAGGTGCAGGAGGACGGGTAACAGGTCTGGGTCGGGGAGCCGGGGGAAGGGTAGTAGCTTTGCGACTAGATTCACCAATTTTAGATTTTCCCTTACCACCAAACATTTTTTTCAAAGAAAATGCCATATTAATTATAATTATGCAAACTAAAACAAACAAAAATATATTCTTAAAACTTAAGAGTTGGAACGAGTTTACCGAATTGATGAACAACTTCTTGAAAATTGAAAATCGTTGAAGACTTGAATACTTCAATTCACCAACTTCACAATTTTTCACGAAATTGCAATAATAAAGTAAGCAATTATAGAAGAGAATTAGATATAGATTGAGAGAGATTGAGAGAGATTGATGAATTTGTGAGTAAAAATGAAAGAATGAGGGGGTATTTATAGTTGAGAATTGGGAAAAGTGTAATTATATAAAGTTTGGGGTTAAAATAAAGTTTGGGGGCCAAATGACTATTTTTTAAACTCCCAAACGACTATTTTTTGATGGGCAACGGCTAGATTTTAAAATCTGACCGTTGGTCATTTTTAAAATTTTTTTTTTAAATTATATGCGTTGAGGACCGTTTGGCCCGTTTGGCCCGGTTGAACCGGCCCAGGCCCGCCTGCCGGTCCCGGGCTCATGGGCTATTTGTTTAAGACCGGCACGTACGGGCTTATAGTACCATTTGGGACCGGCCCACTGAGACCGGCCCGTTTGGCCCGCGGTCCTGGGCCAGACCCACAGTGCAGTCTTTTAAAGGATAGCGGTTTTCTTATAAGGGTGTGTTTGGTATGGAGGAAAATATTTTTCGACAAATGTTTTTCAATTTTTTCATGTTTGGTTGGATTAAATGTTTTGAAAAATATTTTCCTTATGAACTCAATTTCCTCCAATTGGAGGAAAATATTTTCCTTATCAAGAGAAGGGAAAACATTTTCCAAAACTCCTTCTCAACCTTCCCTGCCCTCACCAACCCACCCTATCCCCTCTTCCCAAAAAAGGATTTTTTTTTTCAAATTTCAGTTTTTCCGTTACCACCCACCCTACTACCCCTCCACACTACCCCCTCCCGCAAAAAAATATTTTTTACCTTATTTTTTTTATTGCAATTTCAAATTTCTATTTTTCGTTTTTCTGCACCACCCACCC